>NC_080782.1:61245882-61555382 GCF_028018385.1 Neofelis nebulosa
GTCCATTTTGGGCACATTTCCTATGCCCATAATGTCATGCCTCTTAGAGAGTCAAGAGCAAATTTGAATCTGGTTCTGAGGACAACTTTTGGTACTTTAAAATATGTAAGACCCTTTCCAGAGCCTGGAGTTCTAGTCCCAATTCTATTGTTCCCTCCATACATTTCCCTGAGCAAATCTCTTTCCCTCCCCTGGCCATCGGTAAAGTGGCATATGAGGTCCTTTTTAACTTTGAGTAACATAACCCTAGAAGAGGGTACAACTCTGGAGAGAATCAGAGTTTTTGAGATGAGGGCACATCCAGATTTAGAGCCTGGGATACAGCCCAAGTCCCTTAGCCACCCCCTTCCCCAGTCATTCAGTTTCCACTGTAGAAAATAGCTGTATCTCCCACCTAACTGAGCTTCCCCTCCTACCTGAGGGCTTGGCTTGGGGTGATCAGAGCTTTGTGTGGCTCTGGTAGTTTGCACAAAGGGCTCCTGAACAAGGCATTCCACTCCCTGCTTTCTGGAATATAAAGAGTAAGTGTCCTTCAGTTTAGCAGACCGGTAAGACATTAGAAGTCACTTCCTAGCTCTGGGCACAATAAAACCCCAAAGCAGGTTGCATACAGAAGCCAGGAAGCTCCCATCCCTAAAGATGTTTCGGGATGACTCAGTTGCTCACTTTAATCATCTGTCACATGGGGACACGTGGTGCCTGGGCCAGCATTCTCCAAAGTCCATCCAACTATAGGTCCCCATAAATGGGACCAATGGTGCATTGCTGCCCTGGCCAGTGAGACACTCCCATGGGAGCAAAATAGACTGTGGCTCTCATGGAGCTGCTTAGGAGATGGTCCCTGAACCAAGTCATGTGTTTACAGTGATGTGTGGCTGCTAAATTCGTATTTGTCTTTTAAGACCCAGTTCTAGCATCTCCTGTTTTGAAAAGGCTTGCTTGACTGCCCCGTCCCCCCAGTCTTCTTCCTGTAGGTTGAGTTAGACTTCTCTTCTCGGAGCTGGTGTGGCTTCTCAGCTGATTGCTATAGGCCTATGCCCTAGTCCTCAGATGGACTCTGTACATCACTGTGTCCCCACAAGACAGGAGCTTCTTAAGGGCCAGGACCGAGCCCACCTCACCTGTCTCTGCATCTCTGCTACCACCCCAGCACAGGTGGGGCAGAGCAAGGTCTCAGCAGTGCTGTCAAATCATTGCAGGGACTGGTTGGGAGCTCATACTTCACAGATGACAGATTTCAGGGACGGGCAATGTGGGAACCAGGAGAAGAGCCCCGGTCTCTTCTGCAGCCTCCCTCGGCCTCCTCTTCCTCCGTAGCCTTGATTCCTAGCAAACTGCATCAGGTCCCCATCACACACCAGGCTTGATGCTCATCTGCATAGCATCCTCCATCCAGAACAGCCCTGAGCTGTGGGCAAGAATACTAATGCAGCATGCAAATGCCAGCTCAGGGAAAGAGAGCCCTGGACTGTCAATTAGCTCCCCCAAGCACCTGCTAGAGCTCCCAATCCCCTCGCTCACTAGGGGCCAGCCAGGGCAAGAAGGAACAACAGACACAGAAGCCATCTTGAAGTGCCACTGTGGTTAAAGAAATGCCTTGCAGCCTCCCGGGAAGGGAGCCTCTATATAGAGGGAGTGGAGGAGGAGGCCAGTGCGTCCTCTCAAGAAGGGGGCTCCTAGGGGCGTTCGGGAGGAGGGATGGTGTTCCTGCTTTTGGAGGTACTGCATTACCCTTCCCTCCACCCTGCCAGCTGCAAGCCAGGCCACCTGGGTGCCAGTGTCAGTGCACATGACCCATGACCCATCGTGGTCCTCTAAGCCAAAACAAAGCTTCCTTGCAGCCCCTCTCTTCCGACCCAGGGCATCCTCAGGGAGGACCGTGAGTGGAGAGCAGCCCCTCACCCCTCCTGTTCTTCCTGACACTGCTCTGCTTCCCCCTCCCCCCACTTCTTTCTCTTCCCTCCCCTCCTTTCCTTCATGGGTAATAGCATGGGCTTTGAAGACAGACAGAACTGGGTTCAAACTCTGACTCTCCAGCTATCTCCAGTTTTGTGGCCACGGGCAAATCACTTCACCTCTCTGACCTCCAATTTGCTAATGCCTAAAATGGAGAAGAGAGCAGAGACAGAGGTATTTTGAGCACTGTTTTATGGGTAGCTAAGGATTTCAGGCGACTTCCCCTGGTGCACCTCAAGTGCTACTTGGCTTATTTCTTAAAGTGCCGAACCTAATTTCTATTCCAAAGCCCCACTCTTCTTGGGGCCAGAAATGAAATCTCAAGAAACTCACAATACTCCTGTCTCCTCGGCATTGCCCGAATATTCTTCTGGGGGCTTATGAAGCCTTGAGTGGTGGGGTATACTCGGCCTCTGCTCTGTAGCCTTTCCAGGCAGGTGGCCTCTGAGACGTCCTGGTTCCTGAGCATTCTGTGGTCCCTCTGCCATCCAGGTCATAGCTGGGGCCCCTGGCCTGCACCTAAGGTTTGCCCACTCTTTGGGGCATGGTGGGCCATGCCTCTGTTGAGTGTGGGGGAAAGATTCCTTTCCTTGCCAGGCTCAGCTAGGAGAAACAAATCAGGATCCTTGTCACAGCAAAGTCACACAGACTAGTGGAGTGGACACTGTGCTGCACAGAGGACGGGCAGGGCTGGGAGGGCCACTTGGGGTTTTGTCCACTCTCCCAGACTCCACTTGGGAAAGGGGAAGGGCCTCCCTGGCCCCCAGATTCCACTGGAGTCTGGGGGCTTCATTGCTGAATGGTGCTTTGCCTGAGGTGGGTCAAGGACAAACCCAATCTCCAAGCCCCATTCTTCTAGGCCTTCTATCAGACCAGAGCCTTTGTAAGTCAAAATCTAAGAAGGTGGCTCCATTGTTTCTGTGTCATATTGCCCCAGGCAGTGAGTGCCACAGGTCTCAAGTGTGGGGCAGGGTCTGTGGTCACAGGAAACAACAGAAGAAACTTCCACTATTATCTTGTAGTTTTATGTTGCCTCCTTTCTGCAGCTCTGTCCCAGAGTCAGTCCTCAGCATGGAGGCGACCATGACTTTTCTCCCCGCTTCCTTCCTCCCTCTCTCCCTGCTCCTGGGTTTTTTTTTTTTTTTTTCTTTTCTTCCTCAGGCTCCAATTGTGGCCGCAGCCGCCTAGCTGGGAAGCTGGGAGCCAGCGCTGACAGGTTCAGTGGGCCGTGTAGGGCCAGAGGCGCTCATCGCTGGCATTATTACTAATCATCACACAGCATGGCTGCTGCTCCTTCCCTCCTCCCCTGCTCATTTCCTCTGGGGTCTTCAGTATGTCGAAGCCACAGAGGGAAAACAGACCCTGTGTGCTTTTCTGCATTCCCATAGGCAGGTGGGTATGGCTGTAGCCCCCAGGCAGTGAGGGTTTGGATGGAAGCTGCAACCACCACAAGCACCGGCCAGAGGGCCAGGACCCACGGGACCTCCCTTGGCTCTAAGAAGTCAGACCATACCTGTGAGTCCCCAGTGAATTGTAGCCTCCCAGAGAAACAGTGGTAGAAAAAATAAGTTACAGTAGAGCAGGAGGGCTTGGAGCCAGAAAGGGAGTGTGGATCTGGAGTCAGATCATCTAAGTTCAAAGCCAGCTCTACCACTTCTTGCTGTGTGACTTTGGGCAGGTCACTTAACCTCTCTGTGCTTTGGCTGCATCCTCTATAAAATGGGGGATAATGAGGATACCTAGCTTACTGAAATGAGTAATGGGACCAGGAACAAACCGGCACATAGTAAAAACTCCACGGACAGTGGCTACCATTGTTAAGGCAATGGTTATATAATCTAAGGAGACTAAAGGAGGGCAGTGAACATGACAATCTCCTGCACATTTACCCAAGGAGATTATGGATCCATATTCTGCACGCACTTTAGAAATTCTGCCCTGATTTCTGTCCTCATTGCCCCAGCCATTTCAGTGTCACACAACTCTGGCCATGGCAACTGTCCAGGGCCGCCCCGCCCCATCTCAGTCCTACTCTGCCCCTGACTCTACCCTCCACTACCTCCAGCCCTGTGCCTTTCTCCACCCTGCTTCCACCCTGATCTGTGCCCTCATAGCCTGATCTAGGCCCCTGACCTTGCTGAGTCCAAACACTTGCTTCTCCCAGGACTTTTGGTGGGAGCCATCCTGGCCAGAGTCATAGGCTGTTTTTCTCAGCAGCAGAGCTAGAGTAGTCATTCCCACTCATTCTTGGTGAAGTCTGGGGTGTTATCGTGAGTTGCTTATCTGCCCTTTGCCCTCTTAGACTGTGAGTCCCCCAAGCAAGTGAGCATAAACTTCTGCAGCCCCAGAGATCAGCTCAGGGTGTGATGGAACAGGAGGCCCTCACTAACTTGTGACTGAATGAACAAGTGAGTGAGTGAATGCAGTTTAGTGAGGAGGTTAACAAAGACCAGCACTCATTTAATCCTTACAACAGCCCTAAGAAATAGGTGCAATTATTTACACCCATTTTACAGATGTTGACACTGAAGTTCAGAAAAGTTTAAGTCAGACAGCTAAGAAATGACTGTATAAAATCCCTTAGAATCTTTCCCCCTGTAGTACGGAGTTTCTTAACTAGGCGTCCACGGATGTGCTTCATGTGGGAGAGTTGTAAACTCCATAAAATTTTATGCAAGGTGTGAGTGTGTGTGTACCCATGCATGGCTACTTTGGGGGAGAAGGTTCACAGGTTTCATTGGATATTTAAATGTTTATTTGAACATATTTAAATCTACCTCCCTCTCCACCCTTCCTCCTTCTACCCAGCCTTCCATACACCCGCAGAAAGCCTTCTGATCAATTTCACGAAGTACTTACCTTGCGCCTGGCCTAAGGAGGGCACCCATGACTTCTCAGGACACATTATGTATGTTGCTTTAGATAATTGAAAGCCAACATGCTCTGGAATGTCCTCCCCCCTCGTTGGATCTGGGTAACTTGGAAGTGCTTTGCTGCCAGTGTCTGGGCTGCGTGGGTGGCTGCACTCTGTCTGAACTCATTTCAGCCCCTGGTAGAGAGACTGTTCCAGCACTGGAGCATGAAGGGGGAACCCTTGGGGCAGTGCAGCCATCAGGACATCAAAGACAGAGCCTGTGACCTGGCTTCCAAGAATGAGTTTTGCTCCCTGAAAGGTCACACTCAACCTTGACAGATAAGGTCATTGTCGATGCATTAAGGATGTGGCCTCAGAGAGACAATTCCCCAGCCCAGGTCCTATTCCAAGATCTTTTCTTCCTCCTGGGAAGGGGGTGAAGAAGTTGTTTACAAAAAAGACCAGAAGGGGAAACTGAGGAATGGAGTTAGCATTTTCTGAGCCAGGACTGTTCTAGGCGAGAGGCCCCCTGCCAGGCACGTTTGTAATCATGATCACTTTCAGCCTCACCCTGCAACTGAGGCTGGTGGAATTATTCTGCTTGCAGATTGCTGAAACTGAAGCTCTCCCAGGTCAAATAACTTGCTTGAGGTCACCCAACAAACCCAGCATTTGTAACCTGATCTTCTTGACTTGAAAGCTGTATCTAACTCCCTGTCTTCTGAGGTTCTATACTCAGTTGTGACATAACTTTGTAGTTTGCAAAAGGTTCATCCTACTGGCTTTGAGCATCCCCCCCCCCAACCCCACCTCATCCCAAACTCATCTGTCCCCTCCTCCCCACCAGTCTGGTCACAGTTTGTAATGGTAAGAGGATCTGATAGCCTTTGGTCCTAGCCTGCCAACTCCCTGAAGGCCTCTTTTTGTTCATTATATAGAATGGTTCCTAGCAGGTGGATCATGCTTAATAAGTATTTGTTGATTGAATGAATAATTAAATAAGGCCCAGAGCAAATAATAATAAAGGACATTTGTGACTGCTTTGCAAGGGAACAAAGTATTTTCCCTTTACTTTATCTGACCCAATCCTCACACCACCCTTGAAAGGACTTTGTTCGTGTTTCAGAGAGAAGTAGCCCAGGCCCAGAGGTACATTTGGTAAGAGAAGTGGGACTTGATCCCAGGGCTAAATGATGGTGCCCTTTCCCCTATCCCGCTGATCTCAGCGTGAGTGTTTGCAGAACACTTGGGATGTCCTGGGTCTGGTCGAGCCATGGTGGATGGGGGCAGGGTAGAGGGGTGCCTGCTTTGCTTTCTAAAAACTCAGGATCTATTTGAGGAGGCCAGACTTATGCATGCAGAACATTTGGGAAATGGTACAAGACAGCAGCTAGCATAGTGCTGAATTGCACATAATCAGGTGCCAACCACATTCCCTTCCTTAACTAATCTGAGTCTTTTAATACCAGATGGGGACCCTGAGAATAGACTTCCTATGAAACAGATGAAGAGCAAAGATGGAAGCCAAGGGGAAGGGCTGTGGCTGACTCATTTCTATACCCCTCTAACCCAGCACGATACCTGGCCCACAGCAACAGTGACAGTGGCAGTCCGCCCTCCGTAACTGGCCACACTGTGTGCTGGGCACCTATCAAGGGCCTTACATCACCTCCAAGCCCTCACAGCAGCACTATAAGGTAGGTACTAATGTAATCCACAGAAGGTGAAAGTAGGGTGCAGAGAAGGTACTCCTCAGGCTCCAGGTCACACAGTTAAAAAGCAGCAAAATCAAGACTTGAACCCCGATCTAGCAGCACCACCAGATCCACGTTCTTAATCTGACACTGCTGCTTCCACGGGTGGTGGGAACTTATTGAATTTCCCAGCCAGCAAGGATGGAATGAAACAGGGGTGAGTGAGCACATGACAGTAGGGGGAGGGAACATGGGACCTGCAGGTCTCTGACCATTTCACCCCTTCTTCCCTGAACAGCCTTCCAGGAATACCCTAAGGAGTGCTACACGGGTGCTTATGTCAGAGGAAAGGGAAGGCCTTGCCTCCAGAGCTTTCTGAGGGCATGGACAGGCGCCGTGGGTGTGTATTACTCAGCTCGGGCTGCTATTACACAATGGCACAGACTGGGAGGCTTAAACAACAGAAATGTATCTTTTCACAGTTCTGGAGACTGGAAGTCCAAGATCAAGGTGCCAGCAGGGTGGGTGTCTGGTGAGAGCTCTCCCTTTGGGTTACAGATGGCTGCCTTCTGCTCCCCGTGTGCTCACAAGGCCTTTCCTTAGTCATGTGTGCAGGGGTTGGGGGAACTCTCTGATGTCTGTTCTTATAAGACATTATGGACACTAATCCCCTAGGATCAAGACCCCACCCTTGTGACCTCATTTAGCCTTAATTAGGCCCCATCTCCAAATACAGCCACACTCAGGGTTAGGGCTTCAACATATGCATTTTGAGGAGACACAGACATTCAGCCCATAAGAGCATGGATGAGGGAGGGGTAAGACCTGGACATAGGGCATGAATCAGGTCACCTTCAAGAGTAGAAGGAGCCACAGCCAGTGAAGCCCCAGCTGGACAGGGCTGGCAAGATGGCCTCGGTGAGTACATGTTGGGGACAGCAGGACAAACTGCCCACACGGTACTCTGCTCTCTGTGGCGAATCTCCAAGAGGCAGGAGCAGGTCTGCTGTCTTCTCTCTCTTCTCCCTCACACTTGACGTGCATTCCTCCCTAGACGCATTCTTTGTGAGCCTTTCCCGGGCAATGTCTGCCACATCATACAATGCATGTGTGTGTCCATTTATCTATAGATAATGCCTACCACACAGGGCATCACCAGGAATAAGTGAGCTATTGTGCGTGTAAATATCTGGTACATGGTTGACATATGAATGAATAAATATTTGTTGAATAAATGAATCTTTACTTAGAGGAGTGTGCTTCTTCCTTTGAAGAGCTAGGACGATCTGGTAATCACCAGTTCTTACTTAATAATTGGTTCGCTGAGCAAAGAAAATTCATTCATTCATTCATTCATTCACTCAGCACAGATTGACTACACCCCTGTTAGAAATGAGGGGTTAAGTAGACAGTGAGGAGCTAAATCAGTAGTGGTCCCTGCTCCCAAGGTACTCTCCGTGCAGAGGGAGACACAGACAGGAAAGGCACAATGAGAACCAAGGAAATGAGTTTTCTGATGGGCACAAAGGCCCGAGTGCCGCAGGAACCCCTGAGGCAAGCACCAGTTCAGGGCCAGAAAGGTATTCCTGGAGCAAATGATACTTGAATTAGATGGTCCAGGATGTGAGGGGTGAAAGGGGTGAGTGACATCCTAGGCAGCAGGAACGGCAAGTGCAAAGGCCCTGAAACACAACCCTAGAGGGCACCAGTGAGGTTCTGTGTGGCTGGGGCCCCACAGGGAGCACCAGAGAGCAAGGTGATTGGGAGATGAAGTCAGATCACAAAAGGGCCTCATAATGCATGCTCCTCAGTTTGGACTTTATCTTGGTGGCTTGACTTTATTCTCACGGCTCAGAGGCAGCCAGTCGGAAACTCCTCCAGGGATACTTTACTATCTCTGATCTGTAAAATGGAGCAATTCATCTCCACTCTGCCTCTTCATACAGTCACAGGGAAGAAGAAGAAATGCAAGAGTAGCATCCTAGTCTTCTGTAAACTCTCAAGTGCTGGTTCTCATCTGCAGGTAGTGTAGAGATGAGCAGGTGCCTGAGGGTCCAGGGGCACTAGAAGGCTCCACCACCCTCTCCCTGGCAGAGGTCTCTCCTCTGTTCCTTGAGTCCTGGCCATCTTGATGGGTCCTCTCCTGACCCGTGGCTTCAACCCCACCCCCACCCCCACCCTTCTTCTCCAGCAGGGAGCACAGGCAGGAGGCAGGAGGCCAGCCTCTACCAATCTTATTCATCAGCCAGAACTCTAGGCCTCATGGACATAGACAGATAAACCCTGGCACTTACAAGAGCTGAAGCTTTGAATCTGGTGGGACCCAGAAGAGATCTCCCCAGCTCAGGGGCCCCCAGCGTCCCCACCTGCCAACAAGAGGTGGTGACAGAGCCCTGTACTCCAAGTTCTAATCCCATATTCTGGCTAAGTCACTTCAGGCAAATCCTTTACCCTTGGTAAACCTCAGTTTCTCGCTACAGTAATGATTAGACATGACCTGTCTAACTTCACGGGGCATGGGGTGGTGTGTGTTATACACAGCACAGGGGACTGCAAATTACAGGGACAGATGTTATTAAGTACACCTTCCCTGTTGCACAGAATATGGCATGTGTTTGGATCTGAGAAAGAATTAAGCGCTGAATAGGTAAAGGAAATTACTCAGGGTCCCTGGCCAAGACTCAGGCCACCTTTGTCCCTGAAGGGGCAGCTAATGGGCTGGAATGACAGGAAATAGCTCCTGAGGCGCCCTCTATCCTTGAGGTATGACTATATGCCTGTGCAGCTTTGAGCCTGCATAAATGTGGGTAATCGTGATGCCATTTTGCATTGCTGTGTGCACGTCTCTGTGCCTCTGTGGTCGTGTGTCTGGATCTTGTGTGGGGTCCTGAGGATGCACCTGAGTGTATTATGGGCTGAGTGTGTCTGTGAGTATAACACAGTAATGTCAAAGTGGGACTTGTGGGACTGTGCCCATAGTTTTGTGTAAGTATGTGTGTTTTGGTGAGGCCATGTGTTGCAGGACCCTGTGATGTGCAAGCATAGTGTGTAGTGGAAACTGAGGCGGCTCCTGCATGGAACGAGGGTGCCTCCTCCTCAGGCTTCCAGGGAGCAGACTGCATTTCAGCACCACAGAGAGCTGAGGAGAACCCACAAGAGTGAACCCACACTTTGCCCTTTTGCATGAGACACAGATAGCCGTTGGGGTTCTGCATGGTCTGGAGGGAAAACTCACAGCAGGGAGACTGTTTCTTAAATTCAGCCTTTACCCCCACAGCACTAACTCTCAGCCTGCCCTGTAGCTGATGGCTAAGAAATTATTGGGGGAGGGGGACGCAGGAGGAGGTAGAAAGATGAAGGAGGGACAGAAAGAGGGGAGAAACGAAAAAGAAAAGGCAAGGCCCACAGGGGCTCCTCTGCCCCTCTCCCCCAATTTTCCATCAGTAGAGGGTGGCCCTGGCCAGGAGCGGGAGGGTCCCTTCCTCCCATGACAACCCAATTGGATGTATGTTTTACATCTCTCCCTGGGTGAGGCAGAGTTTCTCCCCATCCCGCGAATTCAGGTGGTGGGTTAAATAAGATTTCCCTTGAAGTCAAATGAAATAGCGGATCACACGCAGGAACACACACACACGCGCGCGCGCGCGCACACACACACACACACACACACACACACACACAGGCACACGTTCTCTCGGGGAGCAATCTGCGGCCGCCCCCTGAACCCCACCCATCAGCCAGGTGCCTACCTCGGTCTGTGCGCCCAGGGGCGCAGCCCCGGAGGGGCGCACGGCCCTGCAGGTGCGGGCGCGCAGGGCGGTGGGCAGAGGCGCGGGCAGCGGACACCCCTCGTGGGCCCGGCCCCCCGCCCCGCCCCTCCGGGGTTACCCGCCGGCCACTCCGCGCGCCTCAGACTCGCCCGGAGCGCGGGCAGCGGACACCCCTCGTGGGCCCGGCCCCCCGCCCCGCCCCTCCGGGGTTACCCGCCGGCCACTCCGCGCGCCTCAGACTCGCCCGGAGCGCGGGCAGGCGGGCGGGCGCGCGTCTCCGCTCCGCGCGGTCCCTGGCTCTGTTCATTCATGATTGGTACCCGGCCCCCCGAGAGCCAGCCCGAGCGCCGGGAGGGGAGCGGAGCGTGCGGCAGCAGGGGCGGGCGAGCGCGGCTCCCGCACCGCACGCGCCGCTGGCTCGGGAGCCTTGGCCGGCGGGCGCGCCGCCCCGTGTCCGGCACCGAGCAGGCTGCGGGTCAGCGTCCTCGGCCGGTGGCGCGCGAAGCGGCCCGGCCCGGTTCCGAAGGCTCGCGGGGAGCCGCTGGCCCTGTGAGTCAGTGCATGTGCGGGGCTGAAGAAGGAAAGAAAAGGCTCCCAGCGCCCCAGCCCCACGCTCGCTGAATACCAAGCTGCAGGCGAGCTGCCGGGTGCTTTTTTTTTTTTTTTTTTTTTTTTTTTTTTTTCCCTCCTCCAATTCAGAGTAGAGGAGCCACACTGATTTCTTTGCAGGGGAGGGGAGGGGCCGGGCAAGGGGTCCCAAGTCGCACACAAGTCTTCGCTGCCATGGGGGCCGTCATGGGCACCTTCTCGTCTCTGCAAACCAAACAAAGGCGACCTTCTAAAGGTAAGCCACCTCCTTCTTCCTTTTGTTCCCCTGGCTGGGTTTGGGGGTGCTCCGTGCTGAGCTGGGGTGTGCCGCCTGCCTTCCTTGGCCTGGACCCTCCTCTCCATCACGAGCGAGGGCAGGTTCTTGTATCCGAAGGAGTCAGAAACCTGGCGGGAGGTTTGGTGTGAATATCCTGAACACGCACAAGGAGCCAGAGTGGGCACTGGCCCCAGGGGCGGGGGAGATACCCTGTAGGGCGCTGGGTGCCAGGACACTCCTCCTGGAAATCTCTGGGAACAGAAGGAAGAGTCAGATTCACAGGTGGGAGGTGACTGGATTGTCTGGTTGGAATGTTGGGAAGCCCTTCCCGTTCCCATGACTGCTGGCGATTGTGCAACTGTGGGCACCCAGCAGGGGTGCTCACACATGCACACACTCCTCCTGGTAGTAGTGCTGGTGCAGACCTAGGACTCCCTCATCCGGGAGACAGTGCTCTGTGTGCCCACCCCAATAAACCTCTGCAAGCCAAAAGGAATCAGCTGCTGCCAGGTGGTGAAACTCCCAGGGCTCATGTCCTGGTGGCTGGGGGAGTCATTAGGAGCCAGGGTGTCACGCAAGGGTGCTGTCATGCTCTGGGAACCACCAGGGTGCTGAAGGCGCCGATGAGGTGTGATGGAGCAGTGAGCTTATGTCAGGGATTAGAAACTGTGAGTCCCTGCAGTCTCTCCTTCCTGGACCCTGTTCCATAGCTGCCTTTCCCCAGCTGAGACATGCCCAGTCTCCCCCGCCGGTGGGACAGGAGTCAAATGGGTCCATGTGAAGTTGGGGCAAACATATCTTGCATCACGGGAGACTGCGCAGGCCTCCTATCCAGCAGTTAAAAAGTTGGTTGTTGGAATGAAGAGACAGGATGCAGTTAGGACAGGATGCAGTTAGGAAGCAAGAAAATGATGGGTTTTGTGTTCTTTCGTTTAATGCTCAAATCCTGTTGTGAGTGGCAGAAGGGTTTCAAGTAAACTGACACTTAAACCTTCAAGTTCTACCATTGGAGCTCAGGTTCTGGCTGTAGGTGGGGGTCATAGCTCCCAATCCTTAATGCTGGTTAGTGATTCGAATTGTATTAAGGTAAGGCTGGACCCCAGGGTGCTCAATGATCTGCTCTTAGGACTTGGTTGGTCTCCCCTGACTCGTTAGGCAGGTCTGTGTCTCAGAGTTCCTCATGCGTAACCTGCCTTCAAGGGGTCCAGGCATCTGGCCTAGCTCCCAGAGACATTGGGCTGGTTGAGCACTGAGCAGGAGATCTCCGGAGGTAGATCTTAGGTGATGAAGCTGGATTGGTGTTTACATGTTAGAACACGAGTCTAAGGCCACGTGAGTTACACGTCCTTTTGGCAGGGAAGGGTCTGGTTGCCTTTTTACCAGTCTTGGGCAGGACAGGTCTGCAAGCCTTGGTCCAGGACCTTGACATTCAGAGCCCTGTTTCTCACAGATCCTCAGATACCACTTGTGTGGGAACACAATTCAGCACCAAACCCCCATCATCTGTCTGACCACTGTGAGGCCCCAGAGGCCAGGGGACTGTGGGTACAAGAAACCCAGGGGTTTGTTTTAAAATATTTTCAATGACTGTGGCACTTCTGGGAGGCAGCTAGGTGTCACAGAAAGATCTTGAGCTCTGGAGTCCAGTGGGGTCTGGGTGTGCATCCCAGCTTCATCAGCGCCTCCTTCTGAGATCTCAGGCCAGCCTCACCCCTCTTAGCCTCAGTTTTCTCATCCATAACATGGGTGACAATACTACATCCAGGCAGGAAACTGGGTGTGTGGGAAGTACAGGGAGGGAGGACCATGCTACATATACAGTGTTGGCTGAGCCACCAGGGACCCGAAGGAGACTTGTAAGAACATGAAGAAAAAAAAAAAAAAAAAAAAAAAAGAAGGATGGATATGAAGTTCCTTGCACAGGGTCAGGCAAAGATTAAAAGCTCAAACATTACTGTCTACCATTCCCTTCTCCTGCACAAAATTCTAGGTCACCCCAGTGAATTCCCATTGGAGTCCCAGAGACCAGAGCTCTTTGCTCTCTCCCAGGATCCTAAGAAAGAGAAGAGGGGCACCAGCATTCGGTGAGCCCTTACTGTGTGCCTGGCACAGTTCTGGGCGCTTCTTCTGCACCTTCTTATTTAACTGTCACAACAACGCCTGTTTGAAGCTCACAGCGGGTCAAGGCTGTGGGGCAGGCTGCCATGGCAAGCCCCAGCCCTGAGTGGTCAGCCCCTCTTGCACAGAGTTCCACCACGTTGGCTGAATTGTCCAGGGCTCCAGCTGTGCCCCCCGAGCAGAGTCTTATCTTACCATCTTCCTCTGTGGAATGCTAATCAGCAGAAGACCTTTCCTGCAGAGAGAAGTGACTTAGAAACTGGCTGGGGAGGCTAGTGGTCAGGGATCACTTCCTGGCCAGTTCCCTTCCCCCCACCTTGGGACCTCAGTTTCTCCTCAGGTTCCATCCTGCTCTCAAACTTGGAGGTTTTTATTGCTGATGCTCTTGCTGGAACTGCTACTATGATCTCTGAGACATCAGGCTCGGATCTAATTAGAGGCAGTAAGAAGAGGATGGTGGGGATTTTCAATTCCTGCTGGAGTCAAATCCAGGCCTACCACTCACTTGCCATGTTTGCCTCAAGTGTAAAACAGAGACAGTAGTGGTAGTTACCACTTTAAAATAGCTGTTGGGTTGTGTGAATTTCAGGGATAATGCAAGTCAAATGCTCAGCACGAGCTCTGCTATGTAGTAAGTGGTCAGCACATTTTAGCTTCTGTTCAGTTTATGGCTCTAAACTGTTTGTGGCTTCCAAATGCCTCGAGTGAGGCCATCCTGGAAGTAGGCAGTGCCTCTGGGAGTCCTACCACCTTGTTTCTGGAGCCCTCTTCCAGCACTGTCCAGATAACTAGGACCCAAAACTTTAGATACACCGAGGCTGGTCCTGGTACTGAGCCTCCACTGACCTCTGCTCCGTGGCTGGTCCTGAAAACAACATAGCTTGCTGAACAAATCCCTGCGTGTTTCCAAAATATAATCTGGTAGCACGTATACATTTTTTTAAGTAGGGCAAAACCCCATGTGACTAGTGCTGAGAGAGAGACACACATAGCCCAAGCTGAGTGTTCAGGGAGAGCTTCCTGAAGGCAGCCGAACTCTGAATTCGTTTAAGAGCAGGGTCACTGACTAAAAACATTCAAATTCATTTTCTTTCTCTGTTTGGGATCTTTGTTTCTCTTTAATTAAGAATGAGGAAAGGCCACCCTGTTTTGGGGGATTCAGCTTCTGCAGCCCGGTCCTAGGTAGAATTTCTGGCTCCAGGAGTTTTGCATGTGCTTATACCAAGGACACCGCTCGGGACACTGCTCTGGGCTTTAACAAGTAAGCGCGAAGGGTTGGGGTGTGGGGTGACCAGAGAAGGCTGATGCAGGTGCAGCTGCGGAGCCTGTGGGGGGCAAGAGAATTTAGGCAGAACATCACTAGACCAAGGCCATCTCAGTGGAGGTATGCCTGTAAGCAAATGGGTTATCAGTCCTCCACTGCCAGAAGAAAACATTCAGAACCCTCAGCAAGGTCTGAGCTTGGGATCTCCAGAGTGCTCACTGACTAGATGAGCAAGCTAAAGCCCACAGCTATGAGATGCTTTTTCTAAGTCCCCGTGGCAAGTTAGGGACAAATATGGAATCGGTTTCCCGATTCCTAGATCAGTGAACACCTTGGAGAATTTGTGGAACCGGAGGGTTCCTGATGAAGCTGGGTTTGTAGTTTTTTAATCGGGCAGCATGCTCAACCCAGAAGATCTGGGAGACCAAGGAGAGGCAGCGAGGCGTGGAGGCGCAGAAACCCTGCTGTCGCATAGCCCTTGTACCAGGGGACCTTTGGCAAATCATTTCACCTTGGAGATGCCAGTTTCCTTATGTCTAAGAGAGGCGTACTAATTTATGGAGGCGTTTATGCTGGGTCTCCCCTGCTTCTGCATCTTTGTCCATCCTTTTAACTCTGTGTTACCCTTCTAACTCTGTGTTACCATTCCGCCATCTCCTGGTCCAATAATTACCACTCCACCCATAACCCAAGACCTCACTCAGCTATTTCCACAGTCAAGAAGGCTTCCCTGGGCCCCGGGAGGCAGTGATTTCTCTCATCTACATTCCCAAATAGTTTAAAGTATGTATTTTCATGACTTTCAAGTCATGCATTCAAGTAGGCACTGGATGGAGGTGTTAACCACACCTCCCCAACCCCCCGCCCAACCCCTGACTCCGGAGTGTGAGCTTCTTGCAGGGAACTTGTCTGAATCATTCCTCAAAGTCCTCAGCCTGGTTTCCTGCACATAGTAGGTACTCAATACATCTTTTCTGGAGGAAATTATAAATAATGGAATGGTCGGCCGCTCTCTGTTATTTTCTAGAATTGCAGACCCTGCAGGAAAAGTTAGCTTCCGGCTGGAATTTCGCTTACCAGCCCTTTGCCTTGAATGAATTCTCTTATTTGGTCTGCTGGCTTTGAATTGGCTTTGTCCATGAAACGTACTGAATCTGTTTACCATTTAGCAAGGAGATGCTGAGAACAGTGTTCCTACTCCCCAGCTCCTGAGAGTCACAAAAGCTTGAGGAGCCCACACCCAGTGCCAGGCACAGTTCTGGGATCTCAATCCCAGAAGAAACTCAGTGGAGATCAAGGTGAACAGAAAGAGGGAAATGGAAAGTTTGAAAGATAGAAGTGAGGGACTACTGCCTAAAATGAGGAGGTTTGTCCCTGGCAAGGGACACAGTCTGGACCTCTTTGTATACCTGGAAGGGCTTTGCTCAATGAATGTTTAGTAAATGTGAAAATGAACAGTGAGTGCATATGTTGACATGTGAGTGAAAGAATGAATGATTGAATGAATGGAGGAATAAGTAAATACCTGAATGAAAGGGAGCAAATGAAATATCAAATGAATGCCAGAGGGAATGATTGAAGATATGAGTACATGCATGAATGAATGTATCCATAAATTAATGAATGAGTAATGAAGTCCTCGGAAGGCTATAGTGAAAGACTGTCTTTGATGAAGAGCATTGATTGTCATGCTACCCCAACCCTGGATCTAAGCTATCCCCCATGAAAACTAGAAGGAGTCCATGGGACAGGAAGCCATGGTACAGATAATAATAAACATAGCATGTGCTTCTTAGAAAGCTAAAAATTATAAATTCAGTCAAGAAAAGCCCTGTAGTTTTTTGGGTATCAGTAGGTGTGTAGTGTTTTGGGGGAAGGCAAGAAGATGGGAAGGTATCTCTTAAGCTTTCGCTCTTTTGTTGATTGATTAAAAAAAAAAAAAATCTAAAGCAAGGACTGATCCAGAATGACCTCCCTTGTATATTGAGTTCACTTTCACCTTGTCTGGGTGAGACCAAGAACCTGTGTATTTGCCCATTTATTGATTCACTAAGCAACATCTGAAGTATCCTTAAAGCATTGCTTCCCTGATATTACCTCTGCCCGAGGTCCACTCTGGCTTCCACTCACCCTTTCACCTCTACCTCCCCATTCACCTGGCAAACTCCTACACATCCTTCAAGACCTCATTCAATATCACCCACTCCCAGGCTCCTGGAGGTAGAGCACATCTCTCCCTCCCCTGTTACCTCTGCAGCTGTTGCTGCTTCTGCACGCTACAATTATGAACATTACGTGATTATGGGTTTATACATTTATCTCTCTGACTAGCTCTAAAGGAATGAGTAATATTCCAGCGTTTCTGTCAGGCCTGATATTGGGCCCAGACCTGATGGATGTTGGCTGTGTGGAGGTAAGGATGGATGGAGCAGGGCGTGTTCTTGATGGCTCCAAGTAGTGCAAGAATGCGGCAGCACAGATGAGAAATCCAGGTCTGCTCGTGGCGGGGAACACTGCAAAGTTCTGCATAATGGCCCTGGAGTTGATGTTCCCATTCATCAGGCAAGGAATGAGCAGTGTTTAGGAGAGAGAGGGGGAAAGGTGGGGCGGGTCGGGAGGGAGGCAGGGAGGGAAGGAGGGAGGGAGGGAGAGAGAGACTGTGACTGAGTCTTGGGACCTTCAGACAAACTTGACTTATCTTTAAATGCTTCCCCTCCCTCTAGGGAGTGTTTTAAATGGGTCACCTTTGGGGAGTAGCTGTAATCCGCTGGGATATCGCTGGCTTCCCATACACTAGCCATGGGAGCAGAACTTTGGATTAATTCTTATTATTCCAGTCCAGGCAGGAATCCTCACTGGGGCAGTGGGGGGAAATGGGAACTGCATTCCACTCAAATCAGGGGGCTAGGAACAGGGTTGCAGAATGGTTAGGACCCCTGAGTGAAAGTAAGACCTGGGTTTAAACTCTGGCTCTGTGACTCCTTAGCTGAGCCTTTCTGAGCCTCAGTTTCCCCCTCTGTAAAATGGGGACAATGACAGCATCTACCTTACAGGGATGCGTATGGGGCCAAAGAGGTAGTGAGCATTGTGCTTCACATACGATACGATGATTTTAACAACTCGGGTTGTCCTGGCTTTGCTGCTGCCTTTATCCATCTTGGAGCAGGTCCCTTCCTCCTCTGTTGCTTTCTCTGCACTATGACTGAGCATTCCTTGGTGATCTGTGTCCCTTCAAACTGTGGCCTCTGATTCCATCCCTCTGGGACCCAGAGCCATCACAACCCTGGTCCCTAGCATCCCGAGAAGTTTCTCTGGTAACTCCTAAGGGAAGCTGGCAGTTTTAGATGATGAAAACTTCCCAGTGGTGAGATGGGAGAATGTGGATCATCTGCCAAGGTTAATAATAATAATAGCCGATGTTGACCACTGTTCTTTGCCAGGCACCTTACTCTGCCCTTTTCCCTGTTACTTTATTAACCTCTTCCCAGCCCTGGAGGGCAGACCCTTTTACAGTTCCCATTTTGCAGATGAGGAACTGAGGTTCTGAGAAGCGAAGTTCCTTTCCCAGGGTCACACGGCCCTTGGATAGCAGTGCCCAGTTCTGGCTGATCCTTGAGCGTGAGCTCTTAGGCACCACACCCTCCCCCTCCCTGCTGGCCTTGTCTCAAGAAAGAGCAGCCCCAGTGGGGAATGTGGAGAGAAGGCATTCAGATACAGCCCTCATTAGCCATACCACACCACCGAGCCATCTGTAGGCCTTGAGCAAAATGCTTTTAGCCTCATCTCAAACCACCCCTGGATCCGTTTCTATTTAATCTGACACTGCAAAAGCCTAAATATGAAATGATTGGGGGCATAAGGCCAATTAGCAAATTCATTAATAGGATTAAACATCGCTCCTCTGCTCTAATCATTTATGTGAACTACATTCTTTTCCCTTTGTTGCAGCCATCATTGCCTGTCAGTGAAGGATCGAGCACATCGGTCTTCAAGTATGTTAGATTTCCAAACCTTCCAAATCAGGGACCAGAATCAGTCAGTGTTTTCACATGGTCCAGAGAGGCAGAGAGGGGTCAGCCAGTTGATGAGTGGTCATCATTGCAGAGGAAACAAACACAGGACCTCGCTGGTGTGTTTGCTTTCTGCTCTCTCACTAATTCCTCTCTGCCCTTGGCCACATGTTGGCCTAAATCTGTATTACACATATGCATGTGGTGTGGCTATTATGGACATATACATAACCTGGATACAAAGTCTGGCCCTGCAGATTGTTAGCCATGTGGCCTTAGGCAGGCCCTTCAACTCTGTGAATCTGCCTTTCTACATCCAGACAATTGGGATATTGATAGCAATTCCCTCCAGGGTCGTTATGAGGATTAAATGCAGAATGCACGTAAGACCCCAGTGGCCAAAGGACAGCACGAACGCAGTAGCGGTGAGTTATGACCATCTGGAGCTGTGCTGTTCTCAGTGTGGTCCTCAGACCAGTAGCCTTGATGCCACCTGGGAGATTGTTAGAAATTCAGCCTCAGGTCCTGAATCGTAACCTGCATTTTGCTAAGATCGCCAGGTGGCTCGTGTGCCCACGACCTAGAGCACAGATTATAGTACATATATATATCTTTATGTGTTTATTTATAAGTTTACATATCAAGCTGGAAGGGGCCTTTGAAGGCTCCTGGTTCAAGTGTCACTTAAGATAACAAAATGGAGTCCAGAGAGGTGAGCGGTTTGCCCACAGTCACGCAGTTGGAGTGTCCAGTCTGGGGCCTGAACCCTAGGCCTCCCCAGCCCTGCTTGTCTGCACATAAGTTGCTCTGAAGTCAGATCTCCCCAGATTCACATGGTTTCCGTTGAGCTTTTCTTTCTTTCTTTTTTAAATAAAACAGAAGTGCCGGGCTACGTATGCCCATTAAGTTTTAATTTACTAATTTGAAATGTTATTCCAGCCAAGTGAGATCCTGAATCTTGATTCTGCCAGCCCTCACCTTAGCTGTACCTCCAAGTTCTGTGTTACCAGACAGTATGACAAGGAGGGATTCTGAGTCTTCAACCAGTTGCATCTCAGACATGGGCCAGGACAGAGCGCAGGACCAAAGACCTCTCTCCACAAGGGATTTCACTGATAACGTTCAGAATCGTAGGGCAGGCTGGCAGCCAGGTTTCCTTACAAAGCGTTTGTGTGGCATTTGAAGCCAGGTATGGCAGAGTTAGTAGAAGTCTGATAGACAAAGGAAGAGCCTGAAGCATGGAAGTTAAATGCCTTTTCCATGGGGCATAGTAGGACCTCTCTGTTGGAAAACAAGCAATCCTACTGGCTGTTGTAGAAAGCTTTCTGCACTAAACAGTTAAGCAGGACTAATCCAGGGTCACTAGGCTTGTTTGGGGTAGAAACTGGAGGGATAGGGCAGCATTGCTTGAGAAGAGATTTGGATTTTTTAAGGGCCTGCGTGTCCCAGACCCTTCTGCATACCTAATCTCCTTTCACTTTTACAGTAGCTCTGTGATGGTTGTGTTGTTCATCTCGCTCTGCAAATTGGGAAACTGAGGTTCATGGAGCTGCTATGATTGTCTAGTGACTAAAGAGCAAGGATTTGAAGTGTGCCTGAGACAAAGGCATCCCACCACATGGTCTCCTCCTCCAACCCAAGCCACATCCAGGCCACAAGCAGGCCTCTGACGCCTAGGAAGGCCTTGAACAACTGCTTCTAGCTTCTGAGCCCCTGGGAACTGAACATGACAGCCACCAGCCTCCCCCATTGGCCCTGTCAGCTCCTCACCCATGCCCACCCTGGGCCCCAAGAGAGAGGAGGGCTGGCAGCTGGGGGAGACTTCTGGAGGCCGTGCAGCACCCAGCTGCTGTGGGGAAGCCAGTGCACTGGCATCCGTGTGGGGCTGAGGTCGCGTTTTCCCTCCATCCCTGGCACTCACCCATGTGCCACTCTCCCAGATGGCCAAACTGCACACTCAGCAGAGGCCCTTCCAGAGGTTTCCCTGCTCACCCAGTGGGGACAGCAGGGGGCTCACTCCTTTTCCTTTCTCCTTTGCACCTGCCAGCACTGGGCTAGATTAGGACTCCAAGCCCTAAAGGTCCTAGGGCTAAAATGATTATATCTGCCACACTCCCATCCCCCGCCCCTGACCCTAGCAACTGCTACTTAGACAATTCACAACTGAAACAGGAAAGTAAGTGTAAGGAAATGGAATGAAATTTGGACTTTTTTTCATGATGACTACTTCGATGATTTAAAAAAAAAGATAATACATTTTCAAAACATGTTTGCTCACAATTTTGATGCTTCTACTTTGCTGGTGCTGTAGACATCTCTTGAATGTGCCTATTGGTATTTCTGCATCGGAGTTGGAACCAGACAGGAAAAAGAAAAAACAAACAAAAAAAACAAAAAACAATCTGCATTGAGGACCTGCTTTGTGCCAGGCACCATGCAAGTTATTGACAAATATAACAACAACACAAATACAATTTAAAGCTCTTATAATAAGAAAAAGAATAGGAAAAAGAAATGAGATTTATATAGCACTTTTTGCCAAGTACTATTCTAAGTTCTTTTGATACATTAAACTAATTTAATCCTTACAATAACCCAATACTATGATTATCCCCATATAACACATGAAATCTCATGCTATGAGAAGTAACATTCAACTCCCCACTTGATAGATAAGGAAACTGAGGCTTTGGAGGAAGTGACTTGGCCAAGCATCCCCCAGATGGCTGGTGGAGGAGCCAGGATTCTCACCAACTCTGACTGTCTCCAAATGCAGATACATCCCTAGAGTGTGTTATAAGGAGGGGTAGGAAGGCCTGGAGTAAAGACTGAGTATAGAATCCTGTCCTGACTTTTTCAGGGGTCCCCTTTAGTCCTCCCGTTGCCTATTACATCTGCCCTCATCTTGTGCTACTCTCCCGCCATCCCTGGATCTTCCTGACCTTCCAGAGCAACCACTCTGTGCATTGGTCCACATCATATAAGCTGTATAGGAGCTAAGTCAGGTTCCCATCTGCCCCCTGAGGAAAGAAGCTGCCAGAAGGAGATTAGTTATGGAGGATACTATCTTTGCCCTCAAGGTGCTTCACTCTGGTGACCGTAATAATAATATTAACAACAAATCTATAGAGCTCCCACTATGTGCCAGACACTTTAGCGGCTTGGTTTTATTTAGGCCTTACAGCATCACCAGGAAGTCGGCATTATTACTGGACTCTTTACAGATAAGGAAACTGAAGAACAGAGAGCATAGGGAAATGTCCAATGTCTCACCAATGTCTCACCTCTTGAAAGTGGCCAAGCCAGGATTTGAACCCAGCTGATTTGACTCCAACACCTGTACCTGCCTGGTTAATCAACTAAGCTAGACTGTATCTGAGTGTCTACCTATACCACATTGCAGATTGTGTTACCCTGTGGGGGTTCATGGGAGGGAGAGACCATCTCTACCAGAGGCACAGGGCTGAAGAATCAGAGAGGATGACTGAAAAAGATGGCATTTCAGATTGATTAAAGAGCAAGGGCTTGACCCATGCAAGAATGTAGGTTAGTAGAGTTCTAGGTAAAAGGAATGGTATGAGCAACATCATTGAAGTAGATGAGAAGAAAAGAGAAGGAATAAAAATGGCAGTGATGCACTGTTGTGACTTGGAGGAAGTCAATAGAAAGGTTGTTATTAGAAATGTGAGAGAAGTCAGGGCACCCGGGTGGCTCAGTTGGATAAGCGTCCGACTTCAGCTCAGGTTGTGATCTCACGGTTCGTGAGTTTGAGCCCCATGTCGTGTGCTGTGCTGACAGCTCATAGAGTCTGGAGCTTGCTTCAGATTCTGTGTCTCCCTCTCTCTCTGCCCCTTCCTGGCTCTCTCAACAATAAAATGTTAAAAAACATTTTGAAAGAAAGAAAGAAAGAAAGAAAGAAAGAAAGAAAGAAAGAAAGAAAGAAAGAAAGAAAGAGAAAGAAAGAAAGAAAGAAAGAAAGAAAGAAAGAAAGAAAGAAAGAAAGAAAGAAAGAAAGAAAGAAAGAAAGAAAAAGAAAGAAAGGTAGGTGAGGGAACAGATTGGAGCCAGCGACCAGAGTCAGGTGTCCACATTCAGGAAGGTCGGGGGAAAGTCCTGAAAGGTAGCCGAGAGGAAGGATGAGGAAAGGACAAAGTAATTGGGGACCAGGGCTGTCCCCTCTCATCCTCACCCTGTCTTCCCAGAAGTCTCCCAGTGATCACTTCAGCCCACAGCTGCTCCCTCTTCCCCCCCACCAATGCACTCACTGTCCTGCATGATTTAGCAATTGATTGCCTTGAATTGCTCTATAATCGCTCCCTGTAAACATGGTCTGGCCCTTCAGTAAGAGTACACTTTCCTCAAAGGCTGGAACCTTCCTTCCTGCCCTTCTGAGCTTCTCCAAGGAGTCCAACACAGTTCTGGGCACATGATTGGTACTTGGTGGCTTGAATTGACATTATACTGAGATGCATGAGGACTTGGAATTCCCTAATTGGGATTAATGTAGCAAAGAAGCCTGGGCACAGCTTTGAGGCTCCCCTCAGCATATTCACAGGATCCAGAACATCAAAGACAGTGGTTTAGTGTAAAAAAAAAATAGAACATTGGAGGTTATTTCATAACAGCTCAGAGTTCATAGAAAAGGTATGGCATGTTGGGTGAAATAGAACTAAAGGCTAGTCCTAGCTTACCCTTTACAAGCTATGTGGTTGAAGCCAATTGTTTGACTCCTCTCTGCGTGTCCAGTCTGTCATCTATTAACAGCAGTCATGATATCAACTCATTGGATTGTCATGGGGATTAAATGAGATCAGGTGAATGCAAGTGTTTATAAACTGTAAGGCAATGCGTAAGTGGTGAGTATTAGTACATAGGTGATGATAGTGATCACAGGTATAGTAATACTTTTGATGACGGTGGCAAGGACGGTGCATGTGATGGTGATGGTTGTGTTGGCAGGAGCAATGATGGTAGTGACAGGTGGTAGCAGATAGCATTAGGGGTGTTGATGGTTACCGTAGGGGTAACGTTGGCGATACCAGAGATATTGGCAACAGTGTATTAGAGTGTATTAGAGATAGTTGTATTAGAGTACTAATGGTGGTGCGGGCGGGTCATGGTGTTGCTGGAGCATGATAATGTTAGTGGTAATTGTGATGATTCTGGTAGGGACAACAGTGATGGGATGGCGCCAGTGGCGATGGGGGCACGATGGTGGTAGTGTGATGAGAAGTGGTATTAGTAATGATGGTGATAACAATATGGTGACATTGGCACTAATGGTGGTGGCGAAATAGTGGTGGTAGTGGTAGTATTGTTGGTGGGATGATGGTGGTAGTAATAGGGGTAGTGGTGGTAGTGGCAGCAGTGGATTGGAGGCTGTCTTTCCCTTTGTTCAATCTATCTTCTTTGACTAGTCTATGCAGAAGGATTTCTAACCCTGAGACTTTGAATTCCCCTAGATGTATCTGTCAGTAGTAGGAAAGAATAAGACACATTAGTTCATGCCTCTAGATTTATCCATGGTTGGCACTTTCAGAATCATTTGCGTACAAGCTGTCTTCTTGACACTTGCATTCCCAGGACATAGCATGGTGCCATGCCTGCTACATAGTCAGTCTTCAGTAAAAATTTGTGGAGTGAAAGAGCAAACTTGCACGAGGATGCAGGTTATACTCTTGGATGAACTCATCGGATTTAAACGTCCCACCTCCAGAGGTACGCAAGGTCATCAGGTAGCTGTCTATCCTGTCGGAATGCACCTGCTCTCGCACCATGACCAGCATTGGCAATGGAGCTGCCCTTCTATTCTAACAGGCTGGGAAGACTTCCTGGGAGCCTTCTGGATGTCATCCTGGCCTGATCCATTTCTGCCCTGATTCTGCACTGACTGAGCACAACAAACAGTGGAGAAAATGGCACGTCCCACCAGTAAATTCTGGAGTGTCTATGCCTCTCTCCTTAGCCCCTTTTCTGATGCATCAGGAATGAGAGGCATGTTTTGCCCCTGGAGACATTCTTCTTGGCAACTGGGAGGGATTACAGAAGTAGTTTCAAATCTAGTGTCTCCATAACCCATATTCTACCCTTCTACCCTTCTATTCCTTGGAAAAAAGGAATAATCACATGTCGACATTATAGTGTTCCTGTGGCTTTTAGGTATGTGGCCTACAGTAAGGGCTCAATAAATGGTAGTAATTCTTTTTTTGTAATTTTTTTAATACTTATTTTTGACAGAGAGACAGACAGACAGACTATGAGTGGGGGAGGGGCAGAGAGAGAGGAAGACACAGAATCTGAAGCAGGCTCCAGGCACTGAGCTGTCAGCACAGAGCTGGACGCGGGCCTCAGACTCACGAACTGCAAGATCATGACCTGAGCTGAAGGTGGACACTTAACTGACTGAGCCACCCAGGTGCCTGAATGGTACTAATTCTTAACAACAGTAGCATTTATTATTTCTATCATTAGTGGAGAGATTAACATAAAAAGTGGTGAATAATGATAGATCATAGACTTTGCATATCTCTTTTGCATGGAACACATGTGGCTTGGATTCATTTTGGATACCCTGATCTGGAAACTGAGCCCACAGTGTCCCCTGAATAGATCATATGTTGTTGGGGGGGGTTGTTGAGAAAGACGGGGATGACCTGTAGGCAACTGGGTTTAGGTGCTGTTCTGTTGAACGAGGAATACGAGTTGGAGACCAAACAATCTTAGATTTAAATTTCAGACTTGCTTCTCACTGGCTGCGTGATCCTAGGTAAGTTATGAGGTGAACCTTGGTTTCTTTGTGTGTCCAGTGAGGTTAATAATACTGACCACATCTGTTCCTTGGGAAGAATATGGAAAATAAAGTGTAAATGGAGCAAGGGTGGAGATTTGTTTTCCAGGCAGCTCAGGACTGCAGGTAATGGAAAGACTGAAGTGCTTTTGGGATTAGAGCTGCCTGCAGCCTTTATCAGTCTCTGGAGTTGATGTGTTGTTCCCCCAAACCCTGGAACAAAGTCAAGGAGGGGGTGAAGGAAGGAAGGAAGAGGGGTAACAAGAGTATGGATGGAAATGTAAACACGTTGAGTGCAGGTAGCAGGCTACATGCCCATAGCAAGCAGTCGACAGAGGATTCACTTATTGTTCTGATTGCTATTATTGTTAAACATGTGGAAAGGAATTCAGGTAGAAAGGAGAACTCAAGCAAACACAGGCTGATCCTAGGCTGAATTTGGTCTAAGTTACAAAGCACCATGTGCGATCCACAAAGCGTGGACACTGAGACAGGCTGTTTCCCATCCGCCCCCCTACAACTTGTAATCCCACCCACTGACTCTGTGTGTTGAACAGGAAGAGCTCTTTAAAGGGTGCTTGGTGTGTGTGCCTTTGTGAGTAGAAGGAAAGCACGCTAACGTATGGAATGTGAGACACCGTGCCGGGCACATCCTCTAAATCATCTCATTTAATCGTCACACAATCTTATGAGGGAGATACTGTTATTGTATGTATTTTAGCAGTGATGAAACTGAAGCTCAGAGAGGAGAAGTGACTTACCCAAGGTCAACCAGCAGGTAAGTGTAGGGACAATATTGAACCCAGACCTCTCTGTCCCTTACTCTCTGTAGCGCTGTCGCTTAGAGACTCTACACTTACTACCTGGGATAGCTCCATTTGACATTTGGGGGATTTGAGGCTTCACAGCTGCACAACCAGCTTGCAGCAACGCGGGACTCGTCCCCAGTTCTCCTGACTGCCAACCCCACCATCTCACCCTGGTGGCTCACACATCATTGGAACTGACAGTGCAAGAATATCCCATTCCTTCTCCTTCTCTTCCTGCCTTTCTTGGCCTTCTTCCAGGACTTTGGAGGAACAATAAACCAACTCAAGAGGCAGGGAAAGGCTCTAGGAAGCTCAAACCCCAAACCCATTTGGTCCTTTAATGACTTCCAGGTGAGTTGCCTGGGAGACAAACCCCTTTCCCCGCACCCTCACCTTGCCCTAATAGGTCAGCGGGCAACAGCCAGACCAAAAGACTGACATACATTGCTCCTCTCAATCCAGACCCCCCCCTTAATTCAGAGATGCCCCACATAATGGTGAGACTTAGAAACCAGGCAGCCCTGGTCTGGAACTCAGCTCTGCCTTTCTTGAGTTTTGTGATCTTGGGTAATTCACCTGTTCTCTCTGAGCCTCAGGACCTTCATGTGTAAAATAGGGCTAATAGCTCTCCCTTACTATCTCCTCTCTCCTGTGATGATTAGTTAGAAAAGTGTATATAAAAAACCTGTTCTAGGGTAGACACTCATTTGAGGGTTAACAAGAGTTTTATGGTTTGGCCCAGCGAGTCTCAGGCTATAGCCTTGATGACTATAAGCTCCTCTGCGACCACATCCTAGTCTCAAGCACAAGTGTGAAAATTCCTGGCATGTGCCATCACTCCTTGTCCATTACCCATGGCACATGCTGATCACCCATCACAGCACTTTTTCCTTCAGAGCTATAATGGTGGCCTCAGAATCCTTCTTAACACAGCACTCCAGACAGCCACTATCGATACATTACAGATGGCATGGGAGATAGCTGAAATTTATTTGCGTCCTAGTTCTGATGAAGTTCATGTTTGTTTCTCCCTCTCTACAGCCCAGGCTATCTGGCTCCAGTCTTCTTTTGTGAGTTCGTGTGTGGGTGTGACTGTGTGTGTATGTTTGAACTGTGCTTCCAGGCTGAAAGCACATTCCAGTCATTTGCTGTTGGTTGGTTTGTATGTATCTCTGAGTTTTTAGAATTCTACTTGCCATGTGATGCCTGTGCCTTGAGATCTGCAAGAAAGGTCAGCTTGTATCTGGGAAGGAGGTGGCTGGGAATCAAGTTTGAACTTGGGAAAGCAGAATCGGTGGGCAGAACTCACCGTCAGCCACCTTTAGGAGGGACACGAGAGTCGGTGACTGAATATGAGTTTGAAGTCTCAGGAGGTTTCACACTCCATTGGATGACTGTGGTCTCAGGGAAGTAGGCTGAGAATCGAACAATTTATTCATTAGGGCAATGCTAGCTGTTGTAACAAGTAGACCCAGCATTTCAGTGGCTTGCTACATAGAATTTTTCCTGTCACTCTGAACTATTCAGCATGGGTGTTCCTAATGAGCAAGGTAGCTTTCTTCTGTGTGGTCACTCAGGGACCCAGCCTCCTCCCATCGTGTCACTCTACCAATCCTATGGCCCCCTTTACCTTTAGGTGAAGGAACTACAGATGGCACACAGCCTCTTAATGACTGTGACCTGGCAGTGACAGACATCACTATGTTCAGAGTTCACTGGGGACAGCTTGCTTCATAACCCCACCCAGACAGAAGGGCAGCCGGGAGTGGGGGGGAGGTCAGAGAATGTGGTCTCTGGCTGACCCAGTCACAACCCCACACCCTTGAGAAAGCACAAGCAGGAAACAGTCAGGGACGGTCAAGAAGTCAGCAGGGTGGGTCCTGCCTGGGGAAGGAGTCTGAGTTCAGATGCCACTGGGTCACCTTGGGCATGGAGGAGGGAAGCTCAAGAACCAGAGGTCACCTGGCAGGGTTCACACGGAACCTGTCTAGGGAAGTCCTGCCCTGACCAGGGACATGCCTGTGTGATCATGGTGTCAGCCGTCTCCCTCCGGGGGAAAAGACACAGCAGTCAGAGCCCAAGACGTCCAGTGGTCCGGCAACACCCCGGCCAATTCTAGGTTCACCGGGAAACATTGTTACAATGTGCCTCCCCAGGCAGCCCTGTCTTCAGGGAAAGAAAACACAGTGCTGCTCGTGACAACTTCAGCAGCCCTGGTTTGCATGGCAGTTCCATTTCTCTCAGTGTGGTTTATATTTTGATCTCATGATCTGGGTTAATGAGAGTGTTCTCCTGACAGATGAGTCCCTTCCGGGCGTGCCAGCAAAATCAGGTTTCTGAACCTCCAAGGCTAGGGGCCAGAGGCTGGGGAATGTGCCAAGGTAAATGCCACCGTGTGAGGTGTCTGGGAAGCAGCCAGCAGCCTCCCCTGCCTCATCACGAGACTTCTCTGGCTGGTCCGTGAGCATGTGGGAGCCACATTCACAGCCCTATAGGTCCGGGTCTGTCTCCAGCAGCATGTGGGACATTCCAGCAGCTTCTCCGTGATCTCTGGAAGGAAGGAAGCAGGAAGGAGAGGAGGTGAGAAAAAAACAATCTCGTGCTTAGTTTCCCCTCCAAAGCATACCTTGTGAGCCTCATCTGTACAGGATTCGGAACAAAGGAATCCTGGTGCTTTGATTATTGTGTCTGCAGCAGTTGTTGAAATGAGTCTGACACTCACCAGTGCCTTAGTAGGAATTATAATTACATTGGAAGACCTGAGGCAACCAAGTAAACTGATTAGCGGCTTGCTCCGAGTTGATAGATTTTTTTTCCCTCTGGGTCATAAACAGGGCCGTGGGAGATGAAAACTCTCTGGGTGGGAGCAGTCTGAGATGGGGCTGTGTACATCCAGGAAGCCAAACCGAATGGTGCTGACAGGTTTCCTGGAGAGACTGACTTAACAGGTGTCCACCTGCTCCTGCACGGGATGTCTCCACTCCCTCAGGCCAGGGACTGGCTCTGATCATGGGCAGGGCTTGCTTGGGCTACAGGGGGTGTCCTCAGAGCAGACTGATGCTGATCCGACTGTTAGGTGATGCTCTGGGAAGCCCTCCCCCAGCAAAGCTGCAGCTTCTGCCAGGCATAATTATTGCATGGATAATTACACGATTCAGAGCCTGCTGGAGAATCCTGGGCTGATGCCAGAACAGAAAGGCAGGGTTCTGGGACTGCGGCCGGTTACTGCTTCTGAAAGCTGAGTCTGAAAGAAAGAGGGGAACCATTCAGCTTCCTAAGAATCCTACCTGGCAGGGTCAGGATTTGGCAGACATAAAGCCAAGAGAGGTGGGAAGCTGATGCATTCTGTCTTCTTCTACCCACCCCCTTCAGGGCAGGAGCCCCCAGAGTTCTAGCCCAAGCCCCCTTGTGCACTCCCTCCAGGCCTCGCTTCCCTGGGAGAGCCCACCCCCTCCCGCTAGCACCTGCTGATGGTGCCAAGCTCCCCGGCACCCACGTTGCTCTCTGAGCTTTAGCCGCACATCCCCAAATGCATGCTGGGCATCTCCTTCAGAAGCAGCTCATCACACCCCAACCTCAGCTCTGCTCCCTTTACCCCAATCTGCGCCTCTACCAGTATTCTCCTTTCAGCCAGCAACACCTCATTGTCCCAGACCAGACCCCCAGGTAGAAACTTGAATCCTGATCTCCTCCTCCACCGTCCTCATGTCATGTGAGGCCACATCATGTCGTTTCACTCTGCCTCTCCTCCCACCCCACTTGCACGGCCCAGGACCAGGCTCCCTGGTCACCTCCAGCTTTCTTGTAGTGGCCTCCTCACTGGCCTCCTTACTTCCACCCTCACCCCATTGAGACCATCCTCCCACTGCCTCAGATCTCTCTCTTTCAGTGTAAATTTGGTTGCATCTTCCCATTCTTAGTGCCTCCAATGTTTTGCCATCACCCTCAGCATCAGCTTTACCCCTTCAGGCTGCCTAAGGCCCTTCCTAATCTGGCCTTGCTCCCACACTGCGTCTCCTGCCATTCTCATGACAACCAAGCCTATTGGATGTCGCTGTGCACTTCTGGCTCCTCAAAAGTGGCTTTGTCGTGCCTGAAAATCTGTGTGGAATGGGAGAATGTAAGATGAATGATCCAGGCTCTGGAGCCGGCCTCTCTGGGTTTGAATCTTGGCTCCATCCCCTGCTAGCTGTGTGACTTTGAACAAACGACTTGACCCCTCTGCTCTTCTCTCTTCGCATCTATAACATAGCAATGATAGTTACAATAGAACCTATCCCATGGGGTTCTTGGGAGGATTCAGCAAAATAATTCATGTAAAGCACTCAGAACATAATTAGTGCACAGTAGCTATTTTATCTAGTTTTCTGCATGTCCCAAGGTGGATACTCACAAAATGTCAAATCCAGAAAGAAAAAAGATTCCAAAGAGTTCACATCTTCATTGTACAGAGAAAGAAACTGAGGTTCTGAGAAGGGAAAGGCTTCACCCTGGCCACCCTTGGAGGCTGACCCCTGAATGCCAGCCTGGAGCTCTCTGTTCTGCTGCCCTGCCCACCTAGTGTAGGAGCTAGATAGCTCCCTGTCTCTAGGTAGGTCCCTGTCTTTGGTGTCCAAAGGGCCTGTCCCAGAGGGGCTGGGCCTGTACTCTGCCAGGTGCCTGGGTCCTAACCCTGACTCTAGTGCTTACCATTTGGGTGACCTCAGACAAGTGACTTAACTTCTCTAAGCCTCTGTTTGTTTTTCTATAAAACAGGGGTTTCATAATAGCACCTGCTTCATAGGGTTTTGTGGGAATAAAGGACATCATTTGTGTAAAAGCTGCTAGGTCATGCCTGACACTTAGCAAAGGTTCCACACACACCTAATAGTGAGATAACACCGGGAATAAAGAGTGCCCAGTATCTGTAGGGCATCCATCCCTGAGCACGATCAGTGAGTATTTCTTCCTTGGAACGCACAGGAAGGAAGACCTCTGTGAACACCCTACATAGATCTTTGCAGACTGGCAGTTTTTCCTCGAGTTAATTAGGAAGCCTTGACCTTTCCTGCCACGTGGGTCTCTGACTCAGACCGAAGTTTTGCAGTGACAGCAGAATGTGGTGAAAAGCCAGCCCCTTTCTCAGACAACTGAGGAGAGGCAGGGGTGTTCTGAAAGCGTCTCCTGGAGTGGGATGGAGGTGCCGTCTGACTCCCCAAGGAGTTGAAGGGAGTTTGGTTGAAGGGAGTAATGCAAGTAACTGTCTTTCTGCTGTCCCCGTCAGCAAGGGGTGTGCTGACAGTGCCTCCTACCCGGTGTCCCGTGCCCAGAAGCCTCCTGTCTGCACAGGGCTCTGCGTCAGAGTCACCAGGGAAACAGGGCTGCTGAGAAAGCCAGAGCCAGCCAGGCTGTGCTCCTGGGGCAACATTCACTCCGTGCAATTCCGTCTTACAACCACCTTGGAGTCTCTCCCAGGTGCCAGGCCCGTGCTCAGCCCTGCTGAGTCCCACGTTTGAGGCTCCTACTCTATGCCTGGACTGTTAGGCACTTTCATCTATGGCTGTGTTCAAAACCTGGCTCCTCCACCTTCCAGCTGTGTGAACTTGCCAGGCTCGTGTCACCTTCCTGGGGACCTAGTTTCCTCACTTGTAAAAGCCAGTTTGTATGTTGTGACTCTCAAGTCAGAACTAAGTCTGCAGAGCTTAGAACAGTGCCTGGCCAGTAGTACATGCTCAAAATCATCAACCTGACATGGGAGCCCATTTCTGCTGATGAGGGAGAGGTCCATGAAGTCAAGGGACGTGCTTGGGGGCAATCGAACCCAGGCCCATCAAGTTTCAAATCCTGGGCTTTGCTGCTCTTTCTGAGCTGTGTTGGATCTGTCACTGGAGAGGTTCATTCATCCTCCAGCATATCAGATATGTACTGCACCAGATCGTGCCTCTTTTTAAGTGAAGATCTGTCCTTCTGGGCCTTGAAGATTTGCTGGAACTGGAGAGTCACCAGTGGAATGCAAGTCATAACATTTGGGAGGGAAAAAGAGACATTGTTGGCCACATCCATCCTGTCCCCAGTGTTCGGAGCTTCTCTGCCCAGCCTCACAGCTACACCTCACACCTCCCTCTGACGAGCTATTCTGTGTCCACTGGGACTTGGAACAGGTATCACCTCCCCGAGGAAGCCATCCCTTGCCTTTCCTCCATCCCAAGACTGGCTTAGGTGAGCCTTCTCTATGCTTCAAGACACTGCTGCTCATAGGAGCCCAGCACGGAGCTCTAGGCCATGAAACTTTAAGGTCAGAGAGCAAGCCTACCATTTACAGTGCCCGACACATGGCAGGAGTTAAATAAAGCTATATATTTACCTACTTATTTGCCAGTATTCTGCCTCATTACAAAAAAAGAGTCGAGACAACTGAATGAATGAATGTTTGCAGAGCTGAATTAGACTGAGGTGGGGTGCTGACCCGGGAGAAACTATGTGGGCCTGACATCAGGAAGATCAAGGCGAGAATTCTGAACCTGATGCTGTTGCTTCTGTAGAACTTCAGAGAAGTCCTTTTATCTCCTACAGCCTAAGTTAGCTCTCCCATTAAATGGGGCTCTGAATGTTGTAAAGACCCAGTGTGAGGCCATATGCTGAGGTCAGCAGCTCAGAGCTGTGGCAGAACCAAGCAGAGGACTTTGACATTGGCCTTTTAGAATATTCACGAATGATTGGAAGACAGCGTGGCAGGTGGTCATTGATTATTTTGCAAAGGTGCAAACTTGGATGGTGCTCTTTGGAGGCCTGGAGGTGTGGGAGTGTCAGTGGGCTTAGAAATTTGCACATGTGCTTGCACACTCACATACCCACCCCTAGCACACACATCTGAAAGCGATTGCATTTTCCTGTATCTGCCCTTGAGCGCTCAGTGATATCCAAAGTACTTAAAAAAACAACAACAACAAAAAACACCTTGAAGACTAATGATGTAATCTGATGTTACAGAGCATTTATTTGGGGTCAGAGTTTTATTTCAATAGTTTCAAAAACAATATTGTTCTGTATTTATAGAAACACAGCAGTTCTGAAGGGGTCATTTCCTTTTCAGTTCTCCTTTACTGCTTGGGGGAGATGGGAGGCCTCAGTGGCATTTGTGAGCTGGAAGATCTGGAAAGGCCTCTGGAGCTTCCCTGAGAGCCAAGGATTCACTGCAGTAGGAACTGGATGATTTCTGCCCGGGGCCTGCCCCGGAGGAAACCTGCATCTCAGCAGCCAGTTCCACCCAACCTGGTCTGGCTCAGCATCCCAGCTGTTCTGGAGTCTGAGGCTTCTGCAGCTCCCTGGCCCCTACCGCCCTACCCCCTTACCCCCCACCCCCACCTCATCCTGTCTCATCCAGTCAGCAGGTCCTTTTTGCAGGATTGAGCTGCAGGTGAATGGTCCCTGGTATCTGGAGAGCTGTTTTGAAGGCCTCAGACCCTCTCATCACTATGTGGACTAGTGCAAAGGACTGCCAGCCAGACTTCATTTCGCTGTGATCTTTGCTAGCAGGACAACCTTCCTTGTCTATAATGGGCCACCCTGCATGGCTGGCATGGACAGTAAATGAGAAGTGTTGTGCCTAGTGCCTGGGGCACAGCAGGAGCTCCAGAAAACTTAGTTCATTCTCTTAAGGTGTCTGGAAGATGATTGGAAACAAATGCCCCAGAACATGATGTAGCTGATATGGGACGAGTCCCAGGCTTATTTGGAAAGATGAGGGCTTTGTGGGATGTTAGAGTAAATAGGGCCCATTACCTCCCACTCCATACTCTCTGCCTTAGGCAAGAAATATGGGACCCATTCTGGGACCAAAGATGTCACAGGATCACTGACACCCAGTCAGAGAAATCCAAGGAAGGGTCTAGAAGGACTTTAGGCAGTTTTTCATTTGGGAAGGAGGAAACTTCTCTCAGGGATTTGAACTAATACTGTCTCTAAATGCAAGTGGAAATGTCATTCCAGATAGGGTAATGCTCTGATTTTGAGATTGGAGCCCAGTGGGCTCCATTAAACTATTCAACAGAGCTGACGGTCTTATTAAAGAGGAGATGGCCACTAGCCTCAAAGATGGGCTTGTGGACCCTTTGTGGGATGAAGGGTGAGTGAGCATTCCATCTGTGCTAGCCAGGACCTTTTCGGTTTTAAACCGCAGAGAGCCAACTCTTACTGTTTAGGAAGAAAAGAGGATTTGTTGGTTTATGTAATAGGAAGGCCAGGATAGAGTTAACTTCAGTCACACCTGCATCCAGGTGCTCAAAGAAAATGTCAACAAGAATCTGTTGATTTCCATTTCTCTCAGATCTGTTCTCCTCTTGTTGGGCTTTGTTCTCAGGAGAGCTCTGACCTTGGGGTGCCAAGAGTAGTCACCAGCAGCCCCAGACTTATACCCTGCCAGGTCAGCAACCTCCATGGGAAAGCTTCTCCTCACCAGTCACAGGAAAAGTCTCAGGGCTGGCTCTCATTGGCCTAGATTGATCATGTGCTATGCTCTGATTGGCCAGCATCTGGGACAAGGAGAATTCCGTCTCATCAACCAAATGGACTATAATTGGAGAGTAGGAACACCAAGGAGCTCTTCCTAGAAGAAGAATGGTTGCTGGGCCAGCATAAACAACAGATGTCACTGCCTTGTAAAAGGATGCAAGGTTTTGGTAAAACCTAACCTCATGCAGAGACCCTGCTCACTCTCCCCTCCAGTCTGAATAATCATATCATTCTTTCTTATGTGTGCTGGGCACCTGCTTTGTGTTAGGTGCTGTGCTTGTTGTTGAACATGCCTCTTCTTGTGGACCTCTGAGATTGGTTCTGTTACCAATATTCCCATTTGATAGATGGCAAACTACACTTACAACGTAAAGGAACAGAGTGGCCCAGAGTTAGAGCTTATACATGGCAGAGTTTGGATTTGAACCCGCATTAAACAGTCTGACATCAGAGTGTAGACTCTTAGTCATATACTCTTCCCCAAAATGTGCCTCACAACTTCCCCCCTCCATGCTTTTGTTCTTGTTGGTCTGTAGACTTTAGGTACCCTTCTTTCCACTCCTTGCTCACTTGCAAAACTTGTCCTTGAATGCTCTCTCCTCTGAATAGTTTCCTCCAGGATTAATACCAGGAGAGCTGCTTTTCCGCACCACCATGGTCGCCAGCTCAGCTCATTACAGAACTGGTGGGGGAGGGGTGTTTGTTTCTCCTAGATGGCCAGCCCTTGGTGGGCAGAGACTATATCTCTCATCTACTACTCCAGCTCCCCCTTGCATGTTCATCAAATGTCTGATTGTTTAGATAGCAACACAGATACAATCAAAGCACAGCAGGTTGCTGGGACTTCAGGATGGGAGTATTATGTTGGTGATGACCTCATAGCTATTGAGTATTATGTTAATGGCCGCCAATGTGTCGGGTACTATACTAGGGGCTTTGCGAACTGCTCCTTTTAATCATCCTAATGATGTTATTACTCTTCTCATTTTGTAGATGAGGAAACTTGAACTCAAAGAGGTGAGATGATCTGCCCAAAGTCTAGCATATCACATAGCTGGATTTCAAGGACAAGGATGGACTGCCCTACTCCCTCTCACCCCCTGCCTCACATACCCAGGGAGATACCCACAAGACTGGCCCCTTAGCTGGGCAGTTTGTGGCTTTCCATGATCTATTGAACATTTTTTCTATGTTCAGAGAATTCCCAACATCAGAAATTCCCCCTCCTTAAGGTGGGAACTCACACTCAGACTTCCTACCACCCTTGCATCTAAGGCTAAGATAGCATAGCGACCCAGGTGAGGCTTTATTTGGAAGAGGTATGCCTGAGGGAATGGATCAAGTATGGAGTCAATTTGTGATGAAGGTGGCAGCAGAGGCCAGCAGCTCTCTGGATGTCATGGTGGGGAAGTTCTGGGGTCTCCTTCTATTGTGTCCATGGCACCTATGTTGAGCAGTGGGGACAGCAGATGGGGTCTTTCCTGGAGAGGCCTCCATGATAGCGCTTGAAACTTATCCCAGGTAAGTTGGCCTCCAAATCTAACACCTGGACCCTCTTGGAGACTCTCTGAATTACCAAATATCCTTTAATAAATTCCTTCCCTGGATAAACCAACTGGAGGGGATACCATAGTTTGCCACCAAGATCCCTGATGATAGACCCATCATCATCCTCATACATGGTCCTGTGGGAAGGCAGCATGAGCTCTGGACTGTCCATAGAAGCAGGTGAGGATGTGGCAACAAACAGGGAATCAGAGAGGGGAATTGTTACATCAGTAGGTCTTTGGAAGCTTTTGTCTTCTACATCAGCACTTTCAAACTTTTGTGCACACACATCACCTGGGGATCTGTTGTGCTGACGTGCAAATTCTGATATAAGAGGTCAGGACTAGGACCTGAGGTCTTACATTTCCAGCTCTCCCCCCACTCGGGTTTTGCTGATGCTGGTAGTCTAAGGACTACTAGAAAGTTGGTGAGGTTCCTGTGACCCTTAGGCCTCAGACAAAACGTTACACATTACATAAGTGCTGACTACAGTTTCATGAAATAATGAGCTCAAATCCTTCCCTGGCAAGTCCACTACTAACAATCATTCCAATCTTTGGTAATATCGGTCCTAAGGTACGGAGAGCTTCAAATCTCATAACTAGCGTGCTTTGTTATGCCGCTCCTGCTCCTAACAAGCAGTAATTTGTTTTTTTTTTTTTCAACGTTTTTTTTTTTTTTTTTTTTTTTTTATTTATTTTTGGGACAGAGAGAGACATAGCATGAACGGGGGAGGGGCAGAGAGAGAGGGAGACACAGAATCGGAAACAGGCTCCAGGCTCTGAGCCATCAGCCCAGAGCCTGACGCGGGGCTCGAACTCACGGACCGCGAGATCGTGACCTGGCTGAAGTCGGACGCTTAACCGACTGCGCCACCCAGGCGCCCCAGTAATTTGTTTTGTTGAATAAACAGGATTGGTTCCTTTGCCCCACGGGACAGTATGATAGGAATGTGGCGTGCTATTTTTACCTCTAACTCAGCCCAGAGAGTGCCACAGTGTGCCAACAGTGTGTGAGGCACTGCAGGAACCCCAGTCCCCTGCCCATGGGAAGCAGCTCCTTGAGACAGCAAAGCCTCTGAAATCTTCACTGAAATCTTCGTCACTTACAAACATCCAAGTCCTGACCTTATCTCTTTCCAAACGAATTCATACTATTTTCCACTGATACCCGGTCTTAGGCCACTCTCAACTCCCTGAAGAGAACTACCCTCTATCTGCCAAACCTTTCCATAGGCAGTTCCCAAGCCTGGGATACCCTCATTGCTACCAACGGTACCCTCCGTGACCTGCAACTCCAGTTCCTGAGTCACCTCCTCTAAGAAGCCATCCATGACCCTTCCTTTTTTTAGTCCTTAGGCTGACCTAAATCCTGGAGATCAGTACCTCATTTTAAGACTTTTTCTTGGCTTAGAGCCTGCAGCAAACTCAGACCACAGACTTGGGCCTGTAAGAACTGTTGTTTCCTTTATTTTTCAGGAACCCAACTTAATTCCAACTTCAAGCTCCCATTATGCCAAGTGAAAGACACAAAATCCTAGTCAACTTGGGTTTTCCACCCTCTTCTCTGGAGTTGCATTTCCATGTCTGGCAGATTCCATCTCAGGCAGGGGTGCTGAAGTACGGAGCAGGGTCGAGGGCATTTGGTCCTCTGTCTTCTGTCTGTGTTGGCATCTACCCAGATGTCCTTGAGCCATCTTGCCTCAGATCACAGGTCGGTGCTGATCCCTGGGGTATTCTCCTCATTTTAACTTCAAAGGCTCTTGAGTCCAGTTCATTCTTCCCTCCCCCTTTGGCACAAAAAGATATTGAGCTTTGTGGAATGAGGTCCTCTGACACCACCTCAGACCCACTGCCCTGGACACCCTGGAAAACCATCTTGGTGCCTAGATCATGGGCCACAAAGCTGCCTGGCTACCCTCTGCTCTCTTCCAGCTAGGTAGGGAGTGTCTGCCTCCCCCTGCCCAGGAGACTGGGTTAGGGAGCAGGGTGACAGTCCCTTTCAGATGACCACCAATAAGTGCCTCATCTTCCTTCCCTTTTGATTCTCCTCCTCCTCCTCACCCTCGTCCAGGCACATTTTATGTACAGGGCAGGGAATGGAAAGGCGAGGTTCAGGTTTCTCTGACCAGGCTTTTTGGTCTTCCATGTCTGTTGTTTTTGCGTGCGTCCTTCAAAGCTCTGGGCTTTTGGAATTCAGAGAGCCCAAGAGATCAAAAAGCTTTTCTCTCATGTCTGTAAGTCCTTGCCCACAGTTGTCCGAGTCTGTTTAGAGGCTCAGAAGTCAAGCAGTGCCTTCTTTGTCATCTGCTTCCCGGAAATGGTTGGTGTGGAACACTGCTTGCACCCCAAATTGGGGAAGGGTCTCTGGGCATTGAGAATACCAGGAAAGGGGAACACATGGATCAGAGGGCTCAGAGAGGGGAAAGGAGGCGTCTCCCTCATCTCTACATTTGGGGCATCGTGTGGGGAGGGTTCATTTGAGCCAACACTTACGGGGCCTCACTGGTGAGCCAGGCACTCCTTTCCTCATGCTATCTCACAATCGTATGTGGCACGTACTATTTTTATCCTGATTCTTCACCCAAGGAAACTAATGCAGACAGGGTTGGCCCACTTGCCTGAGGTCACGCTGCCAGAGCCCACAGCCCCGCTAACAGTCTAAGCCTCAGGAGCCTTACCCACTGGGCTCTATGTCACGTGGCCCAGTGGCTGGTACGTGGTAGGGCCCAGCAGATGGACCTCTGCTCTGTAATCTCCTAGTGACGTGGCATCAGATCAGTGGCTCAACACCTCTAGGCCTCACTTTGGTCTTTATGATGTGGGTAATCGGCTCTTCAGCCAAGGGCCGCTGCGGACGTAAGTGACTCCGGTTAAAGTTTGACCAAACGAGCTCAGACTTTGCATCCTAAGACTTGGTGCACAAAGTTTAAATTTCATCTCTTAGATCATGACCCTTGGGAAGTCATAGCCCCTCTCCAAATATCAGTCTCCTGATCTACAAACTGGGCACACCCGATGTCTCCGATGACATTGTAAACAAATGTCAGTTCTGGCAGAGAGTAGGGCAGGAGGGTGACGGACTTGACGAGGTAGGCTATGGGGTCATGTCCCCAAATGTTTTCCTGGGTCATTGTTGGGTCATTGGTTTGGTATGGCCCCAGAATGCATCTAGCCCCAGCCTCCAGGCAGTCTCTGACCCATACCAGCTCCAGGCAAGACCGGCTACCTGGCCTAGGGCTGAGGCCCAGGAGACATGAGCCTGTGGGGTGATGCACGGGGCCTCTTGGGAGTGGGGCCAGGGCAGCCGCCTCCCAGCCTAGGACACTGCTTTTAGCAGAAGCCTCCTCCTGTGTGCAGTGGCCTGTGCTGCCTGCCTCGGTTTCTCGGAGAGAGTCTGATGAATGTGTTTCCCTCCACAGCAGTAGCTGCTTCATTTATTTGTTCTCAAAGTTTCCATTTCTCATTAGCTGCTAACTCGTCCCTATGGCAGCAGACCCTATGGTGGCTGACTCAGCCAGTGAGGGCTGCAGGGGCTGCAAGGCCTACAGTCCCAGGGCCACTCCCGCAACCTGGAAGGGGACCAGGAGCAGTGGTGCCTGCCAGGCTCAGTCTCAGAGGGCACAGACTAGGTTAGCTCCTGTCCCTGGAGACTTTAGGAGGGGGTGCCGTTGTCCCCCACTCCCCAGCTTTGACCTCTGGCCTCACAGCTCAGTGCCCATGGATGAAGGAAGAGAAGGGAAGGCATGAGCTTTCTTTGACACGGTTACTCTGAGCTACAGGCCACGAGGAAAGGCCAGCAGCTTTTGTGGGATAGAAGAAGCCAGAAGACAGGTGTCTGAGTCTGCTCTGGCTGCTGTAACAAAATGCTATAGCCTGGGTGTCTTGTAAACAACAACAGTCATTTCTCACAGTTCTGGAAGCTGTGAAGTCTAAGATCAAGGCTTTGCCAGGTTTCTGTGTGGAGAGAGCCCACTTCCTAGGTCATAGAAGGACACCTGCTCGCTGTGTCTTCACACAGTGGAGGGGGTGAGAGAGTTCCCTGGGGCCTCTTTTACAGGGCACTAATCCCATTCAGGAGGGCCCCACCCTCATGACCCAAGCGTCTCCCAAAAGCCCCACATTCTAATATCAGCTCATTGGCGATTAGGTTTCAACATATGAATTTGGGGAGGGGGGTGGTGGATATAAGCATTCAGACCAAGCAACAGGGCCCTGGGTGTTGCACATTACTTTGCTTCCCCAGCAACATCTAGTAGGTACATAACGAGCACCCTGCTCATGTTGATAAAGGACCAGAGGAAAGATGGGAGGGAATGCTTTCAGAGGCTCCCTCCTATTTAATCCCAAACTCTTTGTAACTCTGGAACCACCCCACCCCTGTTATTCTACCATGTGAATGATCACCCTCTGGAAACCTGCAGGAAGTTCCAAAATCGCCAGCCCTATCCCTTGCCTCTCACACTCGTAGAGGCCTTTCCCTAAATAAACACTTGCCTCCCGTGTGCATTCAGGGAGTGGAAATTAATATCACTGCAAATCTAACTCAAACATAATTAAGAAGGTAAATCTACTTTTGAATAAAAAAAATCTCATCGTTCATCTCTAGACCAAATAAATAAAATTTCAGGTCTCTGAGATCTGCAGCATCACCTGAGCTGGGTTCTGCTTCTCTCTGCCAGAGCATCAGGGTGGGAGAGAATTGTCTAAAGAATCTCCTCCTCTGGTCCCCCCAGGGCAGAAATGGAGCTCGGACTCATCACCTGTGAAGTGGCACTAGTAACCCCTCTCTTAGATGGGGGTGCCAGGGATTAGAAGTGATGCCAGCCGAGGGCCCAGATGAGACTCTCTTTCAGAATATAAACTCCATAAAAGGAAGATTTTGTTTGTTCTTTGCAGTATCCCAGTGCCTCATACATGGTGCTTAGTAAAAACAAAACCATCAAACTCCAAAACCCGGAGAGTGGCAGTGGCTTGTCCAGGCACACACAGTACATCAGAGCAGAGTCTAGATTCAAACTGAGAACTCCTAGTCCTGACCTGAGAGCTCCTTTCACTGGCCCAGGGGAGGTGTAGTTTGCGGTCTCATTCCACCAAATTACTACTGTCTGTTCTTGGGTACCACCTTACTTTCCCTGGAACTCAGTTTTCCCATCAGCAGAATGGGAATATTATTAGAGAGAGGGCCAGACCTCCACTTTAGGAAAAGGCAGAGGCTTCTCTCACTTTCTCCCAAGAGATGACCATTTGCTGTCCATACTGGCCCGAACCTTTCCTCTACCATCATCAATATGCCCCTCTCCTCCTCTGACCCTTCTTTTCTCACTCCACCCTCCCCAAGGATAAAATAAGGAAGGCAAACATTTCCCTGTTGCCAGCCCAGTCCCAACTGTCAAGCTAGAGGGAGGGGGGAGAGACCAGAATGTCCCCTCCCCCTCCACACACCTGCTGAGAACTTAGGGAGAGGGGAGCTGCCTTGGGCTGGTTCTCTGTGATTTAACTCTCCCTCCTTCCCTCACCTGCAGTGCACTGGAGTTAAAAATGACCTTGGCAAACAGCCTTATGTATTATCTGTCTAGTGCAGAGAACAGAGTCAAAGAAAACCCATTCAGAAGCCTGGAGAGTTGCTGGGGGGAGGAAGGGGGAAGGGAAGGTAAAGGACAGGAAAGAAGGGAGGCAGGATAGTAGGAAATGTCTCCGGGGCGTTAGGCAAGATGGATTAAGGAGAACAGAGTCAAACCTATGAAGCTCTGCTCGGGAAAAATCATTGCTGAGGAGACATTATGCCTCACAGCTTCACTGGAACAGGGCTTCTCAAAGTGAGAAGGAGGAAGAGCCCACTCTCCCTGGACCCCCACCCTCAAAGCCATTCTTTCACATAGGCCACCTCACTTTGGGTGGTGGCTCAGAGAGGTAGTGGCTCTGAGCTAAACAGCTTCCAGAAGCTTGTCTCCTCCTGCCAAGTCAGGATTGTGCTGAGTGATAAAAGCAACCGAGGAAAAGGGACCCCCAGGCCTCATTTCTACCATCTGGATTCTGCTGTGTGACCTTAGACTGGTCACTTTACCAGTCTGAGCATATGTTCCCTTAACTGTATTTGAGAAAAATAACACCCAGCTCAGAATATTGAGTGGAGCCATGTGAGATAATGGTTAAGAACATGGACTTGGGGAGCACCTAGGTGGCTCAGTTCATTGAGCATCCAATGTCAGCTCAGGTCATGATCTCGCAGTTCGTGGGTTTGAGTCCCATGTTGGGCTCTGTGCTGACAGCTTCAGATCTGTGTCCCCCTCTCTCCCTGCCCCTCCCCCCCCTCTCTAAAATAAATAAAGGTTAAAAAAATTAAGAGAAGAAAAGGACATGGACTTGGGAGTCAGGTGGTCCAAATTCTATAATTCTGGGCAAGTGATGTCACCCTTCTGAGCCTCAATTTCTCCATCTGTAACATGGGCACGAGCAAGTGTCTGCTTTCTACCCCTTCTCCTTGTATGAACCCTTGTGCTTGTTCGTCTCTATTTCTGCCTCCTCTTCCCTGTGGGCTGGGGCGGCCAACCTGGGGGGACCCTATCAGTGAGACGCCTGCCTCTGGCTTCTGGCTGTTCCAAATGGAGGCACCAGCAGGAGTCTAAGGGCAGAGGAAGAATGATATCAAGGTATCTCCTCACAGGCTCCTCCCTGTAGGGTGGTAGTGGGCTTCCTAGGCCAATCGAGAAAAGGACAAGTCTCCCTCCCCACACAGATCTTTCTGCCCCTGGGTGCTCATAGCCACCCTCCACTCTTCAGATGGGGTGCGAGAGGCTGCCACTGTTCCTTGTGTAGGGTCCTGCCCTGTCCATGTGCTTTCCCACACCCTGGCTACAGCGCTGTAAATAGTCCCCCTGTTATACACTGTCTTCAAGTCACCCAATTTGAGTGGGCCATTGTGTCCTCCTGAGACCATGAAGCAGCTGTCCCTGTAGCCACAGACGTGGCACTATTTCCTTTCAGGCATTTAAAGCAAGAATAATGAACACAAGCTGAGTTTAGCTCCGTGCCAAGCCGGTTACAAATGAAATCTCACCTAACCTTTCAACTAGCCAACTAGCCGACTAGCCTTGGGAGGAAGCCGCTGTGGTTCTTCCCGTTTTGCACATGAGGAAATGGGGGCACTGAGAATTGCTTTCAGCCAGGGCTAGGTCTGGAGCCCTTAAAGACTATCTTGGATTCCCTCCCTGGTATGAGCAGAGGGGCCTCTAAGTGCGTGTGGCTGAAACCTCCAAGGCATGTTCTCAGTAGACATATCATCCCTACACCCACTCTGAGGAACATGCCAGCCTGGAATCTGGGCTGATAATTAAACGGGTGATTTGATTGTCCCCACATGGCCTGATAAGGCAGACACGCAGTACACAGTAAACATTCTGTTTGCTACATTTCTGTTTGTATTATTAATACAAAACCCTTGTATAGTAGGGTCCCCTGAGGCCAGCCCCTGCCTCTTAGCCTTGGCAACTCCTGTTTTCAACACCCCAGCAGGTTGCCGTGGCTTTGGACTTCACGGGGTGGGGGTCTCCCCTTTCACTCTCCCCTCTCTTCCTCCCCCTTCCCAGCCTGCCTTCAAGCCTGCTGTCCCCTCCTGCTCCTCCCCTCCCCTGCATGGAGCCTAGGGAAGTGGGAGAAAACATGCATCCCCTCTGGGCTGTAAAATCTAATTAGAGACAGGACTTCACTCAGAGCAGAAGACTCAGGCCCGGAGTAGGTTTAATGCTGGAATTTCAGACCTCCTTGCCACTGGGTGTGAGGGGAGTTGAGGGAGTAGGGGAGCGGGGGCACTGTTTCAGGATAGATGGCCCTGAGCACTTCTCATATCCCATGACATGCATGGTTGTGTCCTCCAGTCCTCATTCCAGAAGCCCTCTTAACACCACACCATGTCCTGGGCCCAAGAGATATGTAAAGGACGCCCAGGTCCTGCCCTCAAAAGCACTCAGTCCATGGGGGTGATCTTGAAGCAAATGACCAAGGAAGCTCAGTGCTCCATGCTCTCAACTCCAACTGGGGGCATCGTTCTTCCTAGGGGCCCTTCACCACATCTTCCTCTGAAGCAGAGACTTGGCCATGTCCCCTCAAGCATTCATTCATTCAGGCCTTCTCAGTCCTCATTGGCTTCTCCTCCACAGCTACCTACCAAACTGTGGCCGGCCCCAGGGCTCTAGGCCCCAGGGCTCACCCCTCTGTGGTTTCATCCATTCTGCTAGCCTTAAACATCATCACATACAATTCGCAATTCCTGTAGTCATGACCTACAAAATGCATCCTGACTGTTCAACTTCTCCTCACCTTGTCCACTACCCCCTGGTCCAAGCCAACCTCACCTCTAGCCTAGACTATTGCAGTAGTTTCCATATTGGTCTCTTTGCTACCCAACTCGCCTCTTGCAAATCATTTCACATGTCAGGCTATCACTCCCTGGCATAAACCTTTCAGGAGTTTCCTTTGGCACCTGGGATAGAATCCATACTCCTGACTATAGCCCTCAAGACACCCCCTGTCCTGACCCCTGACCTCCCAGAACTCATCTTCCACGCTCGCTGTGGATTCCTCATGCTTTTGTAAACAGGCTCATTCCTGCCTTCGGCTGCCAGACCTTCCCATGCTGGCAGCTCCTTCTCAGCATTCAGGCCTCAGTAAAAATGCCCCCTCCTCATATTTTGGACCACTGTAGCTGAAGTAGGCCCTGCTCACATGGGTGTCTCACCTCACCCCCACTTTATTTTCCCAATAGACTTATCCCAGCCTAAACGTATCTTGGGAATTTGTATGCCCTAGTGCCTGTCACCCCTGCCAGACTTGAGGCAGGGACTGTGTCAGCCTGTTCCCTGGGTTCTCTCCAACACCCATAACAGGACCTGGAACAGCATAGGTGCTAAGCAAGTTATCTTTTTAAAAAATTTTTTTTTAATGTTTATTTTTGAGAGAGAGAGAGAGAGACAGACAGACAGAGACAGAGTGTGAGCCGGGGAGGGGCAGAGAGAGAGGAAGACACAGAATCCAAAGCAGGCTCCAGGCTCTGATCTGTCAGCACAGAGCCCGATGCAGGGCTCGAACCCACGAACCGTGAGATCATGACCTGAGCCGAAGTCAGACGCTTAACCGACTGAGCCACCCGGGCACCCCAACTAAGCAAGTTATCTTTAAGGGAGTGCACGCCAAGCATGTAGCTCCAAGTTTAAGTGTATCTTCCAACCCCGGCTCTCTCCACTCTCAGGGCCCCTCGAGTACCTTGCCTGTGAAGATCTCAGGGTGAATAAAAATGTATCCTCCCCAGTGACTTTACGCTCAAGCTGAACTAAGACGAGATTTGATTTTTAAAATAATAGTGATAATAAGGGAGTCATCCCTCAAGCCATATCCTGGCCTCAGTGGCTCCACCAGCTGGCTGTGTGCATCTGACCTGTTCACTTCTGCTCTCAGAGCCTGAGTTCTTCCTGTGTCATATGAGGCTCTGATTCACACTGCTTCCCTTCTGGATCCCAGAGAAATCTCTTTTCACTACACACCGGGAAGACTCGAAGGGGAGACCTCCAAGATTTCTAGGCGTGGAAATCGACCCAAGAGCTTTCTTGGGCCATGGCTCCTACAGCCCATGCCCTGCAGAGAGACCAGCTGTGCTCGGTGGGTGGAGCACGTGCCCCAGAGCCAATCCTCCCTCCACCCTGCAAGAGTCTCAAAAGGTATATTGAGGCATAGTGAGGACGCTGCTGGCTGGAGCCCAGAGAGACTCCTGGCCCTGGGTTTGGCAAATAGACAATGAATCCACCTTCCTCACAAAGCACTTCCACAGTGAGCTTTTGTCCCCACGTCCTGTTGCCTGGTTCCGCTGCTCCTGTCACGGAGACTACGACTTACCCACGATTACGTGGGCTACCACGTGCTTCTCACATAACAGGTGGGGCATGCCCAAGGCCCATGTGATGAAGACTGACCCTTCCCTTAGCGAACTCCGACTAGAGGTTGAGACAATCGAGCAGTCCCCCTCCTCAGTAATAAGATATTGATGGGGACCCACCTCCAGCAGGGCCCTGAGGCAACTGACAAATCAGAAGCACTGAGGGGGTTACCTTGCTCCCATGTCCGCCCTAAGGGTTGCATGACACCAGCTCATCGGTCAGACTGACCTTCCTTCAGCTGCGGAAGCTGAAGCCACAGGAAGGCCACAGCTGGATGGGTGGGCCACACAGTGGAAGTGTGTGGTGAGTGGCACGAGAACCCCAAGCGTTTCTCGCTGGCGCTGGTGGAGGTCTTTGTGGCTGCACTGAAAGGTGTGCGGAAACCGGCAGATCTGGTGCTGCTCCCTGTGCCTTTCTGGGTTGGGCCTGAAATGTGTCCTCTCTACCTCAGTGGTCCCATCTATAGAATGGAGGTGTAGGGTTGGATGATCTCATAGGGTGACCATAGGCAAACAACTTCTCCTTTCTGAACTCGCTTCTCCAACTATGGAACATGGGCTTGGAGAGCCTTAAAAACAAAACACACTGTGTATACTGCCCCTTGCTGAAAACAAAATAGTCCAGTACCTTGGAAGTACCAATGCTCCTTCCAGTCCCCTTTGCCTCTACCTTTCTCTTAGTTTTTCTTCTTAAATTTACCACTAATGGACATATCCCTAAGCAATACATTTTAAAATATTGCATTTAATTTGAAGTTTAAATAAATGGAATCACACTATCAAAATAATGGGCTGGATGTCCACTGGCTATATGACTTGGGACAAGTCCCTTCCCCTCTCTGGACCCTGTTTTCCCTGTCTATAAAATGGGCTGAAGGTGGCAGGTGACAGAAGGATGACCTCTGAGGCCCCTTCCTACCGTTACATGTTTCTACGCTGCAAGTGACCTGATGTTCCTCAAGTCCCCGTGACCTCTCTGTCCCGAGTGCCAGGCCTGAGGCATCCCTCTTGGACAGGTCAGTTCTCTCCCTGACCTTCTTGAGTCTACTACATTGTCCCTCAAGTCCCCCAACTGCGAGGCTTCTGTCTAAACTCAGAACAAACTTTTAGCCAGTCCGTGAGGGCAAGTGCTACCAGCTCCATGCAGCCCACTGGGAGGGATTCACCTTTCTCAGCTGCGTGAATGACACTCTCAACCGTGCCCCAGAAACTAGGGCTAGATGAGTCAATACTTGTCACCAGCAAGCTCTCTTCCTGAAACCTCACCCTCCATCCCCCTCCACCCCCCACACCAGATGAAGGAGTACTTTGGAGTCCTTCTCAGCAGGGACAGAACCACGAAGCACTTTCAGACCCAGTCTGGAGGATCCAAACCATAGTCAATAAAGTAGTGTTCCAAAGCGGGAAGGGGTTTGCGGTCAGTCAGCTTGAATCCTGTCTCTGCCGCTTGTGGGCTGTACAGCCTTAGCAAGTGCCTTCACCTCTCTGAGGTCCAGTTTGTGCATCTGCAATAAGGAGATTATAATACCTACTGCACAGTTCTTAGGAGATGCAGGTAATAGATTTGAAACACCTCAGACACTGAGTGCCTGGCACATATAGAAACTCAGGACCTGCTGGTTCCCTTCCAGCTCTCCCATCCCAGTGATACCAGTGATATCTATAAAGTAAGTTAGGAAAAAGATTCTCTACTGGCAGTTCCTGTCCTAAAGAGGTAGCCCCATCTACAGATTGACAGCACCTGGGCTCCTAGCCATACCCCCAAAAGTCAAACTGAACAATGGTAGTGATAGTTATTTGGCCACATCACACTGACCCGAGGACCTTAGTTAAGGTATGATGTGAACCCGCCAACATTTACTAAGCACCTACTATGTGGCAGACTCTGTGATGGAGAGAAAGAGAAATAGGGGAGAGAAAAATGAATAGGAAAGTGTAGCATCCAAATCAAAAGCTTGGTTTGGGACTGACTCATAAACTCCCTGTGTGGCACTGGGCAAGTTAATCGCTTAAACTCTATAGACCTCAGCTTCTAAGTCTAAATGTCTCATAGGTATGCACTCAGCAAAGTGTCTGGTTCATGGTAACTGTCAAAACCCAGGAAGTGCCAAGACTCAGTCTTGCATGGAAAAGAAAATAAGAGGCACATACCTACATACACAAAAAGAGGCTTATTGGGTAAAAGAAAGAAGACACAGGCAGTCCTCATTTTTCTAAGAAAAATTGGTACCAGTGAAATACCACTGAAAGAGAAGCTTCTCAAAATAACAAGTATTCATTGTAATTGCTGAGGGAAAAAAAGTTTGAATGGGGTCATACCTTGAGAAACTGAAACTGAAAGCAGGAAAGCATTTCTTTTTTTATCTTCTCTTAACAAAATGTAGGTTCTAATGTCAAATGGGCTCATTTTTTCAATGAAAAATAGGAATTATCAAGTGTTTATTAGGGTTTATTTTGAGGGAGGGTGAAAATTTTTAAGATGGAGTTATATCTTAATGCAACGTAACATTCTTCATTTTGTGTTTGACTCTCCCAGCACGATTATATAGAGTGGCTCGTTACAAAGATTGGCTCGTTTTGAGCCAATATTTCAGAGGTTTGTCAGTTTCGCAGGGGCATCTTCTAGTCATTACATGATAAAATTATTCTCTTTTGTTTTTTTTTTTTTTTTTAATTTTTTTTTAACGTTTATTTATTTTTGAGACAGAGAGAGACAAAGCATGAACGGGGGAGGGTCAGAGAGAGAGAGAGACACAGAATCTGAAACAGGCTCCAGGCTCTGAGCTGTCAGCACAGAGCCCGACGCGGGGCTTGAACTCACGGACCGCAAGATCATGACCTGAGCCAAAGTCGGCCGCTTAACCAACTGAGCCACCCAGGCGCCCCTCTCTTTTGAAACACCTGGCATCTTTGTCTATTTTCTCTTCTTCAATTCTTAACTAGTTTAACTCTGCCAATTCTTCATTGTAGTTTAAATGTCAGTGGAGCAGTTTTCCAACAGCACTTTTGCTAATTTCATGAAATTCTGATTTGTTTCAAGATTTGCATTTTTCTTTTCATCAATTTCCTTTGAATTTCCATTGCTTTTCCAGGCATTTACAACAACCAACAAGCTGAAAAAACCCAACAAACATATAGGTGAGATGAATAAGGTTAGGAAACAGTGTTAATGGGGAGTACTACTTGAGTATAAGCTAAATATTTAAGTAGCTAGTTCCTTAGTAAATATTTTCATGTTAGGAAGACTTATTTCTCTACCAAACCTTGTAACTGTACAGACTTGAATAATTATTTGTCAAATTTAGAGTAACTGATAACAATTTCTAAAGGAACTCAGAATAGAGAGCTTACTAGGTTGATTCTTTTTAATTGTGTATCCTAGGTATTTTAACATGCACACTTAACAAAATCTAAATCTCACTGATATCTTTACCCTTCTTTTCAGTAATGATAGTTTTACAATGTTTGGACTCTGATTACCTTCTTCCCAACTTAAATGCCATGGTTCATTATTCTAGTTCTATCATGTTATTTTTAATCCATTTACATTTACCATACTACCTGATACCGTGGGGTTTAATTCTGCCACTTTGCTATATGTTTTCTACTTGTCATTTCTTTGTTCATTTTTTTCTTTGCTGTATTTTTTGGAAACTAAACAAATGTTTCCATTATTCTAGGTCTTTTTTTTAATATTGTCTTTTTGCCTCATATTTCAGAATTATTTTTCGGTGATGACCCCACAAGTTTCGTATAAATCTTTAGCCTGTATAAGGCTTAGACATCCTAGTTTATTTTTAAGTTTGGACTTTTACTAGTTCCTGAACAACACAAGAACTTTATAACAAATGAACTCCATTGCTTTCTGTTTGCTTTTTGTGCTATTGTTGTTAAACATTTGACGTCTACATATGTTTTAAATCCCACAAGACATGTTTAATACTGTCATTTTAAATCTCAATATTCCTGCATGCTTACTCAGATTATTTCCTTTGTGCTGTTCTCTATTCTTACAATTTTGTGTTTCCGGCTGAAATAATTTTACTTCCTTTGGTATATCTTCTTGTGCTGGTTTGATGGCTTTAAGTTTTTGTTGATTTTTAGTTTCCATTTGTCTAAAACTTTCCCTATTTTGTTTTATTTTCTGCAGGATTTCTTTTGCTGTGTATAAAATATGAGAGTGACAGTTTTGTTATTTTTTTATTACAGCATTTTAAAGACATTTTCTAGAGTTCATTTGCTTTTGTTGAAAAGTTAGGTAATAGACTTATTAATGTTTCTTTGAATATAATTTGTCCTTTTTTTCTCTGTGACTGCTCTTGAGAATTTTTCTTTTGTCTTTGGTTTTCAACAGTTTGACTGTAAAGTGTGTGAGTGAGATTTTCTATGTGTTTATTCTTTTTGGGATTTCACGGGGTTCTTGAATTGTCTTTTAGCAGTTTGGGAAGCTCTTGACTATTATATTTCCAAATATTGCTTCTGCCCAGTTTCTCTCCTTGCTTTTGGGACTCCAATTAAGTGTATGTTAGACCTTCTATGATGACACACATCATACTTATACTCTATTGTTTTTTTAATGTTACTTTTTCCCCTCTGATTTTAGTTTAGCTTTTATCCATTGTTCTGTCTTCAAATTGCTGATGTTACAGTCTATTATGTCTGACCTGCTGTTAAACCCATCCAGTAAGTTTGTACCTTTTTTTTTTTTTATTGATTCCAAGTAACTCTTGAAAGGTAGCAGACTTTGGAGGCTACATATTTTCATCCATTTTGTCCTTAATTTCCTCTGTTTTCTTTATTTAAAAAAAATTCTTTTAATGTTTATTTTTGAGACAGACAGAGCATGAGTGGGGGAGGGGCAGAGAGAGAGGGAGACACAGAATCTGAAGCAGACTCCAGGCTCTGAGCTGACAGCACAGAGCCTGACACAGGGCTTGAACTCATGGGACTGTGAGATCATGACCTGAGCCGAAGTCGGACACTCAAGCAACTGAGCCATCCAGGCGCCCCTCCTCTGTTTTCTTTAACAGAGTAATCATCGTTGGCTCATGACCATGATATGTGGACCTTCTGTGGATCTGTTTTTGTTGTTTGCTTCCTTTTTTCTTACTTTTCCTGCCTCTTCACAGTCCTCATACTTTTTTTTTCGTTTTTTATTTTTTATTTATTTTTGGGACAGAGAGAGACAGAGCATGAACGGGGGAGGGGCAGAGAGAGAGGGAGACACAGAATCGGAAACAGGCTCCAGGCTCCGAGCCATCAGCCCAGAGCCTGACGCGGGGCTCGAACTCACGGACCGCGAGATCGTGACCTGGCTGAAGTCGGACGCTTAACCGACTGCGCCACCCAGGCGCCCCAGTCCTCATACTTTTGAGTGTTTGCTGGATGTTGTGTAGTACTGTGGAAGCTTCAGCAGATACATTCTACAGAGAGATTTCCCCTTTCTTCTATCGGGGGACAGGATGAAAGGCTGATGATCTCAGTCCACTCAGGAATTGAGCTGCATCATGGAGGGGTTGCAGTTCATAGCACACTGAATCTATCATCTCTGGCTTGTCCCTGTTCCTTGAGTGTTGCCCTCCAGTGCTGTTGAATGAGAGCCTAGGTGGTCTGTGTCCCCTCATTCCTACAAAGGGCAAAACGGTCAAGCATTTATGTCAGGCTCTCTCTCCCTCATGGAACTCTGTCTCTTAAGTATCCTGAGATTATGAGATTTTATTCCAACCTTCCATCCCAGCTTCCATGCTCCCTGTGCTCCAGCACTCAGCAATGTTCTAGGGGAAAATTGTCCGTATATTTCTGGCTCTTCTAGTATTCAATCCATCATGCCAGTTCTGCACAACTGTCCAAAGCTCTGCTAGTTTCCCTTTCCTTCAGTAGACTACCTCTGCTTGGGGCGAGGCAGGCCTCAACCCATGTCCAGACTCACAAATGTGCCCAGGAAAGGAAGCTGTCATACTCATCAGCTTAACTAGGAAGGGCTGTTCTCTTTCTGCAGTTTTGGTACATTTAATCTTCATTTCCATACTCTTTTATATGTTAAAAATTTTTGTTTTTGCAGCTTTTTAAAATGTTTTTTGTAGTTGTTACACTGGGAGAGTTCTTTGCCATGATCTACTATATCTTACCTGAAAATAGTACTCTATCTTGTTATTTTCAAGCCAACAAATTAAACATGATTATTAACTTATACAGTAATATTAGTTTAGATTTACCTTCATATTAATCACATATTTGCTTAGTATTCCTTTGTGAATCTGAGAACTTCTATCTGGGTCAGTTTTCCTTCTGACTAAGCTATGTCTTTCAGAATTTCTTTGGTAAGGATCTGTTGGTGATAAACTCTGTTTTTGTCCAAAACGTCTTTAGTTTGCTCTCATTCCTGAAATATAATCTCTCTTGGGCATACATTTGCAGGTGGTGAATTACTTTCTCTTGACACACTGAAAATATCATTCTGTTACATACTGGCTTCCATTGTTATTGTCAAAAAGACAGCTGCTACCCTAATTGCTGTTTGTCAATGATCTAACTCTTCTCTTTGACTACTTTTAATATTTCTGTGTCGTCTGTTGTGATGTAACGTACACCTTCTAGAATTTTGCTGTATCCTACCTCAGTGATCACAAGCAGTGGCCCCGAGTTAGGTCTTCTCATTATCCTCCATATCTTTTAATCATATTTTATTTCCCATCTTTGTCTTTTCTAGCCTGCATTAGAGAAAATTTTTATTTGTATTTATCTATTTACTAATTCTGTCTTTAATTAGGTCCACTTTGTGCTTTAACCTATACGTATCCATTCATTGAGACCTTTAAACATTTTAACTAAGGTATTTTTCATTTCTATGTTCTATATGATTCTTTTTCAAATCTGGTAAGACATTTTTATAGTATCTTGTTACTTGCTCGTATTTTCACATCTCTCCCTTATTTTTTTAAGCATATAAACATCCTCATCTTGTATTCTGAGAGAAATTCTGATATCTGAAGTTTTACAGATCTGATTTTGCTATCTATTATTCCTGCTGGCTGTCTCTCATAGTGCCCTGTTTCTTTGTATGTTTTATAATGTTTGAGGGTGAATGTTCTTTGGAACCTTATCTTTGAGAATTATTTGAGGACTGAGTTAAATTTTCACTTCTCCAGAAAGGACTATATGCTTCTCCCACTTACCTGGGAAAACTACTACTCCACACTCATTTTAAACAAAATTTTCTCCTTGAGATTTTTCAGACCACAAACCCAAGTGAGGGCTAGCATATGGTTACAGATTCCCAGAAAAATGGGTCCCATTCCTTCCCCACCTAACCCCAACATCAAAGTCAGGAGAGGCAGATTTTCTGTGTTAATTCGTTTCTTACTCGCTTTTATAGTAAAGATATAATTTCTTACTCCCATTATATTAAAGGTCTAGTCCTTTGAGGTTCAAGTTTTATGTGGACACCACTAAGTTTACATCCTGGTTTCTAAACAAGGTTGTAGTTAACCTCAGGAGTTGGGAGTAGCCCATGAATGCATAACTCTTACAGCTCACTATTTATTTATTTATTTATTTATTTATTTATTTATTTTTAATTTACGTCCAAATTAGTTAGCATATAGTGCAACAATGATTTCAGGAGTAGATTCCTTAATGCCCCTTACCTATTTAGCTCATTTCCCCTCCCACAACCCCTCCAGTAGCCCTCTATTTGTTCTCCATATCTAAGAGTCTTTTATGTTTTGTCCCCCTCCCTGTTTTTATATTATTTTTGTTTCTCTTCCCTTATGTTAATCTGTTTTGTCTCTTAAAGGCCTCATATGAGTGAATTCATATGATATTTGTCTTTCTCTGACTAATTTCACTTAGCATAATACCCTCTAGTTCCATCCATGTAGTTGCATATGGCAAGATTTCCTTCTTTTTGATTGTGGAGTAATACTCCATTGTGTGTATGTGTATATATATATATATATATATATATACACACACACACACACATACCACATCTTCTTTATCCATTCATCCATTGATGGACATTTGGGCTCTTTCCATACTTTGGCTATTGTTGATAGTACTGCTATAAACATTGGGATGTATGTGCCCCTTCGAAACACCACACCTGTATCCCTTGGATAAATACTTAGTAGTGTAATTGCTGGGTCATAGGATAGTTCTATTTTTAATTTTTTGAGGAACCTCCATACTGTTTTCCAGAGTGGCTGCACCAGCTTGCATTCCCGCCAGCAATGCAAGAGAGATCCTCTTTCTCTGCATCCTTGCCAACATCTGTCATTGCCTGAGTTGTTCATGTTAGCCATTCTGACAGGTGTGAAGTGGTATCTCATTGTGGTTTTGATTCGTATTTCCCTGATGATGAGTGATGTTGAGCATTTTTTCATATGTTGGTTGGCCATCTGGATGTCTTCTTTGGAGAAGTGTCTGTTCATGTCTTTTGCCCATTTCTTCACTGGATGATTTGTTTTTTGGGTGTTGGGTTTGATAAGTTCTTTTTAGATTTTGGATACTAACCCTTTGTCTGATATGTCATTTGCAAATATCTTCTCCCATTCTGTCGGTTGCTTTTTAGTTTTGCTGATTGTTTCCTTCATTATTTAAGTGCACTAGCCCTGCTTTCACAGTCACCTCTTTCAGAGTCGCTCCAGGCTGAACTACCTGTCTCTTTTTAGATGAGAGAGTCCTGTTGCTGGGACCTCTAAGATAGAGACAGGCTGGAGAATCTGGAGAGTGCTCCAGGCTCTAGTGCTGGGAGGTGCTCATGGTCACTGTGAGGGATAGGGTCCCTACTTGGCTTCTGCACAGCCCAAGGTGAACCCCTCTCTCTCCACTCCAGGTCTGACAGAGACAGTTATCTTGTCGTCAGAAGCTGTATTCATTGTAGTGAAAACAAATCTCACCTGTGCTAAAAAAAAAAAAAAAAAGAGTATATGCCTTATATCAGCCTTGGTTAACCTATACTTTCATCCACAGTTTCAAATATGGAATTCTTGGTTTCTTTTTAAAAATTAATTTGTTAATTAATTGGATGTATAATTTACATACAGCATTATGTTAATTTCAGGTGTACTATGTAATGATTTGGTATCTGTTTACACTGTAGACGATCAACACCAGAAGTCCAGTCGCTATAAAAAGATATAAAAAGGAACTCTTTTTCTTGTATGAGGACTTTGAAGATTCACTCTCCCAGCAATCTTCAAATATGCACTGCATTGCCACTGACTATCATCACCATGCTATACAAGCCACCCCTATGAACTATTCATTTCACACCTGGAAGCCTGTGCCTCCCGACCCCCTTCTGCCACGTCACCCATCCCCTCCTTCCTGGCAACCACCACTCTTCTCTGTGTTCGTGAGTTTATTTGTTTGCTTTTTTTTTAGATTCTACACAGAAGTGAGATTATCTTGCATTTGCCTTTCTCTGACTTACTTCACTTAGCATAATACCCTCAACATAGATGGTCCTGGGTTCTAAATTTTTAAAAGAAAAACTTTTAGTCCCAACCTTAGCCCATGATAATGTTCTTGGCTAAGCAAACCTACTCTGATTTAAGGAACTGACATTCATGCAACTAATTGATAAATTGGATTTGCTGTCTCTTAACTATGTTGACAGTGTAAATAAGGAAACCTGGGATAATGATGGCTGGTCTATTGCTGCTGAAATCACTGAGCACTGAACTTAGCTCCAGCATTTCTTAAAGTGTGTTCCTGGAAACCGTAAACCACATAGAGGCCTCTGTGTTTAAATAAGCTTAAGAAATGTTATATACTTGAAACTTCACTTGGAGATTCACAACATGCGTTAGAACACTAAAGGCTTTGAGAAGTCCTACACATGAAAAGCCTGTTCAATTTGATGTTTTCATCATATTTGAGAATATTGGACCACAAAAATATAAGGAACTTGGAACAGTGATAATTCATTTTTTGGATAGATTTCACTTCTGTCACAAGATATGTATGTCATCAACGAACATTGAAAAGTGGGTTGTAGAGATATAAATAACATTTATTCAACAAATGCATGTTAAATGCCCACTATGCCTACCACTATCGGTATACATTAGTGAATAAAACAGACGTGGTTTCTGTTTTGTGGAGTTTATAAGAGCATTAAACTGTCATGGGAAGCATTAAGAAAGAAATATCAAGTGGTTAGAACCCAGTTGTTCCTTAAGCTATCGGACCATAGCCATGGAACAGGCCCCATGATCTGGGCAGTTAGCTGGGCAGTTGGCCATTGTGTCTACACTAGAAGCTTGAGAACTTACTGACCGAATTGTACCCCTCACGAGAACTGTAAGGAACAGTAAGCACAAACACACTTGGTTCTGGAACAGAAGAAAGCATTTATCTAGGAGAGGAAGTTCAGAGAAGACAGGTAAGCAAAGTAGGTGGTTTTTAAGGCTTACAGAATCCCAGTAGATCTGAGGAGTCTTCCCAAAATAAGCTTTGTAACAGTGTCTGATTCAGAGTTCAAGTCAAGTAAATGTTAGCTGGAATGACGAAGATGGTGATGGTGATGATGATGATGATGGCAGTGATGGTGGAGATGACAATGACCGTGATGATGACGGTAATAGCAGTAGTAATCTTTAACTTTGTCCTTTCACTTAATACTGTGTTCACTTGGCCACCAGGAGCTGAACTGTGAGTCTACTTCTTTCTGTTAATGTTTATTTATTTATTTTGAGAGAGAGAGAGAGAGAAAGAGGCAGAAGGAGAGAGAGAGAGGAGTCCAAGCAGGCTCTGCGCTGTCAGTGCAGAGCCTGACATGGGGCTCCGTATCACGAGCTGGGAGATCATGACCTAAGCCCAAATCAAGAGTCACACGCTCAATTGACTGAGCCGCCCATGAGTCTACTTCCCAAATAACTCTTGAATACACCCTCTCATTTCTCTCTGAAATTCCATTACCTCAGAACAGGCCTTGGTCTTTTCTCAACAACTGCCTTTTCTCCCTTCCCTCTCTCTAACTTCCTGTCTTCCAATCGTGCCCAACTCCGCACCAGTGTAATCATCCTGAAGCTTCAGTCTGACCATGACAGCCCCTTGCCAGACAGCCTCCAGGGTTTCCCCAGGGCCTGTACCGAAGCTGCCCGGGTGTTTTAGCAGGGATTCCAGAAGCTGCACAGTCTCCCTTCTAGCCTTATCTCTTCCCCTCTCACACGTATCCCTGCTCAGCCACACTCAACCCGCTGTACCCCAGGACACCATGTATGTTGACACTTGCATGCCTTTCTCGTCCTCGTCCCCTTACTTGTCATTTCTTTGTCTTGTCTTTTAGCAAAACCTATACTCATCTTTCAAGGTCCAACTCAACAGTGTGAGCTGGGGCTTTGACTGGTCTCTGCTCTAAAATGGACTGTTGTGTGCCTTTGCCTAGTCTCCTGCATGATTTCTGCATTTATCTGTGTGGCCTCACTAGAGCCATGTTGTTATGTGTGTGTGGTGGTTGTGTGTGCATGTCTATGGTGAAGTCAAGGATGGGCTGGAGGAAGAACCAGTCCTCCACTCTACAGATCAAGGACACTGCATTCTCCCAGTCTTTAAGAAGTTATTAAAATTAGAACCATTTGTCACAGGAGGTCTCAGTGGAGCATCAGGCCCTGGGAGGGACCAGGGCACGTCTCTTGGCCTCTGAAAGGAATGAACCCATTCATTCCCACATTGACTCTACAAATATTTATTGAGAGTCTGCTGTGTCCCGGGCACCATGCTGGGGGCAGGATATAAAGCTAAACAAAAAAAGAGCAAAACCAATTGCTTGTTTTCATGGGATTTATGATCTTTTGCTCTATGAATTGGGGTAGAGGCAGACAACAATCAAGGAAACAAACCAATAAGGTAATTGGGGGGAATGATAAGCGCCACAAAGGAAATAAACAGGGGACATGAGAGGAGTGATGCAGGGGGAGTCGAGAGCTGCTTTCAATGTGGAGATCCTGGAGGACTCCCTGAGGAGGTGGCATTTGTGCTCAGGCCTCAGAAACAGGAAGGGACCAGATAGGTAAACGTCTGGGGGAAGAAGGAAGGCCCCTCAGGCCAGGCAGAAAGAAGAGAACAAAGGCAGCCATGTCTGAACCACAGTAAATGAGGGGGAGGGTGGTTGAAGCACTTAAGAGGTGAACAAGGGCAAGGCCATGCAGGCCCTTGTGGGCCATGCTAAGGAGGTGGGGTTTTATTCTAAGTGCAAGGAGAGGCCTCTAGCAGATTTTAAGCAGGAATGATGAGCTCCCATTGATGCTTTTCAAACTTTGGAGTGGAGAAGGAATTGCGGAGGGGATAGTGTGCACCAGAGGCTGTCGGGAGCTGTCCAGGCCGGGGCTAGTGCTGGTGTGGAGCAGGGGCCAGCACTGCCTTCTCTTCCTTGGAAACCCTGGCAGCACGGGAGGGTTGCAGCGAATGACATCATCCTCAGCTCCGCGCAGGGAACTCCTCCCAAGGGTGAGGCTACACACCAGCATCAAGCTGTCAGCCGAGTGCCTGAGGGAGAGAGGAAGGAGGAAACCACCCCAGGGAGCACCTCCTGCAGCCCAGACACTGGGGTACAACACCACAGGCACTTTCTGGATAACACCCACAACCAGTCCCATGAGGAACACCTCTGTTTTGCAGATGAATCCTAAAATCCCGAACAGGGAAGGATGCCTGGAAATCACGTGATCGCACTCCTATCTCACAACCTGTGTGTATCCCTGGCTCTCATTAGTTATTAATTATATCCTTAAATAAAACTCTTGCTACATTCCGATCACTTGACAACTGTTAATTCTCATAACCACTTCATGAGGTAGGAACCATCATTATCCCCATTTGCCAGGTGAGACCCAGAGAGGCTAACTTGTCTAAGGTAGTACTGACTGCACCAGGCTTTAAACCCAGGCAGTCTGTCCCAGAATCCACATTCTTTTTAACCCTGCATGATGCCACCTCACCTCTACTGTTCATGAGCGAGAACAATAGAAAGATCTTCCCCTACCACCTTCTGTCCCCAGCAGGCTAACACATGTCTTATACATGTGATGGTGTTGCAGAGTTGGTTAGTGGCACAGCTACCATCTTGGGGTCTGTGCGGGTAAGGACACCTCATAGCAGGCTGGCCTGTCTGGAAGGGGACGTTGCTCCCAGTTCTTATTCCCAAGTAAGGGGAAGACCTCGGACAAGAAGCTTGAGTGAGAAGGTAGATCTAAGATGTCTGTCTGGTTTAAACTTCTATCTTCAAGCTTCACACGGTACCCAGAAAAGAGGAAGTGCTCGGTAATGCTTGACGCGTGGATGGGTACACGAGTGGTTGAACACAGGCTTATGCTTCCCATGAGAAAGTCTGTGAGGACATTTTTACAGCTGACTCAATACCTAGTACAATGCAGGCGGGCAAGGCAGGAGGGCAGCCTCTGGTTCTTGCCCTCACATTCTGGGGTCCGTGCCAGTGTGACACTGTCAAAGATTTGCAAGGGCATGTTCTATCTAAAGGGAGCAGCTGCTGGGTCGACCCGGCAATTGCACTACTAGGTATTTATCCAAAGCATCCAAAAATGCTGATATAGCAGCACTGTCAAATTATAAGACAGAGCCCAAATGTCCATCAACTGACGAACGGACAAAGAAGATGTGGTCTATGCATACAATGGAATCCTGCTTGGCAACCAAAAAAGAATGAAGTCTTAGCATTTGCAACAACGTGGATGGAACTAGAATGTATCATGCTAAGCGAAATAAGTCAGTCAGAGAAAGATAAATTTCGTATGATTTCATTCATATGTGGAATTTAAGAAACAAAACAGATAAGCACAGGGAAAGGGAAGGAAAAATAAGGTAAAAGCAGAGAGGGAGGCAAACCCTAAGGGACTCTTAAATACAGAGAAGAAACTGAGTGTTGCTGGAGGGGCATTGGGTGGGGGGATGGGCTAAATGGGTGATGGGCATTAAAATGGAGGACACTTTTTGGGATGGGCACTGGGTGATATATGGAAGTGATGAATATCACTGAGTTCTACTCCTGAAAGCATTATTACAGTGTATGTTAACTAACTTGGATTTAAATAAAATTAAAACAAATAAAAATAAATAAAGGGAGCAGGTGCTCCTTGGCTCCAGCTGGTCATTCAAGCCTGTGGGAATGTAGCCAGTGTGGCCAGGTCTTCAGGAGATTCAGATTTTTTCATGAGAACCTGAATATACAGATGTCATACAAAGCTAACTGATCTTTAAAAGGCTGTATCCCAGGGCGCCTGGGTGGCGCAGTCGGTTAAGCGTCCGACTTCAGCCAGGTCACGATCTCGCGGTCCGTGAGTTCGAGCCCCGCGTCGGGCTCTGGGCTGATGGCTCAGAGCCTGGAGCCTGTTTCCGATTCTGTGTCTCCCTCTCTCTCTGCCCCTCCCCCGTTCATGCTATGTCTCTCTCTGTCCCAAAAATAAATAAAAAACGTTGAAAAAAAAAATTAAAAAAAAAAAAATAAATAAAAGGCTGTATCCCAGAGAAAATATATCTAAGGGTTGGCCTGATCAAGCCCTTGGGCCATTGGTTTGAGGCCTCCAGTCCAGATTCAGCAGGAGATGGGCCAGAATGGACTCTGGTTGGTGAGAAGAAAGATGAGAAGGTCCCGGGAGCCTCTGAGAGGAAGTTGCATTTTGCATGCTGGCTTAGCCAGATTCAAGATACGATTGGTGTTTATTTTCCGGTTGTCATCCCAGGATTTTAGTTTTGTCTTGTCTAATGTTGTAGCCAAGTGTGGCCATTCTGCAGCAGGATTACAGGATGGATCTTGTGTCCAAAACTAGGCCGAGGTGGGAGAAGGAGGACAAGAGGGATGGTGGAAGCCGGCCTCATGAGAGAATGAATCTCAAAGAACTGTAGTATCTTAGAGGCCAGGTTCAGGGCTGACAGCTCAACAACCCTTCCCAAAGGGAGATTCACCACCCATGGCCAAACACAAAGATGTGAGTTTTATTTTCTTAATCAAGAGAGAAAATTTCTTGCAGGCACTCTTCCCAGTTGGGAAATTCTTTTCATGTTCCATTTAATCTCTTCAGCTGCAGCCAGAGCTTTCTTCGACACTGTTTCTTTCCTGTGTTTTTCTCTTCTCTTTCTTTTCCCCCTCCCACTTCCTCTGCACCACCCAGAGCCTGTGCAGGGAAGGGGCGGGGCGGGGGGGGGGGCAGCGTGATCATCCTGGCTCCATTTGGGGTGGACTTTTAATCCAGGCTTGTTGCCGACACCCATCACTGTGCATTTGCAGGTATTTAATTAAACCAGGGATTCCCAGGGGATTTGAGAAGCCGGCTGGCGGGCAATGGGCTCTATCTCCACATCTTATTTTGACAAGCACTGTAATTATCCCTCGTCGCTGGCAGGCGGAGGCAGAATCACTTTCCTTCCCAGCCCCATCTTCTTAGAACAAGAGTACTCAGGCTGCTCCGTTGCTCCACCAATAAACAGCCTGCATGCCTAGGTTCACCAGTGAGGCCGAGATTGAGCTCAGCCATGATTCAGGTTAATGCAGACATGCCACTCAGCCTGATTATCAGCAGCAGCGTGGGGCGAGGGGGACTTCAGAGCACCTGCTTCATGCACTAGGGAAACTGTTCCCAAGAAAGACCTTTTAGGGCAGAAGAATTGAGGTGAGGACCACGGCCTCCAAAAGGACAGAGGTTACCCTTCCAGGAGCCACCATGTATGAAGCACCTACTCTCTACCTGTCTGCTGCCAGGTCAGCATTATCATCCTATATTATCTGTGGGAAACTGAGACTCTGAGAGGAAAAGTTGGCTAAGGTGGCGTCAGGACTCTAACCAGGACCAGCTGACCCCACTGCTTCTGCTGTTTCTACTTGATGGCATTGTGTCCTGGGGATGCCACCCACCCCACCCCCACCCCCAGGCTCTGCTATTGGGTAGCTGCTGGAAAGTTCTAGCCAAGTCAGGAGCAAATTCTTCCTCCTCAGGCATGCTGCCCAGGGGTTCTATAGTGAGGTTGAACTCATCTGGCAGGTGGGCTCAGAGTTCTCATGAAACGAACTTGGATGGCATCTTTGAAAGTCTTGGGAAAATTGAGAAGGGCTTAGGAACTGTAAAGAACCAACTTACTGAGACTGTGTGTAATTCAGGGGGACCAGGAAGATGAGGCAAGGGAAGGGTGTTGCTGAGGAAAGGCTGATGGTTTGAAAACACTACCCAAGCTCAGCCTGGCTTCCAGGTGCCCTGGGACCTGGCCTCTTGTCGCAGTGCCAGGCAAGGCTGGGCCACCAGCCTGCTAGGAACCTTTGACCCATTCCAGCAATGACCATAGCAACAAGTTGCCTGTTATCAAGCACAAAATATTTACGGGGCACAGCATTAGGTATGTGAAACACATCAGTACACTTAATTGGCAAGACCCTATGAAGCAAATGCTCCTGTCCCCATTTAGTGGACGAGCAAAATGAGACTCACCAAGCTGCTTCCCTCAGGTCGAACAGCAGATGAGGGGTGAGGCTTAGGTAGGCCTGACGGTTTGTCTGAACCATCGTGTTGTAAAATCCCTTTCCATATCGGTTACGTTCCAAGGGCTCCCAGCCTCCAGAGCTTTTCTTGGAGGAGCTTTAAGGAATGGTTTCAGAGGTGACTGTGGGGAGGAACGCCTCTAAGCTGCCAATCTCAGGAGGGTCCTGGAGTCTCCACCGTGTGCCGTCCAGGCCCTGGCTTCACTGCCTGGTGGTCCCACCCTCAGGAGCACCTTCAGGCGCTGTCTACACTTCCCCTCCTCTCACTGATCAGTGGCCCCGCCTCCTACAGACTGAGCCTTCTCCTGAAGACTGGTGTCAGCAGGCTGGAGCCAGCTGCCCAGTGCTGCCAGGCTGAAGGATCTTTTCTCACTGTCTCCATCCAGACCCATCTGTGGATGACTCATTTGGTGAGAGAGGTCCTGGGCATTTGTTCCAGAATCTGAGCTGCGATTAGCAAAGACACTTGGGGACGCCCCCCTCCTCACTGCAGCAGAAGGTTTCTAGATCATCTTACTCCAGCTGCCATATAGGGGAATTAATCTGATCTACAGCCTGGATCCCAATTACTGAGGTTGCCTGTTAAAAACATCCTGGGTCATCTGGCCTCAGGAGTTGGACAGACCTGGGTTTATATCCCAGGGTTTCCATATACTAGCTGTGTGACCTTGAGCAGGTCCCTCTACCTCCTTGAGAGGCCATGGAGTGTAGAGGTTAAGTGCATAGACTCCAGAGTCAAAGCTGCCAAAGCTCCAATTCCAGCTCTAGTGTGCAATCTCCTTGCTAGCGGTGTGACTTTGGCCAAGTATCTCAGCACCCCTGGGCCTTGCTCCTGAGCTGCAAAATAGGATTCCACAGGTATCCACCTGGTGGGGTTGTCAAAAATACAAAGCAAATTAAAGGGGGGGGGGACACCTGGGTGACTCAGTCAGTTGAGCGTACAACTTTGGCTCAGGTCATGATCTCACTGTTCATGAGTTCAAGCCCTGCATCAGGCTCTGTGCTGACAGTTCAGAGCCTGGAGCCTGCTTCCGATTCTGTATCTTCCTCTCTCTGCCCCTCCCCTGCTCTCACTCTATCTGTCTCTCTCTCTCTTTCAAATATAAATAAACATTAAAAAAAATTTTAAAAAGACAAAGCAAACTCATGCATTGAAAGGACATATGGCACATATTAAGTGCTCTTATTAGCCACTATTAGGGCATGGCAAGTATTTTCTGGAATGAATATGGATAAACTTCGGTCAACAGTTTTCTCTCCCAAAGATACGTCCGTTGTGAAGGCATCTAAAGAAGTGTGACCAGGAAGAGTGGCAACAGGTGGGTGGTTCTGGTACCTCATGTCTTCTTTCCCTTACCTCTTCCTCTCTTGCCGCCCCCTGGCATTCTTCATGCAGCTCATGCAGCAAGCATTTACTGAAGCCCCTGTTGTGTGCCCAACTTTGTGCTTGAAGTTAGGGACTCAGCAATGAACACTGTGGCCCCTGTCCTCTTAGGGACAGACAATTCCAGGATTGTGAAATAGTGCTGGTAGGGATCAGGGAAGGCTTCTTTGTGAATGTGGTATCTGAGGCATATAGCCATTAGAAATAGCAGCATTTCCAGGCAGAGGGAGCAGCTCGTACAAAGGCCCCGAGGTAGGAGCATGTTTGAGGAACAAGAGGGAGGCAAGAGTAGCTGGACTGGCTGAGGGAGAAAAATGTACAAATGAAATTGGAGAATAGCCAGGGATCATATCATAGAGGACTCTGCAATCACAATGAGAAGTTTGGGCTTTGTCTGGATCTTCTAGCATAAAGTTGTTAGGAAGGTTAAGTGAGAGGAGAAAGGTAAAGAAAGTACTTGGAACAGCATCTGGCATATTGGTGCCTTAAATAATTGCTAGCCTTTATTATGGCTACTCTTCATCTTTCCACACTTAGTACCCATGCTGTCTCTTGTCTACAAGCATATTATAGACATTCTGGCTTAGGAAAGAACACTGTACTTAAAGTTACGTGGACTTGGGCAACAAGTCTCATTTCTGCTCCTCCCTTGTTGTGTGCCCCAGCCAAGCCCCCTTTCTTCCCTGGGCTTTTATAAAATGGCTGCATCATCTCCCAGGTGGTTGTGACCATGAACTTGGAAGTAAAGAACTACGGTCAAATATGCTCATTATTCAGACTGCTCTTGGCATCTAAATCAGAAGGTGCAAGCTGACTGGGGCCTCAGGGAAACATTCCTTCCTGCTGCATCACTGGACACGGAGCTCACCTGTAGAAAAAGATCAGAGCAGGTGGGGAGTGGACAGAGTGCCTCCACCCAAGGTCTCAGGAGGCCTCTCAGTGTGACCTCGACTGTGCTGTCAGAGAAGCTGCCAATGTAGCAGCTTGTGTAGCCCCTGAGACCAGCTGGGAATGACCCTGGGGCTGCCATCTAGCCCACCTGTGCATTTTCCAGAAAGAGGCAGCTGAGTGCTGATTCAGGGAAACCCTAATGGTCCCCAAGTCTATTATTATGTTTTAATGAGCTGGAAAAGCACAAACAGAAATCCTTAAGGGTATCGGCTGTGACACACAAATCTAATAAAATAAAACAAAGTGCTTATAAATCTAACCCATAAATTGCAGATCGACATGTGGGGCTGTATCTTGTTAGCCCCTAATAAGCTGTATGGCCTTGAGCAAGTCTTCTCTCCTGCCAGAGCCTCAGTTTCTCCATCTGTAAAATACAAGGATTAAAAAAGACGATGATCCTGCCTCCCATTTCAGACAGGCTTTGATTCTGAATATTTCCTAGTGCAGATCTACCCTGGGATACCTAGTATCTTTATTTGGCACCTTGTCTTATCTGCTCTTGAGAATTCTCTTCCCAATCCCAGCTTAAATATCATTCCTCAAGGCAGCAGCCACGATCACTATAGACAGAATTAATTCCTCTCTCTGACCACATAAACTCCTTTACAGATTTGATAGAGGTAAAGCTAAATGCGTTATTTTCAAAATTCTGCAGTCCCAAAGCATTGTTTATAATCATTCTTATTTAAGCTATCACAATATACCCACAGTTATGTGCATATGGGTCAAATTACCTACGAAACCAGAACACATGTTATGGCTTCCTCCCCAGTACTTAGCATAGGAACTGTAGGCCAACGTGCCATAGTTCCTCAAACTTCATAACTCCACACCTTTTCTGTCTACTGCTTAGGCTGGCCCTACTATATCCTTGGCCAGTAGGCAGACTCCTGTTCATCCTTCAAAGTCCAACCCCCAAATCCCTTCCTCTGTTAAACTCTGTCTTCTCCAGGCAAAGTCTTACTTTGGGGTCTTTCAGACCCATACCCCTTCTACTATCCTGGAAATTGTGTGCTATCAAAGCCTGTTTATTGTCAGTCCTTCCCTCTAGGCTGAGGGCCTTCAAAGAAAGGTCCCTAGGCATCTTACCTCTGCATCCCCAGTGTTCTTGGGCAGGATCCAAGAGGGCTTTAGTGCAAGTTAGAGTAAATGAACTTAGTTGCCTGACAATGGTAAAGCCATTAGACAGGTGTATCAGGGGTCTGTATAAAACCACCTCAGCATGGACAGATGCCCACAACTAAGCAAGACCTCAAAGTGGTAGACATCTCATCCTGAGCCCCAGACAGTGTCTTCATTGCCATTCTAACCCCTCTGACCATCTTCTCACACCCCCTGTTCCCTACTGCTTATCTCTTATCCATATAAATAAGGCCAACAGTGTCTCCCAGGGAACATTCAGCTACTTTGTCACTGTTCTGTTTCCAAAACTGGGGATAGAGGTAGTTTATAGATGATGTTCCATGGTATGCTTGGCAACATAGACATATATTACATAGATTCATTTTGTGTAATTCAACTGCTTTGCAAAAAAAAAAAAAATTATGAGACAAAATTTACAGTTGATAAATAATGCTGGTGGTCAGAGTAAAACACGTTCTAGAAGTTTCCTAAACTCTTTCTGTGGAGCCAGCGCTGAGCAACAGCCAGGGAACTATCAGGAAGAGCCAAGTCTTTTAGGGTAGTCTGGGCTGTAGGGGGCAGGCAGAGCTCAGTAAGCCAACCCATCACCCATATTCCAGTTTCACCTCTCAGTCTCCAGACCCTGCAGTAGAAAGCTTCTTAGAATTATCTGTTCTCTTCTCAACGACTGGACCCAGCGGGCTGTGTGTGCCCCAGCACTTGTTACCCCAGCCTGGATCTTGGTTGAAAGCATAAAAACATGGGGTCAGTGTTCAGATCTGATCAAAGGGGAGAACCAGAATGTCTGGACAGGTACACCGGCTTGTGGCAAAAGCCTTGGAAAAGACAAACCTTGGGTTTTATGCTCAACACTGCCTGTGACCTAGGCATCTCACCCTGTGACCTTGGGCCTCATGAGAACAGTGGGACTTCCCTGGCACACAGTACAGTGTTGTGAGTTTGCTGGCCTTCTCCCTCCCAGGACCACCTTACGTTAGCCAGTAGTTCTGTCTCCCCACTCCCCTACCCCCAGGGATCAGGGTGATCCAATCTTGGCAGCAGGGGGCGGGCCGCTTGTGTGTGTCTCAGAGATTTCCAGAATTTTCAGGACTGTCTAGTAAGAAACATTTCATTTAGAGACTAATTCTTCTTGGAAATTGTCTCTTTCTCTTCTTTCTGTTAGTTTTTCTCTGTCCCTCTCTGTGTATGCTTGTGTCTTTTTTCTGTCTCCGTCTGCCTTGCTCTGTCTTTTGTCTTTTTCTATCTAAGCTGTCTCTTGCCTTCGCTTTGTTTCCTTTGGTCCCTAATGCTCTTCCTCTCAGTGGTTTTCACTCTGCTTCTCTCTCTCCACCTGCTTCAGCTCTCTCTCTTCCTCCCCATCCGTCTCTCTGCTTCTCCCTTTACCTCTCCTACTCCTTCTCCCCTGCTTCTCCCTCTCTGCTGGTCTCTCTCTACTTCTGTCTCTAACTGTCCATCCTCCTCATTAGAAAAGGTCCCCTCTGGGTCCCAGTGGCCAGGCCAAGCACCCTGTACAACATAGACTTTCCTGATGTCCAGCAGACAGGAGCCCAGCCTCCTGGCTGGAGTGTAGCATCTGCAGTGGTTTGTTTCCACTTACCAAAGGGCATCTGTAATTAATGTGGGCAGTGATTAAGGAGCTGGAGATGTGTTTATGCTCCTCTCAGGCTGCAATGAAACACCCGTAACATTTAATGTGGTGCGTTGACATTTAAATGTCAATTAAAAAGTCCCTGTTCTGCTTGGCCGGCCCCTAGATCCTCAGATAAGCGTTGCCCTCCTGCCTGCACTGCCAGCCCCACTGAGGGCTATCGGCATGCAGATGACACGGCAGCCACAGTGACCGTGACATTAGGGGTGGGCAGACTCTGAGTGGGCTGAGGTGGCTGTGAGAGCACGCAGGCTTGGAGGACCTCATGAAAAGAGTCAGGGAGGAGGATGGCGCCAGGCCAGGAGCAAGGCCTTGCACAAGGTGGACCGGAGCAGGTGTATGAAGGGGACTTGTGGGAGGCAAGGTCAGAGGCAGCGTTGGCCTTCTTCTGCTCTTACGCCTGCCCCTTCGGGACATTGCTTGAAGCTCATCTTGTTGCACTTACCTCTTAGGTGCAAAGTCTCTGCTGATCACCCTTCACTGGACTGGGAGCTTCTTGAAGCAGGGGGCACGTGTTTGATTCATCTCCCTGCCACCCATCATGCTTGGGATGCACAGTGTTTGGCACGCAGTGGGTACACTAGGATAGTCTATTCAGTTCAATGCAGTACTTATTAATTGAGTTCCCACTGGGTGGGACACCTTACCCTAGGAACCAAGGCTACAAAATGATGAGGACTCAGACCAGGCCCCAAGGAGTGCATTATGTTTTCAAAGACAAATAGAAAAGGCAAATGCTAAGGTAGATGGGTGCACAGGCAGCTGGCCCAGCAAGGATGACAGGGGGAGCTCCCAGGGGACCTCAAATAAAGCCAGACAGAAAGAACAAACATGCATTTGCAAGGCAGATCAGAGGCAGACGGAGTTCTAGGCAGAGGGCCCAACACTAGTGTGAAGCTAGGGGTGAGCCTAGGAGTACTTAGGGACAAGGAATAAATGAGTGGTCAGTGACATGGACATAACAGGTTCGCTGTGAAGTCTGTGTCCAGGGACCACACAGGGACCACATGACTGTTTGGGGTTCTGCCACCGGCACATGGGCCCTGTGAGAGCAGGGACCTCATCTGTCTTATTCACTACTATGTTCCTAGTGGTGGGAAGCGTGTTTGACACATAACAGACACTTGGTAAACATTTGGTGGATGTCTTCTCCAGCTTCCCTCCCCTTGTCCAGTTCCAAAGTCCAGTGGGTCCCTGCAAGTACATTTATTTTGCAACAACACTTTTCAAAGCCTAGAATCCTATAGGTACCTCACTCCCTCCTCCCTTGCATGCTGTCTCTCAGCCCCTGAGCCACTGAGTCTGAGAACAGCATGCTCCATTTTCTCAAGAGTCCTTTCAACACGGGGCAAATTTGCATTTAAACTTTCCTAGAATTGTAGTACAGAGGAATATGTCTTCCTGAGCCCAGGGCTCCACGCTGCAGGTAGAGAATGAAACATAGCAAATGGGACATCTGCCCAGAATGGGGTTCAGGCCCTGGAATCACACATGGGGCCAGGTGTAGTGCTGTGGCTTCCTGCAGTCCTGGCCCCAAGGCAGTGTCCATCTTCTCCTCCATTCTGGAAGGGGAGGCCAGGGCGCCAAAGTTTTAGCCTTTTGGTTTGGTTTCCAGAGGCATTTCTCACCCTGCCCATACCCCTCCACACACAGATCTGGTTCCCTCATAATATGCCCCTTCCAGTCTTGGGAAGTGCTGGAGACTTGCTAGGAGAGCCCAAGAAACCCAGAGCTTCCCTGTCTTGCATCTACCAATCTGTCATTTACTCATCCCTGTTCTTGGTCAGAAGCCTCTCCCGGAGTGGAAGTGACTCTCTTGCCTGTTGATTTAGCAGGTGCTGCTTCTCTCTGCCTTGGCTGGGGTACAGTTTGCACTGCCCAACCATGTAGGCACAGCGGGGGAAGGAATGAGTGTAGTGAGTGTTCTGACTGCGGATCAATCAGTTGCTCAGTTTACTGGAATTACATCCCAGTGGCTGCTATTGATGGAACTGCATGACGGGGTACTCAGAGCCTGCTGGACACAGGCTCACAGTCCTGCATTCAATTTTTATAACCCTGACACCACCTGCCCATGCACTGAGCTTCCTCTCCTGTTCTTCCCCAGGCACCTCACGGTCTGGCCTGGGATTTCTAAGGTGGAGGATCTACGCAAGTATTTGGCATAAAAGATACAGTTAAAGTCTTCCTTAGTCTCCTTCTTTCCTTTACCTTACTTGTGGAAGAATGCAAAGGAATATGCACACAATTTAGAAGAGGACATTTTATGATTCTGTATATATTTAAGAAGTTTCTTATCTCAATACATCCTTGCCTCCAAACACTATTCTTACACACACACACACACACACACACACACACACACGTATGCATAGTCCCCAACTACCCCACGTCCTCCTTACTTCATTGCTGTCATAGCACACAGTGAACAACACATCAAGGATCAGATGCACATTAAAGTCTGCTGAATCTTCAACAGCGGTCATTATTAAAATGAGGAGCCCGTACCCCAAGGGTACACAAATGGTTATCACAGATACAGAAAAAACCATTGGCCTTCTATTGATAATTTTATATTTCTTCACTTTTAATTGCTATAGTTATGCATGTTTGATAAGGCACAGTGTATATTAACTCAGTAGCTGATGCTATTAGCATATTAAAAACTGTGCTCCTGTTCAGGTGTTTAAAAATCATGGCACCATACTTTTCTTCTTATCTGATTATCTCACCCCTGCTCAGATATTCTTAAATGTCCCTAAGGGTCCTGGAGGATAAATTGAGAACAACATTTAATTGAACAGCATCTTCCCTGTATCTTTCCATTTGGTCGTATTTGGTAGCAGAGAAAGTGCCATGAAGTGGTGTTGACCATGGTCCTGAATAAGCATTGCCTACAGGGTGAATCGCAGGAGGCACAGATAAAAATTCAGATTCCTGGATTCTTCCTGCCCTCCCTGGCTGATTGAACAACACTCTCTTCAGAGCTGCAGGCTATAAGTCCATATTTTTAAAAGCACCTCCTGTAATTGTTCAACCCCGGGCACCACAGGGCTAGGACATGATGTTGCTCTTTTCCACGGGAGGCAACAGACCCTTGTCCAGCCTCACCCGGAAGCCTGCATGTGGTTTGTCATTATTTTTTATTTGTATTTTTGTGAGACTTTTTCCTGCTTACACTCTTTCAGAATAGGCTGTTTTTATTGCTGATGCCTCATCCCTTTGCAATATCTATCAGTTTTCATTCATTCAATACATGTTTTTCTGGTTACACTTATTATCATTTTACTTTCATTTGACAGATACAGAAACTGAGGCCAAGAGAGATTTGTTTCTGACTTTGCTTGTAAGAAATACATTCAGAAATTTAAACCAAGTTACCTGGCTCCAAATTCTGTCTTTTTAATTTTACTTCAGGACATTTTAATGAAATGGCCACCAGACAGGAGTTCCGTGTGTAGAGTGCATTGTGCCCCTCGGCCCTTCTTCCTCTCCCCTTCTCATCCCCCACCTTCAAGTGCAGGCTGCAGAGAAAATTAACATTCAGGACACATTCTGCTCCCTTCTGATTCCCATGGAGAGAACACAGCCTCTGCCTGCCAATTAGTGACGCTCGGATCTTTATTAAAGATGGGGACAGCACGTTCCAGTTATGCAAACGCCCTTGTCTGAGAGCAGCCATGGACCAGCACACTAGCCCCACTGCTCCCCACGGAGCCACCACAGAGGTGACTTGGCACCCCCAGTGCTGCTTTAATCAATGGTCAAATCGATAAGTATTTATTAAACCTTCTCTGAGGTGCTGCAGGAAGCATAGGGACACATACCACCTCTGCCTAAAAGAACCAAGAGCTCAGTGGGGAGTGTGGCTGGGGAGGGGGAAGAACTTACAAAGGTCTTCTGCTGTCTTTAAAAAACTCACAGTTTCCATTTATTACCCTCCCCCCACCCAAAAAATAGGTAAGGAGAAAAATTGACATTTGTTAAGTATTGTGTGCCAGGCACTGTTAGGCACTTTACATACATTATCTCATTCAAATCCATTAATTTGGAACATGATTCTGGTGTTTCTGAATGCTTTGGTGCATATCTGCTTTATGTGGGAAGCAATATGCTCTTTGTTTCAAAGCATGTGTTTTAAGTAGGGAGAATTAAGATTATAACCCTGGCCCTGCCACTTTCTGCCTATGAGACCTGGTGGCCTCAAATTCCTCATCTGAAAAATGGGAAGAAATAATACCTGTCTTCCAGGATTGTTGGGAGGAATAATTAGATACTACATTTAAATCCAAGTGTCTTGTCTCCACACGACACAGTACAATGTTAAGATGCCTACTATGTAAGAAGATGACAAAAATGAGGCAAGTACAGAACATATATTAACAATAGTATATTATCAGTATGGATTCTGGAAGAAAACAATTATGGAAGGAGACTTGTCTTCTAATTCTGAGCTATCTGTTTCCTTATATATTTACATTTAATTTTTTCAAGGAAAAGGGGATGATTGCATTAAACTGAGCCTCCAGGAGATTCAGTGACTGGCCCAAAGTCATACAAAGACTGGAGGGACCAGGACAGGGCTTAGAAGTGTATGTTTTCAATACCCATGCTCTACCCCCAACACCATGCAGTCTCACTCCCCCTGGGAAACAGATCTTCAATTGTTCAGAGACCTCATAGTCTACATTGGTGCATGGACCACTGTTAATTTCTCTCTTGGAGACTGGACCAGTGAAGAAGGTTTGGGCTGAAGCAAAAAAACAAGGCAGAGAAAGGTAAGGATGGAGGTTAAATGGGTCCCTGATTGTCAGAGGCAGTGCTGTTAACAAGAGTGGAGCACCATGAAATTAATGACCCACCCAAAGCACCTGAGAAACAGAACTGGTTATTAAAATCCAAAACCATAAACCAGGAAAAGGAAGAAAACAAGCACAAAGAACCAGGAAGCAGGAAGCTATGGCATGGAGTATGGAGAACACAAAATCTATGATAAGCAGCTGGATATTCAGAAGCATAATCTGATTCTGGAAAGCAGGGGTTTGTAGCTTGGGCACTGGGAATACTTATCACCTAGAAGAGCTGGAAACAGAAGTGTACAAGTCCCAATTGTTGTAGACAATGAAATACAGGTCAGTGCCTAAGGTGCAGGGGCAGGCACTCAGGTGAGAGGCACTGGTTCTCAACATAGAGGGATTTTACCCCTGAGAATTCTGGAGACTATTTGGAAGTGTGTTTGACTATCACAACTGGGGTGGGGGTGCTACTGGTATTTAGAAAGTAGAGACCACATGTACTGCTAAATATTCTACAATGACAGGACCTCCTTCTACCACAAAGAATTATCTGGTCCCAAAAGCCCAAAGTAGGGAAACCTTGGTCTAAAGGATGAGTAAGAAGTGGGATACGGGAGATGAGAGAGTTAGAGGCCAGACCAAATATCAGATGGGAAGTCAGGAGGAAAAGAGGTCAGACTAGAGATTGAGTTAAGAGGACACAAGGAGGGTAAGTGATCAGTCAGATTAGAAGATCATACAGGAGGTCAGGCAAGAAGTCAGAAGGTGTAAAGGAATTTCTGAGCTCAGACAGAAGGGATCTAATCATCAAAGAAGCAAAGATCAAGAAGCAATGAGGAAAGGCAGTTGAAGCCAGAGCCAGGAAGAAAGGCTGTCGACAAGGAGCCAGACTTGGTCCAAGTTTGGATGGGACGTGAGCGTGTTGGCTGTGGGTCAAGGCAATGGCATTCTGGACAGAAGTTTGAATAAAGCCAAGAGGCCTGAGTGCTTCGCTGCCAGGGGCCATCAACGGACTGTGAGATCTAAAATTCCATCCTAAGCCCTAAAAGTCAAGGGCGGGCTGCTGGTTGGACGTGATCTGCAATGGCTGAAAGCAGGGGTAGAGGGGAGAGCCCTGAGAAGGAGAAAGAGGCCACCAGAGAGAGAGTTCTCTAGGAAAGCAAAAACCTAGCCAAGAATTTGCAAGCAGGAACATGCAAACCATCCAGAAAAACTGACTGTGGGGGCAGCTGCTCATGCCACACCTCCTGTTTTGACCACAGAAACACTCCTTACTACAGGCACGAGGCAGAGTCTCACTGAAGAGCTGCCCTGGGCCTAAGGTGAGGTTTGCATCCAGGGTCAGGGCAGCCCTGGTGTGTAGAGCATGGGCTATGAAGTCAGACCCAGGTAGGTCCTAATCCCTGCTCTGCCACCTTCTACATGTGTAACCTCTGGTAGGTTACTGCCTCTCTCTGAACCTCAATTCCTTCATCTATAAAATGGGAGCAGTAAAGGAGGTTACCATGGTGGATTACCTGAACTATAGCCTTTGTGGCTTGTATTATTGGAACACAATTCCAATAATCGTTTATAGAACATAATCATTGGATCGTGTTGGATCATTGGATCCAGTTGGATCATTGGAACATGATTCTGGTGTTTCTGAACACTTTGGTGCATATCTGTTGCAGAGAATCATTCATTCACTCAACACACATTTCCTGGCAGTTGGTATGTATCAGACACGTGCTGAATGCTGAAATTATGTGGAGGAACAGAGATTGATTTCTGTTCTGTGTTTACTACACTACTGAGATTTGAAAGGGATCTTAAAGTTCATAAATGCCCTCCTTAGGCTTAAGTACCCTATACAACATCCCCAATAAGTGGCCTTAGCCTACACACTTCTAATGGTGGCCAGCTCACCACCTCCAGAGGTACATGACTCCTTTCACAGACCGCTGTAGCTAGAACATTCCTACCTGTGTTGAGCTAATATCTTCCTGGTTTGGGCTCTTTCTCTGACACTGCCTAGACTTGTTTATTTCCCCTCCCACATTGCATCCCATTTGGAATTCTCAGTGGCTAACCCACTCAGCCTCCTTCTCTAGATCAGGATGGTTTTTCGACTCTGTGCACTATTGAGTGACCCTTCTCAGAATGGGCTCCAGTGTATCCCTTCCCTCTAAAGGTGGAAAGCAGCCAATTGCTGCAACCCTGTGACCCTTTCACCAACAGTGATGGCCTCCCTGCAGCCTGGGGTGACCTCAGAAAGATAGAGATAGAGCTCTTTCGAGGTAACCTGGAACATTCCCAAAATTCAGAGAACAAATCAACTTCTCTGGCTCTCTCTAAGGAGCCCATTCTGACCCAGTTGATTGAGCTCCCCGAAATCTGTTCCCAAGGCACAGCAGGAGAGCGACTTTCACTGACTGGGTTTTCTAACCCTGACCTCTTCATGACACTCTTGGCAGACATTCTGTGTCCTCCCAGACCTCACTTTGGGAAGCCTCAAGCCCAGGGTTAGCTTTGTTAGGCTTGTTATTTTAACCAAGACAGAGAAGCTGTCCTCAGTGAACTTACACTCCAGCAGAGTAATCAAGATTCGATGAAACGAAGGAAAGTAACATGAAGAGAGGCTTAGAATGAGCTGCTGTCACAGAAAGAGTAAAAGCAGGCATTTGATATCTGACCACTGGAGCTGTTCTCTCCAAAGACAGCTGTCACGGATGGGGACAGAAAGCAATCGAAGGTCCTCTACTTTCTGCAGCATTTTCTCATTTCTGCTTTATGTACCACAATGCTGTACGTGGTGGGGTGCAGGGTCCAGCTGATCCAATATGGATTTCAGCTCTTCCAGTAACTGGCTGAGTGATACCAGAAAAGTCACTTCATCTCTCTGAGCCTCTGTTCTCTATACAATTAGGGGAAAACAATCATTGGGAAAATCCAAGGACATATATTCCTTACATACGTGCTTTGCATATATACCTGACAAATGGAAGCTATAGTCTTCTTCTTCTCATTATTTTCATAATAATAACGTTAATTATTACTGGCATTCAAGACCCTGAACAACCTGGAAGAATGAAGATCTCATCTCCTTTTCTTTCCATGCTTTTCCCCCTTGGAGAATGCACACCAGTTTATCCTTCCTCATATCCACTCATTCTCTCTCTGTCTCTCTGTTTCTCTCTCTCTCTCTCTCTCTCTCTCTCTCTCTCTCTCTGGCTGTCATTCTCTCTCTCCCCTTTTCAGTGCCCTGATAGGTTCCTGAGAGGGCTGGAAGCTGGGATTGTAAACTGCCAGATCTCATGCCTTGTTCTTATTCCTCTCTCCAAAATCTTATCAAATATTAAAAGCTGTGAAATAGGAGGCAGGTTTTTAATCATTTTAATCACAGCATTTTTCAGCCTGCTCACAAGGGCTCGAAGGAATCGATTCAGAAGTGGTAATTATCCTTGCAGCCCTGTGCCAGGCTCCAGGTCAGCACTGGAGCGCCAGCGACAGATGGCAGGCACTGGGGAGGGCTCCTCCCAGGTGGGGGCACCGAGCAGGAGATGCCTTGTGGGAAGACGGAAAGCTAAGTCACCCCAGGTTAGGCATCGGGTTTTAAACTGCGCACCAAAATCAATTGAAAATCGGCTTTTTTACTATGTTCTCCTTAAGTGCTGGGTACTTTTAGTCCCATTCAGCCCTCACAGCAAGTCAGGGAGGCATTTACAAATACTGAGGCTACAAAATGCAAGGCCCATCAGAAAGTGACACGGCCAGACCTGACCAGCTCCGAAACCTGCACTGTGTCCTCTGTCCCTCGATCACCCCTCTGTGCAGGGAAGCGCTGATGCCCTAGGTGCCCTGCCTCCCTTTACCAAGCCCGCACTGTCTGCCTGGCCTGCTCGCCTCCCTCTCCTCCCCTGCAGGGTTATTTTATGGGCTCCGGCTGACTCCTGTTCTCCTGTGGCTACTGGGATTTATCCATGCTTTTCATACCCCACCCCACCAGGGAACCCCTAACACTCTCCAATAGTCTGTGCATCACCTCCTGGCTGCTGCTCACCTCCCCAGAATCCTTTTTGGACAGTACTCCCACCCACTCAGCTCCGTGCTGCATACTCCAACAAGACTCAGCTTCCCCCAGCTCTCAAATGCCTTCCTGCCTTTGCACATGCTTTCCCCAGGCCTGGACCATCTCACTCTGTCTTACCTTCCAGGTCTCAGCTGAAACATCAGTTCTTCCTGGAAAGATTGCTGACTCCTAATTAGGTGTTTTCTCCCCAACAGATACAGCTATGGCTTTCCTCTTGTTACAGCAGCCAGCTCTTTGTTGGGATGGCCTGTTTGCGTTGTTGGGATTCCTTTGTCTGGCCAGGCTGCAAGGGGACAGAAGGCATGACTGCCTGATTCCCCACTGTAGTCGAGGACCAAGCATGCTGCCCAGTGCAGAGCAGGGACTCGGTAGACAGTAGCTGAGTGAGTTATAGAAATAATGAGACTGGAGGTTTAGGGAATCAGGCAGAATCTGTAGCTCTGGGCCAGACGAGGCATGCAAGTGAACAGAGTTGGCCATTTGCATACAAAATCTAGAGGCATATTCTTCAATATCACAAGAAAATATGTATTCCATCATTTTCCTTGAAAAATGCATCCCTCTTGATCTATCTTTCATTTCCCCACGTTTAATAGAGATGTGAATACAGAGAACTATGTCTGTACTGTAAGACGAATAGCACCCCACGCATAGTAATAAATGATGACCCAGGCAGTCTACTTGTTGGAAAGATGACAGGAAGTTGGGGGGCGCTGTGGTGAATGGAGGTGCACAGGTCCCATCTAAAGGGACAGATGTTTCTCACCCCCAGTCTGCTGTTGCCCCGGGGAATGTGACCACATCTCCTGCCTTTTCAAACAAAGCTAGAAATAGACCGCATGTATAATATCCCAATTTTTAAGAGTTGTCTCAATTACATACACACACGCATACGCGCAAGCAAAAACAAAATAAACAAGCCAAATAAAACATCTGCTGAGAGGTTTGCGTTCTTAGATTGCAACTCCTGCATACGTTTTCCTGCTGAGTAGAGAAAATCGCCTTGCAGATGGACTCAAGTGGGACCCCAACACCCAAATCCAAGCAATGCTTAGGGTTGTGCACACCGAAACACTCCCTTCTTATGTTCACGGTGCTTTCTTGAAGCTTCAGAAACCCCCACACCAAAGGAAATATATTTATAACCCAACCAGGCAGTGCTTAAAAAGATCAAGGCGAATGAGGAGCGCCCAAATCACTCATATTGTTCCCGCTTCCTCTCTGCTATAGGATCAAGTGCTTCCGGTTTCAATGATTAATCACCTCTCTGTTTTCACCACAAGTTGTACAATGTTATTGACTGGAACAGAAGTGTTCATTTCGAGACTTGGCCTCTGGAACAAATGCAAGTCCCAGGGATGAGCTGATGATTGCTTGAGGCATGTGTGTGCTGCCCAGTGTTTTATGTTGCCTCATTTAACCCCTGAGACTGAGACTACCCCATACCCCCATTTACCAATGGACTCAGGGAAGCTCAAATAACTATCGGACAAAGGCATTACTATGACAATTAATGGCCACTATCTATGGAATGCTTACTATGTTCCAGGTATTATGCCAGGTACATCACACTTCCTTTCTTATTTAAGCTTTATAACACCTCATAATGTATTTGGGGAGGGGGAGGATAAGGAGCCTGGACAGCGGCATGAGTATTTTACACACAAAATAAATGAGGCAGAGAGAGGTTAAGCCCAAGGGCACACAACTAACAAGCGGTAGAGCAGAGGCCAGCTCGTTGTTCACAGCTCCTGCCTCAGCTCAGGCATTGTTTTCATACGTCCAGCTGCAGCATGGACCACACAGTCTTTTTCAAGCCGTCCGGGAAGGAACAGGTGGTTTTTTTTTTTAAAAAAACTCCAGTTACTACAATACTTCTGTGGGTGGTCTAGGGTGCTGCTGGGACTTTTGTTATGCCCCTAATATGTCACCTGTGCTGGGGGTTGGGGAGGAAGATGCTGCGGAGGACTGAGGAGATTTACTCCACCAGCTCTTACATTTCTGTTGAATATGCCTGGAGCTTGCTTTCTGTGGATGCTCTACGGCTGTGCCTCTCAAACTCAAATCCTTGGAAATACTCCCCAGGTCTGTGAATTCTCCAAGAAAACTGATTTTTACACTTGATCTTAGCCAAAAGGCCGAGAAGTGATAACTGATTTCTATTTAAATTTTTGCAGTTAGGGGTGCGTGGGTGCCTCAGTAGGTTGGGTATCCAACTTCGGCTCAGGTCACGATCTCACAGTTCGTGAGTTCAAGCCCCGCATCAGGCTCTGTGCTGACAGCTCAGAGCCTGGAGCCTGCTTCAGATTCTGTGTCTCCCTCTCTCTCTGTCCTTCCCCCATTCATGCTCTCTCTCAAAAAAAAAAAAAAAAAAAAAATTAAAAAATAAAATAAAATAAAAATGTGCATTTAAGAATAATTTAAACATCACTTTAATATTCTTGATTATCTGTCATGACCACCTGTAACAATCTGTGCCTGGAGTCCACAAACTATACAGCCTGTGGAGCAAATCAATGCCCAACTTGTTTCTGTAGGCCCTGGGAGCTAAGAATGATTTTTACAGTTTTAAATCATTAGGGAGAAAATCAAAAGAAGAGTATTTCATGATACTTGAAAATTGTATGAAATTCCAATTTCAATGTCTGTAAGTAAAGTTTTATTGAGACACAGCAACACTCATTTGCCTACAAGTTATCTATGGCTGTTTTTGCAATAAGCAAAAAGTTGAGTAGTTGCAAGAGAAACCATACAGCCCGCAAAGCAGAAAACATTGACTTTTTGGCCCTTGATGGAACAAGTTTACCAACGCTTCGTCTATGCAGTGTGATTTTACAATCCATATTGACATTTGCTTCCAGCTGAGCTGGGTACCCTATTTATTTGGGGGGTTTTGTTTGTTTGTTTTTACTTTTACTGTCATGAGAGAATAAGGAAAGAGAAATAGCGAAGGATTTAGGTACCTAAAGCACCTGTCTGTGAACAAAAACAATTTTCTAGCAGTTCCAGGAGAGAGGTGCTGTGAGAGCCCTCATAGCATAAGAGAGACAGGCAGGCTGAAGCACAGTGTAAGAAAATGTCAACTCCACACCACAATCGCACTGCAAACAGCAATTCACTTTCAACCAAACTACCTTGCATTAAACTAATGTTGTTAATTTGAAGTTTATTGGTTTTGCAGTCTTATTTGTGTTTAATTTGGAAATTTGTTTCCGTTTTATAGCTCAATAAGAGCTATAAGCATAAGGATTTTATACCTAGCTTTATGTGTGTCTATATTAAGTAACTTTATGATAAAAATAAGTTAAATCAACACATTAAAATTTTTCCCCTTTAATAGGACATATGTTACTCAAGTTTAAGCAGGAAAAAGTGGATGTAAGAAATATCAATTACGTTATATCTTTAAATCAGTGTAATCTGTTCTAAATTGCCACCTGCCACCCTGCTAGAAAATTCTATCTTAGGTATTTGGGAAGGTCTCCACATCAGTCTGAGGGGAGAGGGGATTATCAAATAAGAACCCTAAGCTTAAGCTGGAACCAGGTTCTCATTTTAGGGTGGTGGTTAAATATTTTTTAACATTGTTCCTGTGTCTACCCTGTATTTGCTTTAGTGTTATTATTATTTAAAAAAATTGTTTTAATGTTTGTTTTTTGAAGAGAACGAGACAGAACACGAGCAGAAGAGGGTCAGAGAGAGAGGGAGACAGAATCCCAAGTAGGCTCCAGACTCTGAGCTGTCAGCACAGAGCCCAATGCAGGGCTCTGACCCATGAACCATGAGATCATCACCTGAGCCAAAGTCAGACGCTCAACCAACTTAGCCACCCATGTGCCCCATCTACCCTGTATTTGAGTGTGCTGATTTCCACTGTCCATCCCTTAGGCTCTGCTATGCAGAGTGGCTCAAAGTTTCCTCTCACTTAGTCCTTCTGCCTGCTTCCTTTACACCCACTCAGCCTACTTTCCCCTCATCCTCTCCCCTTTTGGACAAAGAGAGCCTGCAGTTTTTCTCAATATGCATTTAGAAGCATATGTGTGGGGTTGGACAATGAAGTGAGAGAGACAACTAACGACAAGTGGTCTTTCTTCTTAACAATTCACTTTATTACAACTGTTACGTAGAAAACATCTTTTTTCTTTGCTGAAAAGTTTTACCCAGGCACTGAAAATTAGAGAGTACATGGAGCTCTTTAAATCATCTTCTGAACTCCCCAGTGTACCAGTGAGCTATTGCTGTGTAACAAATCATTCCAAATGTAATACCTTGCAACAATAAAAATAATTTGTTTTTTTCACAAGCCTGTAATTTGTGCAGGCCTTGGTAGGGATACTTTGTCTCTGTTCCATGTGCAGTCAGCTGGGATAATTCAGTTGGGGTCTGGAGGATCCACTTGCAAGCTGGCTCACTCATGTGGTTGGTAAATTGGGGCTGGCTGTTGATTGAGAGCTACCGGCAGAAAGCTTGTTTCTTCTCTATGTAAGCTCTTCCATAGGCTTCTGGTTTGGGCCTCACAGTAGATGGTGGTTTCAAGGCAGCTGGACTGCTTCAAGAACAGTCTAAAGGCTTCACAAACAAGCATTCCAGCAACAAAGGGAGCAGCTGTATTGCCTTTTGTGATCTAGCCTCAGAAGTCACCCAGAGCCATCTAACCTGCCTGCCACCATTCCACATCATGCATTAGCTGCTTGGGCCAGTGAGTTTAAGTCTTCAAGCTTCTGTCTCCTCCACTAGAGTGAGGACAAATAGTATTACCACAAGGTAATGCGGTGATCATTAGATAAGATTACATATAAAAAGTTAGCCTGATAGTTGGCACGTTAGCTTCATTCTCTTTTCCCCAGCTTCATCTCATCAACTGGGGACAGACTCAAATGGCATTCTTCTTTGCTACCACTTTGGCAGCATTTTCCCTCAGAAAATTATGTGTGTTTATTCCGTCAATTTACAGGTTACACATAGATTGTTATTCAAATGCTGCGGGGTGATTGGCCTTTTGAAAGTAGAGTCTGGTTATCAAAGCTGCTGGCTGTGGGAAGGAGCCCAGCAGGGGTCCTTTTGCCCACACTGGTCTATCTATCGGTGGGGGAAACCTGGACCTCCCTCTGGTGGGGCTGATTAAAGTGGATGGGCCACCATATGTCTTTCCCAGAAGGGTGACTGACTCCCCACTTTGGTCCCATGTCCCTGAGATTTTCCTGAAAGCCCTTCCGGCTAGCCCAGTTGGGAGTGTTAGCACATCAGATCCCAAGCTTTGGTGCAAAATGTAAACACAGACCTGATTTTTCATTTTAAATGAAGCCAAGCATATTGCTCCCAGCAGATGCCGAGTGACTCAATCTGTCCTCTCGGTTTTGAAGGCAACTGAAGAACAACATGGTAAAATAAAGCAAACAGCACATTTATTGGTTGATAAAATGCTGTTTTAGTCTACCCTGGCATTATATGGTGATTGCTATGCAGCGAACATCTGTTATTAAATCCAGACTTCTGTTGCCTGGATACATTGAGTCAAAAGCTGGAGCCTATGAGAAATCCATTTATGTGTCTGTTGCATGTGAATGTCAGAGCTCATATGATGCCTTTGTCTTCATTCTAACTGAATCTTTTCATAGAAAATGTCTTGCTTGTTAATTATGCTCTGGGCCAATACTGTTTTCATTTGATTTAAAAGGGTTAAAGAAATAAAAAAAAACAGTGTTCTCTCAGGTGCTCTAAGTAACTTTGTTGATTAATTTTGGGGGACAGCATGGTGTATTTGGTAGGACTTTTTAAAGAGTTCATACCAAATGACCCAATAATTTAAATTCTAGAGATTTATCCCAACGACATCAGAGATGAACAAATGTATTTGAGAACAAGGATGTCCAATGCAGTGTTATTTACAGCAGCAAAAAAGAGCTGGAAGTCACCTATATGCACAGAAATCAATGGCTTCATTTATACTCGCTGCAAATCCCATATTATTCTACATCACAATTTTTGTAGTCAGTCCCTTCTCAGCAAACTTTAAATTGTTTACAATTTTTTGCTATCCTAAAAAATGTTTCAGTGAACAATTTTGTACAGGTTTGATTACCTCTTTGGGACAGACTGCTAGATGTGGAATTGTTAGGATAAAGTGTGTATTGTATTATCCACTCAGTCAGCAAGAGTGGGTTTTTTTTTTTACATTTTTAAAAATGTTTATTTATTTATTTTTGAGTGAGGGACAGAAAACGTGAGCAGAGGAGGGACAGAGAGAGACACAGAATCCGAAGCAGGATCGAGGACCTGAGCTGTTAGCACAGAGCCCAACGCAGGTGGGGCTCGAACCCACAAACCTTGAGATTATGACCTGAACCAAAATTGGATGCTTAACAGACTGAGCCACCCAAGCGCCCCAGCAAGTATGTCTTGAGTGCCCACTATGTGCTAGGCAGGAACTGCTCCACACACTGGGGGACCCATCGGTGGACCAAAAGATTCCCACCTCCACGGAACCAACAGAAGGAGAAGGGAGGAAAGACAGCTAGAGGAACCTCACAGATAGCAGTGAGTACTGAGGGGGGTGGGGCTGAGAGTGGCGGAAAGCTAGACAGGGGTCATGAGTGCCACAGATGAGAGGACATTGAAAGAACCATCCCAGAGCTAGTGCTGGTTACCTTGGACACATGATACTGGGGAAAGCGGTGCATGTACTCATTCACCAAATGTTTGTTGAACGCCTACTGTATACCAGGCTATGTTCTAGGCAGTGAGGACCCAGCAATGAACATAACCGATAAGGTATCTTAAAGCAGAAGATTGGGTGCCTGGGTGGCTCATTCGGTTAAGTGTCTGACTTCGGCTCAGGTCATGATCTCACGGTTCATGAGTTTAAGCCCCCGTGTCGGGCTCTGTGCTGACAGCTCAGAGCCTGGAGCTTGCTTCAGATTCTGTGTTTCCCTCTCTCTCTGCCCCTCCCCCACTTGCACTCTCTCTCTCTCAAGAATAAATACACATTAAAACAATTTTTTAAAAAAGTAGAAGAGATAGACAACAAACAAACAAATTTCAAAAAGTGATAAATGTCATGGACAAGATAAAGGGGATTGAGGAGGGAAGAGGTCTACTTAGACTGGTCAAGGAGAATCTCTGTGAGGAGAGGATGTTTGAGCTAAAATGTGAATATTGAGAAAGGGATAGTTGTGAGCACACTGGGAGAATGAGATTCCAAACAAAAGGACCAGCAACAGCAAAGCCCTGAGATTAGAATAAGCTTGTTATGTTGAGGAACAGAGGCAGATGTGACTAGAGCCTAGTGAGCTCCTTTGAAAATGGCAGGAGTCAGTGTATCAGTCAGCAAGTGTCACTATCATGCTGTGTAACAAACCACCCCAGAACTCAGGAGCATACAACAACTAGCTGGGACTATGAGTCTCTCCAAACTCTATTCTCTTTCCATCCATATTCACTACCTCCCTGTATACAACCTATCTGCTCTGAAAGCTACAGCAGACTCAGAACGTGTTGAGTATATAAGAACTAGTTCTAGATGCAGCAACTCTCAAACTTTAATGGGCATGAGAAACACATATTAAACTGGTTGAGTATATAACATCCTAGACCTCACCCAGGCCTGGGAAAGGCCTGGAATCTGCATTTTAAAAAATCATTCCAAGTAATTTTGAGGAAGGAGGCCCATGAACCATACTTGGAGAATTAATGGTGGTAAACTCACCAAAGATGGCTACAGGCAGGCCAGAAAAAATGTTCTGCCTGTTTATCCTCAGGGTGAAGCAGAAGCTGGCCTTGACCCCACCAGTTGCCAAGGTCACAAAGCACACCTGGGCATTTTTAGCAAGTGCTTCTCTTCCCTGCGAGGCTGTGTGGCTGGCCCAGCCAGGGGAAGCCAGGAGTTAATGGCATTTCCTGACTATAGCACACATCCCCAAGAGCTCTGCACCCCACTGAGCTCTGCTGGATCCTCTGGCATTTCAAAGGGAAGTCAGAGGTTCTTCAAACAGCCGCAAGAGGTTTCCTGGGATTCTGAGGCTCCTCATCCCCTGCTCAGAGCCGGATTTGGCTCCTAGCTTGGAGGCGGGAAGACCTGCTGGCCAGGACTTAGAGTGGCTCACAAGGAATCAAAGCGAGTGTTCTCCGCCTTTCTGTGACAGCCCTGCATACATCTCCTCTGATCCCTGCCTGAGTGGGGGGAAGCATTCCGAAAGCTCATTACCAGCTCACGTACTTTGCCCTGATCCAGCTCTTAAACACCCTAGAATGAACAGCCCTAATCGGGAAAGAAAAAAAAGAAACTAATGAGTTTCTTGCAAGTTCATAGATAAGCTTTCTTTCTGTCAGGCCAGGATTTAACCTTCTCTGCTCTCAGTTTGATTTTGTGCATCTTTAAGGAGAGTTGGCTACTGGTTCCTTGGCCATTAACTGCTTGGGTGGCCTAACTTCCTCCAGACCCCTCCACCACCAGGCATTGGACCATGCCCATGTCAAAATGACCAGATTGCTCCCTGGGCTCGGTACTTTCTTAGAAACACTGTGATAAAGTTATTTCTTTGGTTTATGCTAACAGAAATATCACCTCTAGAACTATGGGGTGGTGATAGCTAATATTAACTGAGCACTTCCTGTGTGTATTTGGCATGTATTAACCAATGCAATCCTTGTATTGACCCCATGAGGCAAGTACTGTTATCACTGTCATTTCCTGATAAAACAGTTGAGGTTCTGAGAAGTCCTTTATGCAAGGTCACACAGAGTGGAGGTCCACATTCAAGTGTTCTGATCCTAGGACCCAGAATCTCAACCTCCTCACCACCTGCCTCTTCATGTTGCATTGAGCAGATCATGCCCGCGTGGCTGCATTCACATTGGATGTTGTGTAGACAACCCCAGGCATATCCAGGGCACGGTTACTCAGACCCACATCACATAAAGAGTGGTGACAGGACTTGAGGATGTTTTAGCATGAAGATAAGGTAGTCTCATGGCAGGGCTGAACAGAAAATAAGGACCAACTTGAACATGAAAGCTAACTTCAGAAGCCAGAAGAGGAAAAAGGATTAGATGGCCCTGTGTGAGCCCAAGAGTTGTAATGTCCAGGGAGGTAAAGTTATGGCAGCAAGTTAGGGAAAGCTTTCAAATACTCAGAAGTGCCCAATAAAAGGGTTGTGCTACCTTGGGAAGTAGGAAGCACCCTGTCATGGGAGGCATACAAGCTTACTTAGCAATATCTCACTGGGCATGGTATAAAGGGGTCTTAAATGTAAGATACACATGACACATGACTCAAATAGTTTTTGAGGCACTTATGATCCCAAGTAAATGTGATTCTATTATGATTCATCAGCCCCCCCATCTCAAACACCACTTTATGTTGTCATTCAAACGCCCAGCACAGATAGCTTCTTAACAAGCCTACAGGTAGGTATTATCGCTCCCAGATGATGTTTTGTTGGCCTAGGATGCACCTTCTATGGGATCACTCCCCATCCAATCTCCACCAGGTGATCTGTCATGAATCACAGGTTGTTGGAACTAGATGGGACCACAGAGCTAAATGATGCAGATGAAGGAACTGAGGCCTGAAGACGGGGACAAACTTGTCCCAGGTCACAGAGCTGGCAAGTAGCTGAGTCGGGCTCGACTCGGGTTCCCAGATCCTGAGCTTGCTGCCAGTTCACTTCCCATACCCTGTGGTCTTGTGGCGCGTCATAGCACGAAGGATACTTCCCAGTCGTCTCAAGCAGAGGTGGTACATAGGATTCACTTCCTGTGCCAGCTTTTAATGAACCCAGCATGGTCTCCTGAAGAGCTGTTTCAGAAGGAATCTGGGGCCACATCTGGGTTCAGTGGAAATTAGATCTGTAAATCATTTATGATGGCTGCCTCTGGCACAGGTGGAGAAGTGACAACCTGTATGCCAAGGACTTGGCATCATTGAGCTAATGCATCACGTTGACTTTCTGGATGTGTGCACAGTGAGCTCTCTGGAAGTGATATGAATATTGCAGAAGATTACAAGGTGAGATAAGGCCTTGCCCCCCTTATTTATTAAAAGGAATCAAGGATCTTTTTATGATGATTCAGCCAACCTATGGAAAGAAAAAGACACAGTAGCCTTAAACCGCAACAATGGAGAGCAGATGGCAGGTGACACAAAGATAGTTTGGAATGACAATTTCTAGTTCACCTTTACTCAGGTGCTTTGCTCTGGGCGGCACATGGATGGCCATACCCTTTACTTGGTGGATGGTCATAAGCTGGTACTTCTTTGAGATATTTTTGCTACTTGGTAAAATGAAGGCTAAGTCCTTCCTCACAAGGTTGCCACGAGAAATTGAGAAAAATGTGTCAAGTACTCAGCACAATGTAATGCTCACCATTTGCACAATGTAAGGTTTAGCATTTGCTAAGCATTCTCTTAGTACTTGCTACCATTATAATATTGTATCTGCTCCCTTCTCTGTTGTCAGCATCTCTCTGTGTTGTTAAAGGGTTTGTAGCATTGGCCACCCAGAAACAGATTGCCAACGGACACAGGTCCCCAACTCCAGGCTGTTGGTTTGGGGCAGAGTTTTGGAGTCCCTTGTTCTCAAAGAGATCCGAGGACCAGCATTCCAGCTGACAGAGAAGGGGAGAGCCGGGGTGGGAGAAGGGAGGCCGGGAAAAGTTCTTAATTCCATAACACCTTTCACCCTCCAGTTCTCCTTCATGGGGATTCTCAAAGTCCACACCATCGTCCTAAATGTTGGGGAAGAGCCAGAGACAATGAATGTGACGTTTACTGGGGGCTTGATGTTGAAGGATTGCACATTGCCTTGAATTACACGGGAGCAGTCTGACTCCCAAGCCTGTTATTTCCACATTTATCAAAGTCCAAGACATTTTTTTTAAATGAATGGAATCAAATGTACTTGAAAACAGAGCTAGTGGCCAATCAGATCATAAGTCTTACAGCCCCTGACAAGTTACCTACATGATAGAAGTGAAGGTTCTCAGAATCTGTGGGTTTTAGCTCTGCAAATGGGGAAGAAAAAATAAGGAAGCTAATACTGAGTGTCAGTACTCAGTACTTGGTGGTACTATGTGTCAGATGGCTTACGTAACATTATTCCACTTAATCTTCATAACAATGACACTTACAATACTTCCATTTAACAGTAATAATTAGCAGTGAAATGGCTGAAACTTGCCATACTAATAACTACCAGGTACTTTGTATAGATGCACGTGGTGATAATTTGCAGTCCTCAAAATCAGGAGAAAGAGAAATGTGAATTTGCTTTGCTGTCACTGAGTTTCGTGTCCATCTTGAGCCCCCAGCCTTTTGGGTAGGAGGACCGTTGTCCTTGCCCTTTCGGGTCCCTCCCAACTTCTCTGCCAGCCACTTCGTCCAAGCATGGGGCAGGAGCTGCAGGTGGAGGAAGGTGCCCTGGAGGCTGGGGACACCCAGCTCTCTCTCAGTTGTCCTCATCTGCCTCGGTGAATGCAGAGACCTCCTCATCCCCATCCCATCCTGGGCAGTCCCCACTACCTCCCCTCTGTCCCACTCGAGACCTCATCTGGCCCTCCTGTTGCCCGGGCCACCTCCCGGGAACTGGGAGGAACCGCCTGTCATTCTGGGCCCACGTTGGGAGGCTGCCTCTGCCCGTCTTCTAGACGTCCCTGCTGCCCTCGTGCCCTGCTGTACGCAGAGACCTTGGTGCCCAGCGGGCTTTTCAGGTGCATCCTCATCTCCAAACTGATTTAGGGGTTCGCTTTACTGCCTGCCCTTCTCAGTGACCTCCAGCATCTTAGTGCCCTTCTCTCCCCTCCTTGCCCTGGTCTAGAGAAGCTTTGTCTAGTCTGAGGGCAGAATAGCCTGCTTCTTCCTCTGCTCTTTGAAATCTATTGTGTGTGGGACACAAGATGATCATGGAGGGCTTAGGCTCTTGTGACTCTATAAACTGAAAATCTTTTCTCAGCTTTCCCATCGCATCCCCCCACCCCTGAGGCAATGAATGCTGCTGAGCAAATGGGAGAAAGGTAGCAAGAAAACCCCAGAAGAGTATCCTGCAGTGTGCGTGAGCTCCAATCCTCCAGTAGCCCTGTGAGGTCAAAATAATTGGCCTTATTTAAGTGTGGCTATAGATGCCCAGAATGGACATGGGCCTTGCCTGAGGTCATGCCCGGTTAAGGGTTAAATGGTAGCCCTGGGATGGGACTGGCTCCCCCATCTGTCTGACTGTGCAACCTAAAGATGGAGTATGGATTTTGCCAACTCGTTTGATGAGTAGAGGCTGGCTGAGGTATTGCTTTGAGAATTCTGAGGCTGAATCTGAGCTTGGTGAGCTAAAACATGCTGAGACTTATTAGGAATGTCTGCCATGGCCGTTGGACTGGGCAGAGGTTGCCCCTGGGCCACCAGTGCCATGCCATGCTCCTTAGAGTCTGCTTGTTAGAAATTCTGATGCCCATCTATTGGCTGGATAAATTAACAGAGACATGGACGACTTCATGAATGCCAGGTTTAGAGAAGGGGTTTGAGGTAGGAAGTGAGAGAGGTTGCTCCTGGTCTGTTCACAGGGGTCCTCAGAGGCCAGGCTGGGCGGCTAGAGATAAGAATGACCGTGGAGACTGGGACCAGAGAAAAGCCTGGAATGCCGAACTCAGAGCCTGTGAGTCGCAAAAGGTTTGGGCCCAAGGGAGTAATGTAAGAAAACCCACATTTAACACCAGGATCTGGCAGCAAGGAGTTGAGGGGACTGAAAGAGCAGCTTAGAGAGCATTATAATCACTGTGAGGTGTGGGGGAGGTGACCAGCCCACAGGAGAGGAAGGTCACAGTGACAAAGACAAGAAGATGTGGAGGGACAGCTCATAGGACTCGGTGGCTGGCAGAGGGCTCTTTTCCCCAGTGACTCACATGCTCCTTCCTTCTAGCTGAATTTCAGTTTTATTTTCAGCTCCAATCAGTGGTAATAGAGAAATCCAGGTGCTTTCTTTCCCTTGTTCCACATTCCCCTCTGCAGTGTCCTGGAATCTAAGACTCCCCCATTCTCCCAAAGACAAGGAACTGGCAGCCCAGAGCAGAGAGGGGCCTATGGCATCATGGCCAGCATCACGGTGGCCCCCATTTATGAGTGCTCTCGGTGTCCAGCCCAGGGTCGCCCTGCACAGACAGTATTCCCTTCAACCCCCAACAGCCCTAGGAGGTAGGAACTACTAGTATCTATATTTTACAGGTGAGGAAAACTGAGATTCAGAAACGCAAAGTAACTTGCCTCAAGTCACACAGCTAAGAAGTGGCAAATCTAGAAACAAAAATCATTTTTAAAAATAAAATCTAAGGGGCGCCTGGGTGGCTCAGTCAGTTAAGCATCCGACTTCGGCTCAGGTCCATGGGTTCGAGCCCCGCGTCGGGCTTTGTGCTGACAGCTCAGAGCCTGGAGCCTGCTTTGGATTCTGTGTCTTCCTATCTCTCTGCCCCTCCCCTGCTTGTGTTCTGTCTCAGTCTCTCAAAAATAAATAAACGTTAAAAAAAATTGGTTTTAAATCTAAAGGGTGCCTGGGTGGCTCAGTTAAGCATTTGACTCTTGATTTCAGCTCAGGTCAGGATCTCATGGTTCTTGAGTTCGAGCCCCACATCGGGCTGTGTGTTGACAATGCCCGAGCCTGCTTGGGATTCTCTTTCTCCCTCCCCTTCTGTCTGCCCCTCGCCCATTCATGCTTTCTCTCTTTCTCAAAATATATAAATATATATACTTAAATATATAAATATATAAACTTAAAAAAAACCTAAAATCTAAAAAAATAATAAATAAATAAATAAATAAATAAATTCTAAGTCCAAAACTTGCTCTCTTAACTGTATGCCTCTGGCTTAATTAAGCAATAACATTTTCACTAGAAGTGAATTTAGAGAATTTCTAATCCCAACAGCTCCCTCACTTTCCAGAGGGAAAATCTGAGGCCACAAAGGGATATGTTTTGCCCAAGGTTACCAGCGACTTACAGGATGAGCTGGGACTTGAACTAGTAGAAGGAAGCATGAATCCACAGAACTTACTGTGTATTGCTTGTTGACCTCCTCTTGCACGGTCCGCCATTTTACCCCCTGTTGGATGCCATCCTGACAACTAACTTCTCAACAAGGTCTTAACAAGGACTGAATTCACGACATCTCCCTGTTCGCTCAGCCCTGTGACTCCCCATCCCCCTTGCTTAGAGATAGATGTTCAGCTGCACCTACAAGTTTCCCAGGCACATCATTTCCGCCCATTACCAGACTCAAAATACCTGTGAGCATATCAGCTCCCACCTCTCATCTCCACGGCAGAGATGACTGTGTTATTACTAGAGCAATCAGTGCACCCAGTGGCCTCTAGAACTCGGCTCATAATGGCGTAGGGAATGGAGAAAATTAGAGCTGAATGCATTCGTGGCGAAAATTCCTCCATGTTAGATGGGGCCCCTCTCTGAGTGGCCCATGGCAGATGTTCACATGGAACCCACTTGCAGGGCCACCTTGACACCTCTGAGGAGCAGGGCTGTCTCCCACTCTGGTCACACTTCAGAGAGCTCTCCATCCCTAGACCCTGGCCCTCCTGAGTCCTGCCTGGAAGGAGCTTGTGTGTCTGCATGCCTCCTATAGCACCTCACAAGTACACAGCCTTGACCCTGCAGGTAAGGAGGCTGGGGGATATAGTGGTTGATTGCACAGGCTCTGATGTTGAATGAATATGCTTTCAAGTTCCAACTTTGCCCTCATGCCGGGCAAGCTGGTCAACCTCCCTGAGTCTCAGTGCCCTTGTGTGTAAAATGGGAATAATTGCTACATATGCCATGGGATGGCCACATGAATGAAAGGTGATCATGTATCAAAGTGTTTGAATCGGTCCCTGGTATATAGTAGGTGTCCAACAAACAGTGGCAGCAGCAGCAGCAACAATAATAATAACAATAGTAGTAAAGTTTACTTCTGTGTAACCTTCACAGTACCTTGCACATATTAGGTGCTGTAATAAGATGTTGTGATTAAAATAGTGATGATACTGATACTGTAATGATAATGGTGGGAAGGAGGAGAAGAGGCGAAGATTTAAAAGTCCTAATGGATCTTAGAAATCACAGGGCAGCAGTTTGTCACAATGGAAATTGAATGAACTTTGGAAGCAGACAGTTAAGACAGTTGTGCTGCAATTTATTATCACTCTGTGTGACCAGGAGAAGTTACTTCATCGCTCCTAGTCTGGGCCTCCGTCCCTCATTTTCTATAAGGCTGTTGGCAGGAGTAAATGAAGCCATGCTCCTAAAGTGCTTAGCACAGTTCTTGGCCTAGCACACATTCAATTTATAGCAGGCGTTGCTGTTATTCTTGCCAGTACATTTCTGGGCTCCCCACCCACGGATTAGCACTCCCTGTGAGAGCGGGGTTGTGTACTGCTTTGTATGTGGGCCTTGAAGGACAGACGAGCTACCGGTTTATCATTGCAAGTGGAGGTAAATGCTCTGAAGAAAGCCAACAAGTTGCACGATACAGAATAATGTGGGATGGGTGAGGGATATTAGTTTCTCATCGCTGCGGTGGCCAATTATCACAAATTTAGTAGCTAAAACAACACGAATGTATTATTTTATATACAGTTCCAGAGGTCAGAAATCAGAAGTAGGTTCCAAGGGGCTAAAACCAAGGGGTTGCAGGGCTGTGTTCCTTGGGGAGAATGTGTCTCCTCCCTTTTCCTGCTTCTGGATGCTACCCGCATTCCTTGTCCTGTGGCTCCTTCCTCCACCTTCAAGCTCTGCTTCTGTCTTCATACCGCCTTTCTCTGCCTCTCGTCCACCAGCCTCCAATAAGGACCCTTGCAATTACAGTGGGCCCACCTGGATAATTCCAGATAATCTCTCCATCTCAAAAATCCTTGATATAGTTACATTTGCAAAGTCCCTTTTACCATATGAAGTAACATATTCATAGGTTCCAGGGATTAGGACATGGGCATCCTTCAGGGGCCATTTTCAACCTCATAGGGGCTATCTACTTTAGGTAGGCTCTGTGCTTGCCATCACTAGGCTCAGTGCTTGGTACAGCAGAAGCCATGAATGAATGAATGAATGAATGAATGAACGAATGAACGAACAGCAGAGAAAAAGAGAGAGAAAGTGACAAGGCTAGGCTGGCCCAAACAGTCCAGACTTGCAATGAGCTGCCATGGGTCCCCTGAGAACCTGTTGCTTTGTTACAGATGTGCCCTCAAGCATCAAAGGTCAAAACTGCCAGAAAGTTAAACCTTGCAACCTCATTGTGCCCTAGAGCTGAAAGTCAGGGAGGGACCTATGGAACCAACCATGTACTGGCCCCCCCATGCAGGATGCTTTATCTAATCCACAGCCCTCTGTTCCAACATCCACTGTTGTCTCCATTTCTCAGAGAGGGACGAAGGCACAGAGAGGTGCAGTCGCTCACCTGAGGCCACACAGCTAGAGGACGGAAGGGCCAGTGAGACTTGATACTAACTACCTGACAGTCGAGCCAGCACTCTTATTTCTCTCCTGCACATTTAATAAACCCACACCTGGGGCTGCCCAGCGTTATCCTCAAGGGAACGTCCTATTTCCCTGCTGGATTATATGTATGATTTTGCAGTCTTGCAAGATTTTAAAAAGCACGCATCAGCTTCTGGCTGTGCTTGTCACTCATTCGTGCCTGTGGGCATGCCCTGTCATTTAACAAGGTGGAGTTGGGGGAAAGGCAGGACCAAGGGAGAGCTCCCACCTTCCTCCCCAAACCCTTCAGCTCCCTGGATTGCGGCTGCTCTGCACAGCTCCCCTGGGGAAGAGGTACAAGACTCTGCCAGGAGGGCCTGGTAGCTTTGCAGAGCAGACCGTTCCCTGCTCACATGCCGAGGCTGCTTCCCGTGACTCCGTGTGACTGCACATGGCCACAGGTTGAGCTCCAAGTTCAGCCCAAAGGGAGAAAGAGTGTATTGTGCAGAGGCTCAGCATCCAGACTTGGGAATTAGACCAGGGTTCTTCGTGCTCCTCTGCTTCTTGCTGATGGCCTTGGGCATGTCACTTCTCCTCTGACCCTGTTTCCTCATCTGATAAAATGGGTATAATAATGGTGTTTACCTAGGGGAGCCTGGGTGGCTCAGTTGGTTGGCGTCTGACTTTGGCTCAGGTCACGATCTCATGGTTTGTGGGTTTGAGCCCCGCGTCGGGCTCCGTGCTGACAGCTCAGAGCCTGGAGCCTGCTTCAGATTCTGTGGCTCCATCTCTCTCTGCCCCTCCCCTGCTTCCTCTCTCACTCTCTCTCTTTGTCTCTCTCTCAAAAATAAACATTAAAATAATGATAATAATAACGGTGTTTACCTTTTCAATAAAATGAGACAATACTTTCATATTAGCGTTAACATGATTCCGAACACCTAAAAAGTACCAATAAGTACTGTTTGTTGTTACCCAATTTAATCAGGTATTCAGAGTCTCAAATCAATTAATTCACATATTTATTGAGCACCTACTCTGTGCCAGGCACTGTTTGACGCTAGGAGTACAGCAGGAAATCACAACATCCCCGTCTTCATTGAGCTTGCATACTGGTGTGGTAGAGACACCCGATACAGAAATAAACATGTCAGTTCAGAGATACAAGTGCTCTGAAGGAACACTAAGCAGGCTAAGGGGTGGAGAGTGCCTGTGGGTGTGTTTATTTTAGAGTGGGTGTCCAGGGAAGGCTTCTCAGAGAAGGTGATATGGGCTCCCAGACTTGAATGAGAAGAGTATGGGAAGATGCTTCATGATTTGCTTAAATTATTCTTTTTCTGTGGGCTGATTCTGGCCTGGGAGCCCCCTGGGCTTCAGGATCTGAAATCTGGCTGGAGCAGCGGACGTTGCAGTCACACAGTCGAGGGTCTAACCTCAGCTCTGCCACTCTTGAGATGCATGGCTTAGAGTGGGTGGCTTTACCTCTCTGAATGCCCCTTTCCCTCCTCTGCCTCATGGATATGGGGATGGCTCAGAACTGCCCGGAAGGGCAGTTGGATCAGAAGAGAAATCACGGGAAGTGTGAGCAGAGGCCCTGGCACAAAGCGCACACTTTGTAATTGGGACGTGCTGATATTCGTGTTATTGGATGGGAGTTTGGCAACTCAGAGCAAGTAGGGATGACCTTGAATGTGAATGGAAGGCAGCTGGAAACTTCTACGCTTCTCTGGCCTTGCCTGGGGAAGACCCAGGAGCTGTCATCCCAGAAAACCCTAATATCTGGTTTTGGCCAAAGTCACTCCCAGCCAGGGCATCAACTGGGATTGTTACCAGACACAGGTGCTCACAGGGAAAGCCTGGGGACCAGAGATTCACACCCTGCTAACTGAACCTCAGGGCTAGGAGGCAGACAAAGCAAGTGTGGGCAAGCAAGTCTGGAGTCAGAAATGAGCCCCCCGTTGAGGGGGTGGCTGGCTGGCTTTCACTGAACCATGTCTATCGAGTTAGTCAGGGCTTAGAAGCTGGGCTGTGGTTTATGGTTTGGTGATGGTCAGTGTTGGCGGGGGCACTGGCTTACAGGGTGACGGGAGGTATAGGAAGTTTCTAGTCTTACACTGAACTGCCCGTGCCTACCCCACCCCCCGCCCCCACAGCTATCACCAACCCAGCTGGGAGGGAATTACTAGTATGTTGACTATTCCTGAAACTGTCTCTATTTGAAATGATTGGGTCCTCTGCCCAATGTATTAGTCATAACAGTACAACTGCTGTAACAAATAGCCCCAGAGTTTCAGTGGCTGAACACAACAGTCCATTTTTCCCCAGCACACCTTCCTCTTTCCAAATACTAAGCACGTTCTATTAAACTAGCATCACAACATGATATCACATGGATATACTTACCTGCCCTCTTCCCTGCCCACCCCCCACCACCACACGTAGATTGCAAGTAGCACCTGGAGATCAGAGACGCTCTTCCTCACCTTTGACACAGTCGTAGGTGTGGGTAAGAATCTGTCAAATTTGAAGGAGTGGATGCAACCCGTGCTGCACCCGAAAGCACCACATGGCACAACAGAATGCTTGTCGTTGTTGCTCTGCACCTGGGTTTTCTCATCCACAAAATGGGGAGGGAAATTCAGTCCTCCGTGGCCCGTCTGGCAGATTTTAACTAGCACCTCTGCGGAGTGCTGAGCACGGCACCTGGCGTGGTGTAGGTGCTGAGTGAATGGCGGACTTCATTAACGCGGCTGTGCTATGAGCTGGGGCGAACATGAGAGAAGAAGCCTGGAACATAATGCCTGCCTTCTGCAGGCTTCCCTCCTAGTTGGGGAGATAAAAGAACCCTGTTCCAACTAAAGAAGGGAATCGAAGCCAGCACAGACTGCTAGTGTGCTTGAATATGTGCAGGTTATCTCCGGACCAGTTGAGGAGAATCTGGACACTGGATGCCTCAGATGAGGAGAGCCAGAGGTCAGGAGGTGAAGGAAATTGGCTCACTTTTTCCAAGAGACTTAAATTTTGCTGTGTACATGTCTGTATAGTTGGAACTTACCGCAAGCTTACACCACCCTTTAGAATAGAGTGTGTGTACTAGGAAAGTGTGGGCAAGTGGCTTGGTCCACGGGGTGGGGGTGGAAGAAGGGAGCCCTGAGAGCAGAAAAGACTGTCCTGAATCCATCCAGCTTGTATCTACCAACCTCCTGGGTCTCTGAGACCCCACACATCCCAGCATGAAGCAGAACCCCTCACAGGGATTCACCTCACCGACTCCCAGGAATGTTTCCCGGAAAGAACCTGCCATTTGCTTCCTGTATCTCCAGCACCTAATGGAGTTATCATGAAGAGGGAGCATTTTTAATTTACTCTGGAGGGGTGTGTGGAGGCCTGGTAACACCGCCTTCCATCTCAGTGACAACAAACTCATTCTTCACTATAATTAAAATGTCAGTTTGATAAATAATTCCATCAGCCCCCTTCCACCTATGAATAGCTTCCTGCTATAATTGTTCACATTCTGCTGAATTAGAAGTATTCAAGGGAGAATTTAAGAGGTATTTAGGCAACAAAGATAAATTGGGTGCATTTTCCACCCTCCCACAATCCCTCATTAAGCAAGACTTCATCCCTGGCTGGGGTCCTTCTTCCCAGTGCTCTCAGCAACTCTTTCCCAGAGTAGAGGGAGGTGGGGGTGGGCGGGCAGGGTGCTGCCTCAGTGTGGGCCTCCGAGAGGTCTGGATTTTGGGAATGAGTGATAGGGACTTCCCTTCCCAGCCATTACTGTGGAAAAGGGAGGAGAGGTGGGAGATTGCAGGAAGAATACAGGCTCGAGGTTCAGGAGGGATCTGAGCTAGGAAATACCAATTAGCCTTTCCAGACCTCTGTTGTATAACAGAAAACAAGATTACCCATAAGAGATGGAGTTAGGATATAATTCATGCTCAACAAGGAGTCACCTGACATTGTTCGAAGGCCTTCTCATTTTACAGATGAAGGACACAAGGCTCCAAAAAAGGTGACTTCCCCTACATGACACCTAGACACGAGCAGGACCAGGGTCTTTAAATACTCAATGATACCAGCACGGTATGAGGCACACAGTAGGAGCTTCACAAACGTTCCTGTCTTTCCTGATTTTTGTTGGCTCTTCCTCCTTCCTAATAAATGACATCCATTGAGATGGTGTAGGGTGCACAGAGCCAGCCCCAGGGTGCAGAACACCTTGGGAAGTGCCCCGGATCATCCCTTGCCTTGGGTAGAAAGAGACGGCATTTGGCTCTTCCGTCTCCAGGAAAGCGGTATAGCTGTGTGGTTAAGAGCATAGCGCTTTGTAGTCAGAACACCGGGGTTCAAAGACAGCCTCTCCCACCACGGGGTTGGACATGCTATAGACTCTATTTCAATGCAGTTTCCTTACCTATAAATTGGAAACAACTGTAGTCGTCTCTCAAGGACTTGTGAAAGGCAGGACCTGGCCCAGTGTCCACGTATGGTTTTAAGTGCTCTGTGCGTAGCTGGAGGGGGGGGGGGAGCATCAGGTCAACCCAGTTGAGCCACCCCTTCTTCAGAAGGACCCCCCCCAGGCTACCTCCTTCACAGCACATATAAAGGTCCACTTCAAGGCCACCAAAATTCTGTCAGATAAAATCCAGCTCCCCAGGCCTGGCCCCTTCCAAGAGTCCTGAGGGACAGGTGTTCACTGGTTTTCATGGGGCTTAGCTGGAGCTAGGGATTGGAGGGGTGAGGAGTGGAGGTAGGGGTGGGGACGGAGTATGGGACCATTGTGGGCACTCAGTTGTGTGTCTGCTCTGAAGGACGGCCCATGGATTGGGAGCTAGGTCTGAGAGGACTGCGTCCAGTTTCATCAGTAGGGGAATCCATGAAAATAACTCACATGCAAATGTGATTAGCCAAAGAGGCAGATAACCCTGCACACTGCCCACACTCCCCAGGTTCCCCACCCCTGAGCCATCTGAGAAGAGGTGCTCTCCCCTAGGGAAAGGCTCTGGGATCTCCTGAGCAAGGGCGCACTGTATTTGCACTGAGCACTTTGCCTAGAAGTGCTTGAGAGAGAGACCCAAGATGATGAGAAGGAGGGACTTCTGCATCTTCCCCTGCAGGCCTCTCAGAGCTGATACCTTGCCCTTCAGCAGGACTAACTCTCCAGGATGCAGTCTGACAGCCAGCGTGCTCAGGTTTTAGAACGTGGAAGGAAGGGGAGAGGAGAAGGAGCTAGCACCTACTGAACACCTATGCTAGCTCATTCGGTCTCCATGAGAACTCTGCCAGATAAGTCTTTTTATTCCATTTGACAGGAGGGGGACCAGAGACTTAGATACAAAGGATAATCTTGCCAAGGTCATGCTGTTAGCAAATGGCTGGATTTGAAGCTAGGTCTGTGACTCCAAAGAGCCAGGCTCTTTACAGTCTATCAGTCATCCCTTTACATTGCTCGAGTTTGCATCATGGGAAGAGACATGCAGTCCTCTCCCCCAGTCTCAAGGAAGGCATGTGTCTGGGGAAGTGTGCTGGGGGGTTGGGTGAGTGGTAGGGTAGCGGGCCTCATCTAAGTTCATTCTGAACAGGGCTGTCGGGGTTCCAAATACCAAACTGCTTGAGGTGCCTTCTCAGCAGTAAGATGCAGGGACCCAAAAAGCTGTTGCTGAAGCTACAGGGTTTTGAGAGCAGGGGTCTGAAAGCAGAGAAAGGAAGCAGCACGCAAAGGGTCTGTTTATTCTCATATACTCAAGAAAGAGCCAGTCATCCAGTTTACTCTAGAAGATTAGAATCCCCCAGCCCCCACCCGTATACAGGCAGGCTCCTGTGTCCATTTGTAAATCAGCATGTTTCTCTCTGCGAACATGAATGCCCTGCGCCCTGCCTGCCCATGCGCCCAGGCTGTGAGGCCATGGCGGCTATGTGGAAATCCTATCACATTTTTCGCAACTGCTTCTTAGACCAAGAGCTAAGGGAGAAAGTCCTGCTATAGAGACCTATGACAGACTATAGTGTCACTTAAGAGACTCACATGTTCTGGAGGTCTCATGCAGGACGCTATGCAGAAACCAGGACTCCAGGCTGAGCCACAGTCAAGGAGAAAAGAAATGGCATCACAAAAAAAATACCATCTGAAACAGCATGGAATGTTGGAGAGAGCACTGGACTAGGAGCCAGGGTGCCAGGGTGCCAGCTAGTGACCCCCGGCGAGTACCTTCCTTCCCCTGGGCCTCAGCCATCTGCAGACAGGTTGTACTGGACAGCAGCTTCAAAGCTGCCTACACACCCGTCCAGCTCAGGACCTGCTTAGTCCATGGGATTCTGGTGGGCCTGATCTGGAGCTGTGACCAAGGCCAAATGTGTGCAGGAAATGGGGATTCTGGAGACCAAAGGAAGGTACCTCCAAGGTCCCCAACCAATGGAACTGGAAGCAGATGTGCGCCCGAGCTTCTGGGAAGTAGGCAGGCCGAGCAAAGGAGAGTGGATGGTGTTAGCCAACGCTAAGTGTGCACTTGCTGTGGACCAGGCAATGCTCGGTGTGTAATATAGATTCACTCCTCTGCCACACGATCAGGCTGTAGGTGACTTTTACGGAGAAAATGAGGCACACAGAACTTTAGCGACATGTCAACCACTGGAGGGAAGAGCCAGGGTTTGGACTCAGCTGCCTTGGCTCCAGCATCTGTGGCCCTCACTCGTCACTGCTGGTTTTCTTGTCTCCATTGTGATAGGTCCAGAGCCATCACCCAGAACAAGCATTTGGCCCCCAGAGCACTCATCAGCGGTGGGAGGCTGGCTCAGTCCAGTTTAAAGGACAGGAGCAGGACAGGCACTCGCAGCTCTGGCAGTCCTCTGACTAAACCAAGGCAGAAGTGACAAATGGAGGGGCCTGACTCTCCTCCTTTCCTCCTAGTGAGAGAAGAGCTGTCAGGCTCGTTGCATGGTTGAGTCAGCCGTCTCGAAACCATCTAATTGAAACCTCGCCACTGAGCCCCACTTCCCATCACGCGGAGGAGCTGCCCCATGTCCCTCCTTTATCTTTGTTTGCGAAGAGGCCTCTACCCCGTTTCCCTCCCCCGCCACACACCCCGCTCCACCCCACCTCCTGCTGGAATGGACAATCATGGGTTTTAGAAATGAGATAAATCTGGAAGATGAATGTATTCATGAGCCCATAAAGGGGTCATGAATCACTGGCCCCAATTACTGCCTTCAGTCCTGACAGGATGAATTCCCTCAAGCAGATTCTCCTTGTCAGACAGACACGGGAGGCAGTGCCACTACGAATCTTGGGCCACGGATAACATCATTATTCCACACCAGGCTGGTTGCAGTTTCCCAAGCCGCCTCCACTTAATTTGTGGCTCACTTCCGATGCTGCAGAGAAATAAAAGTAAAATTATATGTGTGTGTACATGAGTGTGTGTGTGTGTGTGTGTGTGTGTGTGTGAGAGAGAGAGAGACAGAGAGAGAGAGAAGAGAGGAAGACAAAATGGGGAAGCTTTCATGCCAAATGGAAAGGAGACAAGATAAATGTTCTGAATCTGATTTCAAAAACTGTTTGAAAACCCTGTCCGGAATTGTCAGAAACAGCCCTGGCGTCCACGGGAAATGTATCATTGCCAAGCCCTGTGCCTCTGAACTCTGCAGCCCCCATCCTGCCTCCCAGTGACTTGTTTAGAACTACTTCAAATCAGAACAAATCACAGCCAACTTCACTCTCTCTCCAGCCCCTCAATCACTCGTAATCAGACCGTGTATTTTAGCAACAAAATCTTCCCTGGCTGAGCAGCTCATTCATCTGCCTTCTGCAAGCTCAACACCCTTTGAATGGGAGATGAGGGGAAAACCACCTGCTTCTCTGGCAGCCAGGGAAGCTGGGAGAAGGGGAGAGATTTCCAGCCCTCTCCTGCCTGCTCCATGACCAGAGGGAGCCCAGACCCACAGGAACAGGCAGGAGAGGAGGCAATCAACCAGGGGGGTGCTGGAGGGGGGGGGGGTCATATGAATCCACATTTGTTGAACATCTGCCCTTCGCCAGACACCTGTATGGCCTCCAGGTTCAAATTCTATCACTGCTGTTTTTTCAGCCATGTGACCCCAGACACATGACCTAGTCCTGTGAGTAGAGAAGTAAACCCACAGAATCAATGGCTAGAAGAAGCAGAGAATCAAGATTCGGATAGACCTGGTTTGATTTCTCACTCCAGCTCTTGGGAAGCAAGTCCCTTCTCTGAGCCTTATTTTTCTAACCTGTTAAATGGGGACAATAATACTTATCTTTAGAATAGAGACAGTAATACCTACTTGCCTCTCTCACAGGGTTTTGTAAGGATCAAAGGAGCAAGAGAGGTGAACACACTCAGAGTCTTACAAGCGAATGGCAGAGGTGTTATTTAAGCATTAGGAACCTTGTACAAACACCCATGCCCTTGGAACCAGTGAGCTCATCTGGCTCAAACTGCACACACTCAGGCCTGGGGCAGGGCCTGTTTCCAGGGACACCCACAGTTGAGAAAGGGGAGGCTTGGGAGGTTGCAGAAGAAGAGATCTCTGTCTTGCACAGACGGGGGAGGCCTGGGAGGTGCCTGAGAGGATCCTTCACACTTCTGAAGGGCCCTCCACAAGAACAGGGGCTGTCCTGCTCTGCATGGGACCAGTGGACAGAAGTCAGCAGAGGCTGTGCAGGGGGAGGACCTTTGGGCCATTTCAGATGCCAAAATCAAAACCAGATATTGAGAGTGCAAACAGGCCCCGAAGCACATCCGATGTGCCCCCTCCGGTACCCCTCCCTACGCATGTGCACGGTAGAAGAGGGTGGTGGGAGAGGAAGACAGGACAGGGAACATAAGGCTGAGGTCCCAGACCATAAGTAAGGGTGTTTCTAGACCTATAGGCCTACACAGACCCACATGGCTGCTTTAGGGTCAAGGCCCACTGATGTTCTCTTAGAATCAGAGGCTTGGAGAGCACTAGACCACGTGCCAAACAGAAGGGACTCACTCCTTCCTCCAGCAAATTTTGCCTCTAAAAATTTGCCATCAGTTTGTGAGTGAAGGCCGAAACGGCCATTAAAATGACCTCATCTAGTCCCAGGCATAATGTAAATGCTCAGTAAATGCTAGCTATTATGGTTACACTAGAGAGAGAAGTTGTCACACCACACCATGCCTCTCATCTGGACACGGCCCAGCAGGCTCTTTCCTGGCCCCTGGAATTTCGAGCCTTGAGCCATGTAGTGGTGGCATGTGCTTAGTTTTCTGACCTCTCAAATGAGACCAGGGCAGATAATGTCTTACCACTGCCCAGTTCTTCAGAGTTACAGGCCCTGTATCTCAGAAAATGAGTCTCCCATCACCAGAAGCAATCAAGCGGAGCCTTTCTGGTTATAGGTGGAGGAGGAGGCAGTTGCCAAGGGAAGCTCAGAGGTGCCCTTTCACTCCAAGATTCCATGATGCTCAGGACTGTGAGATGGACATGAGCATATGATGGGTCTGGGAGCAGGGAGCTAAAAGTCAGAACACCGTGAATGGGAAAGGAGAAGAGACTAGAGAACCCAGGAAGCCAAAATGATGATTTTAACTTAAATATATTTTCCTTCTTTTCTTCCTTGCTCCAGCACTGACCTGAGCTATTTGAATGAGGACAGACAGAGGGCTTAATCAAAGAGTCCTTATTGAATGGAAATAGAACAGCACTTCCCTGCTTTTAAAACCATTCACTTTCCACCACCTACACCCTTCAGGAGAAAACTAGGGCTCTTTAACTTGGTACTCAAGATCCGCGTCAAACCTGAGCTAATATTTATTGAGTGTGTGTGTGACAGACACTATTACAGGCACCAGCTCATTTAATCTTTATAAAAACAACCCTGTGGGGTGGGTCCCCCTATTGTCACCACTCCAGATAAAGGAACCGAAGCCCAGAGAGGTCAATTAACTTTCTCAGGGTCACACAGCTAGTTAGTGATAGAGCTTGGACTTGAATTCGGGCTAACTAGTCCTTGCACTGCTCTTCTTAACCCATACTTTATTCAGCATGGCCTTGGCCTGCCTCTCCAGCCTCACCTTAACTTGCTCACCATTTGGAACTCTTGGCCAGTGCCACATGGATTGACCTACATTTCCCTGCGTACATCATGCTGTATTTTGCACAGGTTGTTCCCTCTCCCAAATGCCCTTCTTCCCACTGTTTCTCCCAAGTCCTACTTGTTCTTTAAGATCCAGTGTAAGGTCCCCCTACTCTTGGGAGCCATTTTTGAGCTCTGTGCACCCATGCCCGTCCCCACTCCACCTGCCCCCTCCCCAGTCCAACACCTCGAAGCTGAGGATTTCCTTGTCATCTTCTTCTAGAACATGTCTCCTTCGTTGCTGTCTCCCAAGCGCCCAGCTTGATGTCTTGCATTCAGTGGACATGTACTATTTGCAGGGGCAGGACAGCAAATGGTTAGAGCTTAAGCTCTAGAACCAAAAGGGCCTGATTCAAATGTCCATTCTGCCATTTGTTAGCTATGTGACCCTGAGCAAGTCAGCCAGCTGTTTGGAGCCTCTGTTTCCTCTTCTATAAACTTGATTTAATAGTAAATAGATGCGCCTGCAATGTCCTTGTGCTGATTCGTTGAGATCGCTCATATAAATTGATTAGCACAGTGCTTGGCATGCAGTGAGCAGATGGCCAATCAAGTTTGGAAACACTGCACCTCAGAATTGGGCTGGAATCAGACAGACTTAGTTCTGAATCCCAGCTTCACCACTTAACCATCTCTGTGACCTTGGACAAGTCACTCACTTTGAGTGTGTTTCCCCATCTAGCAAGCAGGCTTACTCTTAGGGCTCAGTTCAACAGACTTTTGTGCCTAGCACACAGCGAGCACTCAGTCAGTATTCCCTCCATTATGTAAGTGCGTGTTTGTTGAATTAGGCCTGCCATGGGCTCGGCAATGGCACTTAATGACATGAAATCTCACATGGGAGGCTGGCCTGGGCCAGCCCAGAGTGAGACTGCGGTGTCAGACTCCCAGCTACAAGCATTCAAGGGAAAGAGGGCTCTGGGAGGATGGAGGGAGGGTACCGAACTGCCTGGACAAGAAGGGGCCTCTCTTGCTTTTATAGATCTGCCTTTCTCAAGAGGTGATCCCAGGTCACCTGTGGCATCTGTGGGAGGAGGTGTGGGCAAGGGATAGAGCACAGACTGGGGACCAGATAGCCCTAGCATAGGCTTAAGTTCTGCCATGGACCCTCTGTGTGGTCTTGGCAGGTTGTGTGCCCTCAGACTTTAAAACAGGATTATAAATGCAGTACCAATGCCATTGCAACATCATTGCAGAGAGCGTGGCTGCCGTTGCCACGTTTGAGACACCTTATAGGTAGGTGTTCGACAAAAGTCTGTTCCTGTGCCCTCTCTCCAGAGAAGTCCTGTACCAGTTCATACGCCAGGGCTGTGGGCTGGGCAGCAGTGCCTTTTAAATACACCAGCTCCAGGTTTGGAGCTGATGGGGCACGTGTTGGGGACAGCTGGGAGTCACAGCGTTGTGGAGGAGAATATGGCTTCATGAAAATAACATTTGGAAGTAATTATGGGAGCAATGGATCAGAACCACAGTCAGCTGCCAGCCATCCCCGGAGACAGAACTGGAGATGGAGGCTGAGGGTGGGGCCTTGCCTGGAGCTGGATTAGAGCCCCCCGTGGGACGTCAGGCTGGCCTCAGCCCTGCCCTCAAGCTGCACACCTTCTCTTATGATAAGGCAGCTTGTCTGTGCAGGGATCCTCTGAGTTCTTAATCCTAACAGGATGTAAGTTGTTTTAAAAAGTCACGCGAGATGAAAGGAGGAAATGGAATGAAATCAGGAGGCAAGTAAGGGCAGAAACAATAAGGACATTAGCAGTGGACAAAGCAAGAAGAAATTCCATCATGACATTCCAGTAGTCACCTGCTGTCTGTCCCCAGCCTTGTGCTGGGTGCTGTGGACCAAGACAGATGGGCCCTGACTCCTGTGCTCAGACGGGGAGAAGGTGTTGGAACGTGTGCTTTGCATTGTAAAGGAGGCATCACAGCATGTAAGGGATCATCAGTGCAGCTTTCAGATATGGGGGAAGATATCCTCGAAGAGGTGGAGCCTGTCTGGCATCCAACCTGGGCCTTGAGCCTGGTAGAGAGAGCAGTGACACAGGCAGTAAAGGGACAGAAGCTGCCAGCAGACTGAGCTGGCTCTGGGAGGACCACGCAGAGGTCAGCATCAAATGACCTCCCCCAGGACTGTCACCACTTAGATGAGGCAGGCGGCTACCTCTGTGTGTGCCTGGAAGCCCAGGTGCTCACCTTGCACCACACGCGAACATTTCTGTGGTGCCTTGAAGTTCTAGAACTCTGACCGTTTAAGATCAGATCCCGCACAAAGCCTGGGTGTCCTTTGCTTTTAAGGCCAGCCTGTCAACAAATCCTTATCACGGGTCCCCATGCCCTGGCACGGCTGCACCCAGACCCCATAGCCGAGCCCTGGTGCTAAGGGAGACACTAACAGCCTCATCACTGTCTGTTTGGGATGCCGAGAGGGGCTCCTGGTTCACTTCCTGGCTCTAGCAGAGGCTAGAAGATGGCAGCTGCAAAAGCCCTCAGTATTGGAGGGAAATTTGGAGGGCTGGGCAGCCATCATCTGCCACATGGGCTGCGATGTCTGGGGTGACAAAACGTTCCCAAAGGGCTGCAACAGTGACCTTGGTTTCTCTTGAGCGTCCCTCCGGTGGCCCCCTCGTTCAGTGGAGAGCACAAGTAAGGGCTCTCGCTGGAGGCTGACCACCCAGTGCCATGGTTGCCAGGAACCTCGGACAGTGTCAGCCCTCCAGGACCAGCACAGCGGCCATTCTTGTGCTGCCTCTCAGTGCCAGCCACCGCAGCAGGCTTTTCCCATATTATCCCATTTAAGCTGCCCCCAGCACAGGCAGCTGGGTCTTAATATTTACAGGGATCTGACGAGCAAACCGGACCCAGGGAGGAGGACTCTCCCAGGGGCACATCACTGAGTGCCAGTTCTGGGCTGCAAACCCCAAGCTTCCTGATTCCAACGCACGTAGTCTCGGTGTTCTGCACCCGGTCTCTCGGCTAGTGAGCTCTCTCTCCTCTCTGCCCCCAGAGTCAGCGAGTCGGGATGGCATCTCAGCAAGAGATATCTCAGATGTCCCCATCTGAGAAAGGCTAGCTCCTTTCAGGGCCAGGTGAGACGCCCACAGTAGCTGGAGTACCCAGGCAGGTGGAGGGCTGAGGGAGTGGGGTTCTGCCTGCCCCCGACCTGTTCCAGGACATCTTTCAAGTGGATAATGTGTGGATGAGGCCCCTTGATAAGGACCAAATCCCTTCCCGTTGCTTGGCAACCCCGCTTACAAGTCATAGCAGAGAAGTAATTTACAGGAATTCAAAGTGTCGCTAGAGGTTCTGCTGAGCTGAATTGGTGCAAAGAGGAGCCGCGATGATCCAAATCCCACCTTTGGAGGGAAGGAGGGGCAGAAGGAAAAGCTTCCACTCTCCTTACCTCGTAGTCGAGGGCCTTGAACTCAGGTGCACTGACCATTTTCTCTTAACTTATTTACTGATTTGACATTGAGCCCCTACTATGTGGCAGGCCCTGCGCTGGGAGCCAGGCGCACAGTGACAGATGAGACAGATGCCATCTCTAGATGCACAGAACTCACAGAGGCAGACAAGTGAACAGAGGGTCACAACACATGTGACACAATAGGCGATGCATGGCGATTTGGGTAGGAGCCCCAGGGAGGGCAAGGGATACAAATATGGGCAAGTGAGGGCAGGACTCATGGAGGTGACCAGTTAGCCACAGGGGGACGGCGAGTTTCCCAGTGAGGAGCCAGCATGAGTGAGGGTGGGCGGGGAGAGAGCCTGGCATACTTGGGAATTCCATGTGGTAGGGAACGGGCTCCTGCTGAGGCTGCAGGATACGCAGAGCCCAGGTCAGAGTCCTGAATGCCAAGCAAAAGCACCTGGACTTTGGTATTCCAGCCCATGGGTGTTATTGACAGGGAGGACAGGGCACAAAACCTGTGTTTCAGGAAAACCACTCACTCTGGCTTTACTTTTACTATTGGAAGGTAGACTGGGGGAGAAACAAGAGGTGGAAGGGAGGAGACTGGGGGTATGGAAGCCAATTGGGACATTGCTAAAGGCAAGAACTCATGAGTCCTGAACTAAGGAGGAGACAAAAGGACAAATTCAAGAGACGGGAGGAAGTCAAATCAGCCCAGGAGGGAATGATGGATAGTAGGGACCTCGAAGGCGTCTGACGTGATCAACAGGTGGCGCCACTTGCTAGAGCTGGGGGGCTGGGATGAAGGGTGCGTCTGCTTTCAGGGAAATTTCCTCGGGTCCTATCCATCAGGATTGTTTTGGTTGCCAGTGACGGAAAGTCAGCTGGAATGAGACTGGGGAACATACTGATCCATGACCTTTAGGAAAAATAGGGTGGGGTGTAACGGAGCCGCAGTAGCCCTGCCTAAAAGGTCCATGGGGCAGCACCATATTGGACGGAGAGCAGTGGAGGGGGTCTGGAGCAGAGCAGCAGAAGGAAACCGCAGACACCACACTGAGCTGAGCAGGATATTAGGATCCTTGGCCCAGAGCCCATCTTGACCTTCACTGTGGCTCATGTCACACTGCAGGGAGAGATGCCAAAGGGCAGTTGGGAATGGCAAGCCTTTGTGCAAACATGGGCTGTGTTGTCCCCAAGAAGGGAGGAGGAGCCAACACGAGGAAGTGTAAGCCACAGAAAAATAATGTTCTCTGCTCATTCCAGTACCTAATGGAAGTTGGAGACCCTCCTTCAGGAGCTACCTTTGGGAGCCCTTGACACAGGGCAGCTCAGGCATATCCCAGATCTGCGCTTCCCTGACTTAGTCTGTCACCCAGCTGCAATGACCGAGAACTGCATCAAGACAAGTTTGGCCCCCCAGGAGAGGACCAGCTAATGCAATCATGCACGTATATCCCAGAGGCCAGGAAGGTCTCTGCAAACAGCCTCTTGGCAGAGAAACAAAGGGCCATTTGCACTGGCGGCCTGCAGTGCCTCTCTCCCCAGCAGATCCAGTTCTCTGGGCCACTGAGTCTCCCCGGCTCCCTTCTCCAGCTCAGGAAGTGACCCAGGCAGCAGGACAACCCAACCTGGGGTGCAGTGTGGCGCAGAGGTTAACCACCTGGGTTTGACTCTCAGCTCTGAGTCAGTGGGCAGCATAGGGTGAGCTCGCCTCTCTGAACCCCAGTTCTGCCCTTGTAGAATGAGGTGAACCACCTCAGCAGTGGGAGCTCGTGGGTCTTTCCAGATGTTCTGCCATGCCCCCGGCGCCAGCTGCCTGCCCCCTCTTCTCCATCTTGTCTCCGCGCATCCCGATTCCCGCGTCCTTATGACTGTAGCAGGTCCTTGAGCCCTTCTGGCCCCACTCTTCCTCAAGATTATCAAGCCTGTGCTCCTATTTCCCTATTTTCTTGTCATTTCTCAGTTAACAATTTCTGTGGCAGATAGGGGGAAAACCAGATAGACCCAACCCATCTTTATTTTTTTTATTGTGGCAAAATATGCATAAGGTAAAATTGGCTGTTTTCACCATTTTAAAGTGTATACTTCAGTGGCATTAAGTATGTTCGCAATGTTGTACAACTGTCACCACAGTCTAGTTCCCAAACTGTGTCATCACCCCCAAATGGAAACCCAGTACCCTTTAAGCAACCTTTCCCCGAGCCCCTGGCAACCAGCCGTCTGCTTTCTGTCTTTGTGGAACCGCCTATTACAGTATTTCACATTAGTGGAATTATCCCGCACGTGGCCTTGTGTGTCTCCCTTCTTTCACTTGGTACCTGTTTTCAAGAGTCATCCGTGGTAGGGACGCCTGGGTGGCTCAGTCGGTTAAGTGTCCGACTTCAGCTCAGGTCATGATCTCACAGTTCGTGAGTTTGAGCCCCGCATTGGCTCTGTGCTGACAGCTTGGACCCGCTTTGCATTCTGTGTCTCTCTCTCTCTGCCTCTCCCCTGCTCGTTCTCTCTCTCTGTCTCTCTCAAATAAATAAATGTTAAAAAAATTTTTTCAGAAGGTCATCATAGTATACATCCATCAGTGTTCCATTCCTTTTTACAGCAGGGTAATATCCCGTAACATGGACAGACCACAGTTTATCCCTTCATTTATCCATTCATTGATTCATGGACACTTGGGATCTTTCCGCCTTTTAGCTCTCATGCATAGTGCTGCTATGAATGTTCATGTGCCCGTTATTGTTTGCGCACCTGTTTCCACTTCTCTCGGGTGTGTGCCTGAGAGTGGAGTTGCCAGTCATGGCTCTGAGTTTCACTTACTGAGGCAGTGCCAACGCTTCCCACAGCGGCTGCACCACTCTGCGTTCCCGCCAGCAACGGACAGGGGTCCTAACATTGCCACGTCCCTGCCAAGACTTTCTGTCCTCCGTTGTAAAAAATTACAGGCGCCCTCATGTGTGTGCAGCACATTTTTTTTTTTTTAACCTCAGCGGGCACCAGTCTCTGTCCACAGCCTGTGAAATGCTGACCGTGTTTGCTCGCCAGTCAGTTTGCTGAGGAACAGGAGGGTAGGAGGGGCCTGGAGTCCCATGGCCTGAATTTGGCCATCTCGGACTCCTTTCCTGTGGGTTTGGCAGTTTGGGGACCAGGCATGGCAGGCCATGTGACACATCTAGTACACGTGCACGACCTCATTTAGTCCTTAGAACAACCCTTATTAAAATTCATAACCGTTGCCTCACCAGCCTGTGTCAGTGGGGCCATAGCCACAATCATAATTTAAATGCCCCCGGCTTGTATTTCCACGTCAGCTACGAATGCGGCATCAGCTGTTTCTTTCTCCTGCTGCTCTCGTTCCTCTCCCCTGAAGCACTGCTTTGTCCGAGAAATGGTTCCCTCCCACGAGGCAGTGCCCTTGGCTGGGGCCAGATGCCACAATGCTTCCCTCTCACTGCCCTGCTCCTCCTACATGCTCCCTTCCCCTGGGGTGTGTTCTGTTAGAGGAAATGCTTCGGGTCCCCTTGCTGAGGCCCATGGAGGGACCACGCCCGGTTCAGCCGCGTGCCCAGACACGGTCGATTCCTGGCTTACGTTCTCAACAGGATGACCCCATCTGGCTCTCCTCCAAGTCCTGAAAGGCAAAGGGTATGGCCGTGTAGTTGAACCGCCATGGTTTGGATCCACTTATGAGCCATAGTCACTTTCAATTCCTATCTTTAGCCTCCTGTGGCTCCATTTTTTCATGGATGAAGTGGAATCGTGGCAACAACTCCTAATTCATAGAGCAGAGGTGAAGAATGAATGAGTGAATCCTTACAATATGTGATGAATATATACCAAACCCAGGGCTAGGGCCGTCTCCTGTTTTTGCAATGACCCTAAGAGGTAGGTATCCCAACCCCCGCTTAGCGGACGAGGTCATGAGGCACCCAGCAGTGAAGGACAGAGCCTGGAGGACGACTCTGGATCTGTCTGCCTCTAAAGTCCGTGTTCATTTCACTCATGGCCAAAAATATGCAGTGTCTTCTTACGTGCAGTCAATCCCCACCTCCTGAGTGCTCTGTTTCAAGGAGGGCCCTTTTGTTTGCCTGAAGATGGCAGTAGATGAACCGTCCAGGACACTCCAGGGTCACAGAAGGGTTGTATAGAGACAAGGTGAAGGTTATAGCTGAGTGATTAGGACAGAGATCTCTAATGCAGAGTCTGGTTAATTTCTAGCTCTATCAGATTCGATGTGAATTATTTTTCGCACTCCCCATAAAACTCAGTAAAATCCTCCTGATTTGCCAGTGCTTTTAGAATTGAATCTGTGTGTGGAGAGTATATGTTTCCTGTGGCTGCTATAATAAATAGTCACAAAGTAGATGGGCTGCAAGAAACAGAAATGAATTCTCTCACCATTCTGGAGGTCAGAAATCTGAAATCAGTGTATCTGGGCTGAAGTCAAGAAATCAAAGTGTTGTCATGGCCTCATGCCCTCCAACGGCTATAGGGGAGATCTGTTCCTTGCCGGTCCCAGCTTCTGGTGGCGACCACTCTTCCTTGGCTTGTGGCTGCATCCCGCCAACGTGTGCCTCCTTGGCCACATTGCCTCCTCCTCTTCTGAATGTGTCAAACCTCTCTCTGACTTCCTCCTATAAAGACACATGGGATTTCATTTAGGGCCCTCCTGGATAATCCTCGGTGGTGTCCCATCTCAATACCCTTATTTTTGTTGCATTTTCAAAGTCTTTGCCGTATCAGGGAACATCCACAGCTTTAAGGGATTATGATAAGGACATCTTGGGGGCCATTATTCAGCCTGTTGTAGGAAGGATGGAATGAAGGATATGGCCTCAAGATGGGTGTGAAGCTGGAAACTGGGCTGTCTGGAGCGGCTGCTTCACACTCAGGTCATACACAGGATCACACTACCTTTAGTAAACGGGAGCACTAGGGCTAGAACTGGGTTTTCTGAGCCCAGGTCCAGTGCTCCCTCCACTACAATTCAGCACGTGGTTCCCACCTGTTGTTCCATTAGGTCTTCCACGGTCACGTCCCTTGAGTTAGGGCCTGTCTGGGTCACCTGGATGCTATCTGGAAGGTTTGCACCTGACGGCCTATGCTATGGCTAGCAGAGGGGGGGACAGGGAAAGAGTGGACACCAAACCTATACAGAGTTCTGTCTGATACACACCCCATATCCTGCCCCTTCCCCAGCCTCCCACAGCTGTTGCCCAGGACCCAGACTCTCCTGAGAATGAGGACACAGCTAACCTCATTCCAGATAAGGCCTCTTTCATCCAGCCATCATTGTTGTTGATAAGCAAACCCGAGAGAAGAATAAAATGTGGTGAAGGGGAAGGGGCATGCATCCAGCTGGATGAGCTCTGAACCCAGAGGCAGCAGATTTGTTGGATTACACATTATAGTCACGTGAAGATGGTTGCTGAAGTCAGATAGCACCGTGTGTGACCTCTGCTTCTCCGAGCCTCCATTTACTCATCCATAAAAGGGGGAGAACTCTGTCTACCTGACAGACTCATAATGAAATTAGCATGAAGGTGAAATTCGGTGACCGCACTTTGTTCAGGGAAATGACAGCCACAAGGCCATATGGCTCCTTCTGCAGGAGGAAAGGCTTCTCTGCTGGAGGAAAAGTTTAAAACCCAGGATTAAGGCCCTCGTCGGAAGCATGTTCCTGGGTGGAGGCAGGGAAGCTTCTCTGGCTCAGAGTGAGGGCTCTGTCGGCCTGGGTTCTGTGCTTTCATCATTACCTTTCATCACTTTCCCACAGGGAGATGTCTGCTTCCTCCCAGTGTGGTAGCAGTATAATGGGGTCTCCCAGTGCTCCCCACAGTGTCATGCTCTGGGCAGGAGAAGCTGATCACCGCGGTGTGTGTTGTTCACGGTGTCTCCTGCAGAACCGTAGAAAGCAAAGACCAGAAAAGAGAAAGCTGTTTCCCCACGGCGACTTCTTATCGCACACAATGAGAAAGCGCTTCCTTTCTTCTTTCCAGTCACATGGGAGAGTCAACAGAGATCAATGACAGCCACGAGGCTATTTTTTTCCCCGATCATAATTATAATAATCACTTCCATTTATCGAGCTATGTCAGGCACCTTGCTAAGCACTTCACTGCGTGTGTTACCGCATGCAGTCTCTGCAAAGGGCTTATGAGGCAGAAGTTATTATTTTACAGATGAGGAAACTGATGCGTAAAGGGGTTGAATTTGAATCCTTTGTCAGCCTAACGCTGCAATCTAAGCTCTTAGCCCCTTCACTGAAACTTTCGATAGCGTATTTTTTCATGCATTGCACAAGGTTTTTGGTGATGTGTACAGACATACAGTTGAACAAAATTTTTTTAAATGCAGGTTTGCTCGTTTTTGTGAGGGAGGAAATTGTGACAAATGGGCAAATGCAAATAGGAAAAATAAAGGAAAGCCGGGCATAAAGTTAGAATGGAAAACGCTCCTGGAGTGGCTCCTGACTTGGCCACTTGGCTGTGAGCTTCCTTACTGCCACTGCAAAGAAGGAAGCAAGGTCTGTTATGCAAATCTCCACAGGAGTGGTTCTCAACATATGGTCCCCGGGCCGGTAGCCTCAGCATCGCCTGAGCACTTGTGAGATGTACAAATTCTCATGCTCCAGCCCAGAATTTGGGGGTGAGGTCCAGCCATCTGTGTTTTAACAAGCTCTCCAGGTGATGGTGTAACCCATTCCAACCTGTGAACCACTTACCTTAGAATGAGAACACACTATTTCCTGATGTGGATGTCTAGGAAAGATTTCTTGTAAGCCCTTTGCGATTATCTAACCAAATCCCCATTGTAAACACCATCGTGAACGTGCAAGGGCTGGTTCCTTAAGTTTCCCCTCAGTGTCGACCCATGGAGACTTAGGAAGGCACAGTTCAGTGAAAGCAGCTCCAGAGGGCCCAAGCAGTGTCTCTGGACACACAGTACGATGGCCTGGCTTCATGCTCCTGCACAGCCCTGAGACTGAGAAGCCTGGCGAGCATCCTTGCATAGCTGGTAGAAGCCAGGACTTCGGAGCCAGGCTGACCCAGATTTGAATCCTGGCTACGCCTTTCATTAACTGAGTGGCTTTGGCCGGTTTCCAAAATTCCCTCCCTCCCTGTGCTTCAGTTTCTTCGTGTAGAAAATGAGAGAATATTCTACCTATTCTGTGGAGTTGTTCGAAAAATTCAGTGGGCTGATGGGCAGTGTGTTTAAATGGCTGCTAATATACTTAACAAATGGCCCAATGATGATAAACTGATGGAGTGAATCATGCAAGCCGCCAGCCTGTATCCGTGTCTCCTGCCACCATCAACAGTGGGATGCCCCCCATTCTCCATGGAGGTCTATTCTAGAGATGCCTATTTCAAACTTCATGAGCTCCTAGTATGGGCCGGGTTCTTTCACATAAATCATCTCATTTTGCCTCTTCAACAACTCTGCACTCTAGCTATGATTGCCCATATTCTGCACCAGGAAACTGAGGTCCCCCAAATGAGCTGACTTTTCAAAAGTCACACAGGGAAGAAGCCCCAAAGGTAGGACTTGATTCCAGGTCTCTGGCTTGGCAGTTTGACTCTGATTTACCACTTGTTTCCTGAGGATCTCAGACTTGCTCCCTCAGGCTCCCGGATTCGAGGAGAGATGGCTCTCAGCTCCAGTGCACGTGGGGAAGGAAGGCAGCTTTCAGCATCCGAGCAGAGCCAGGCATTTGAGCTCATGTGGTTCAAACCCCTGGTTCACAGTTGTGAAAGCCCAGGTGCTGAGAGGGTCTTTGCTTGTCTGGGGTCCCTAGAGAGACCTCCGCGGATCCAGTACTCCAGCTGTCCACACCTGGTGCTCAGTTCTCTACCCCATACCGCACAGCATCTCTGAAAAGTGAAGTTAATTCCCATGAAAACCAGGCCACGAAAGAGTGTAGCAAGAGTCCAAGGGCAGAGAGTTAGGGCCAGTTGCTCAGAGCAAGAAAAGGTCAGATGATGTGGAACCATCCATATAGCCCTTGTGGGGAGGTACCAAACCCACTCGGGGTCAGGGCCACAGAGACAGGTATCTGTGCAGCCTCCCTTCTTTCCTGGAGTCCACGACCACGGCTACCTTCCAGGAAGCCAGCACACTCACCTCCAAAGCCCACCCTGCCCCACTCCCAATGTAAACCCTTCCTGACCTAGCAGCTCATACAGGAAAGGCAGGGACTTTGGAGTCAGGCCAGGGTTCCCAGTCACTGTATTGGTCAAAGCAAGTCACAGAGCCAAACCCCGAGTCAGTGGGGCTGGAAAAGGAGGGAGTGAAACATTACAATAAACGATGCGATCTGCCACATCCACCTTGCAGGGTGGTTGAGAGGGAGGATGTGCTCATTCACTTACTCCGTGTGTATTTATTAAATACTTGCCTGGCACTGCACTGGGTGCTGAGAGGCAGCAGCACACAATAGGCACAAATCTCTGCCCGCATGGAGCTTACATTCTAGTGAATAAACCCCTTGATTTATGCACAGACATTTACTGGCTGTTCACCCTGTGGCAGGTTTGGACAGATCCTGAAGACAAAGATGTCCACGGCAGAATCCCTGTCCTCAGCAAGCTTATGGTCCACGAGGAACTGGACATACAGACGCCCAGTTACCACTCAGAAGGGGCAGGAGGCCAAAGGCAGGCATCAGCTCCAGAAAACACCTGGCAGAAAGCACACTCCCGCTCTGAGCCGCTGCCCCCCACTTGCCTCTCCCAGATCTCCTGCCCAGCCACAGGCCTGGCTTCCAAGGGCCTGGGCCAGCCAGCTTCCCAGAATGCTGGCAGCTCACAGCCGGTCCCTGCTGGGCACAGTGCGGAGGAATTAAACGCAATTAGCGAACTAAGCCATCAGGAGGAAGAAGCACTCGGTCCCCCCTTCTGAGACTAACGGGGGTGACTGGAGAGGAGGTTCACACAGCCTGGGAACCTCAGTGACAGCAAATGACAGCAAACAGGCCCTCTGCCTACAGAACTGAAAAGGCACTGCTTCCTTGGGGTGAACCGGAGGTCAGGGATCAGACAGCCCTCCCCAGGGGTTGCTCCCATTTTCCTGAGTCTAGGGAGAAGGAGCAAATTCATTTAATGGTATGGAGTGTCGTTGTCAGGGCGGCAGGAGAACAGACTGATGGCCCTGCCCCAGACTAACGAGGTTAGGTTCAGCTTTTAGCGAATGTGGCCAGCATAATTCAGGGAACTCAGTTTGACCCATGGTCTACCCTCTTTCAGACAATGGCTCTGTGTTCTGCTCTGCTCTCTTTGGGTGTGCCAGAAACCTAGGGCTGACTCCCCATCTACCCCCAAGGGCTAATCAGTCCATGGGCTCTGCTGGTTCCTCCCCCTAAGTCTTTTCTGCCTCTCCCTGGATTGTTGCAACAGCCCCTTCAGGTCCTGGACTGAGTTCTGGAACCATTCATTCTTCACCCAGCAAAGAGGTTTTTCTAGAATTCACAGCTGATCATGACTGTCTCCTGCTAAAGACCCCCGACCCAGAGCCGTGTCCACCTCTCACATTTCAGTGGCTATCGTGTCAGATCTCTTTGTCCTCAAATCACCTGTCTCCACCTGGCAAGCACCTGCTTTGCCCTAAAATTCCAGCTTCAATCTCCCTTCCTCTGCTGAGGCTTGTCTCTTTTTCTAACCTGCCCTTTCACCAAATTAGTGGTGATCACTAATGCAATTTTGATACCAGAAATATACTCTATTCCCGTTTATGTACTACATGGATAGCTGTGCTTTAAACATAGTAAGAGTAAGATTTTTTTTTTTTCACACACACCCGCATCCCTGGGAAGAACCAATTTTCACCCCCGTGGAGATGCTGTTATCCCCACTGAGGGGTGTGCTGCACACTAGAGCCTTCATATGACACATTTTTGTAATCAGTCCCATCGGATTTTAGGGGAGAAAAACAACTCAGCAGGACAGAAATGTGTTTTGCATGGAGACATCTCTTACAGGAAGCCTCCCGTCCACCGTGAGCCAGAACTGAGTTTCCTCACATCGCTGCATTTGCTGTTGTCCTGACATTCGTGCCACCATCTTTGTGCATGGATTTCCCACATAGGTTTACAAGCTCCTTGAGGGATGGGCCTGCGTCTACGTTGTGTGCTTCCCCTTGTCCGTGCCTGGTGCATAGTAGGAGCCTCACAGGTGGTTAAAGCAAGACAGAACGTGGTGGCTGTTTTGCCCCAGCCTGGAGATCCAGCGCCACATGCATTTGTGGGAAGTCACCCCCCACCCCCGGTACAGCACACCCAGACATCATCAGCTCTCAATCAGGAACACCGAACAATTTCATTAAGGCAGTGGTTCCGTAACAGAAGCACGCCAGCACCGACTGACAAGCCCATAATAACATTTTAATGGCCTGAGTTCAATTCCCAATAAATTACTTAAGTTTCTGCAATAATAGAGTTGGCATTTTCATTAATACTCCTGATTAATTGTCTGTCCTAAAAAAAAAAAAAAAAAACCATCCCCATTACAATCATGATCTCGCTTGTTTCTTGCAGAGAGAATCCCAGCAGTGTGAGGTTTTCCCCCAGATTAAAGTTGCAGGAAGGGCAAAACGAATTCTCTACCGCCTGGCACCCTACACAGCCGTGGGATCAGAGGAATGCCAGCTGAGTCTGGCACTTGAATCCAGATCTCACCATGTGCTGCTGGGGCCTTGAGCTACTTGAACTGCCTTGATTTCTTTATCTGTCAAGTGGGGTGATAATAATACTTACCTCGTATGGGTGCTGTGAGGATTAATTGAATTGATGCAGGTTAAGTCCTGTCTGGCACATAGTAAGCGCTCAATAAACAGTGTCTATTCTTTATTTCATTTTGGTGGTGGTTCTACTATCTCTCCTCCAGAAAGCTCAGAGAGCTGTGTCACCTCAGAAGAGGCAGAACGGGGATGTGTGGGAGCAGGTTACTTTAGTAGTGGCAGCAGCCTTTGAAGAAATATAATTTTAGCCTTTGGAGTAGCAGAAATCTGCAAATTCGTATTCATATCCTGGCTCCACCAATGGCTGACTATGGGACCCTTTTCCCACCAAGCCTCCCCCAAAAGCGACGATGATATTTCGAGTTGCAAAACCTAGTTTTGAGAATTGGAGAACACGTGTGGAAGCACCTAGTGCTTATAAATGTTCTTTCTTTTGGGGGGGGGGGTTTATTTATTTATTTTGAGAGAGAGAAAGAGAGCGAGCACATGCAGGGGAGGGGCAGAGGGAGAGGGAGAGAGAGGGAACCCCAAACAGACTCTGCATTGTCAAAAAGGATCTCAGGAACCATGAGAGCATGACCTGAGCCGAAATCTAGAGTCAGACACTCAACCGACTTGAGCCACCCATGTGCCCGGAGATGACGCGTTTTAGCATGCCTTCTCTATATTTTAATGTCCCTTGACTTTTTCCAAAGCTGGTTTTGCTCGTGACCAATTCCATAAGAGGTCTCCTACAAAGGGAACTCTGGATCCTATAAACCACATCCGCTCTTGGAAAGTCCCATTGCTCATGCACAGCAAAGGCTCCCCTGCAGGAAAGACTGGGTTAATTTCAGTAGCCCTGTTCCCTAAACTCAATGGAATTACCCATCTTTTTTTATGGCCCGCCAAAGGTTCTGCAGACAGACTCCAGGAAATGCAGGTCTTACCCACCCTCTGTGCAGGAAAGACAAAGACGAGCAAGTTAAAGCAATCGCATTTATTGTGCACTTACTTTTCCTTTGAGGTGGAGGAGAAAGTAAATAAGACGAAGGAGAGAATTACAACCAGAGATGTGAAGCAGTTGCCCTATAGGGAATGTTCTGTTTGCCCAGGGAGAAGGTTTTCAGAATATAAAGCACCAGTTTTTCCCCCTAAACATCCCTGGGGAGAAAGGAAAGAGAGAGTGAAAGAAGGCCTCCAACGGACCACTGGAGATGGGAACATTTCTGTTGGTTTCATTTACATAAGTGTCCTTGGCAATTTGTCCCAATTTGTCTCATTATAAATGATGTAAACATCCGGCGCAATCACAGACAAAATGGGATAGTTTAAATGCTGCCTGATTAAAAACCCCGGGTTGGCTGCAATGACTTACATGTGTGTTAACGGTTTCCCTACAAGGACCTTGGTTGCAAAGTTCTGGAACCTTCAGGGAGGGTCCCCAGGCCTAGGGAGTGTCCCCTGTGGCTGCAACTCTCCACATAGAGCCTGGTAAAGATACACAACCTTCTCTATATTTTTATGCCAAAAAAGGAAGGAAAGGAAAGGAAAGGAAAGGAAAGGAAAGGAAAGGAAAGGAAAGGAAAGGAAAAGAAGGAAGGAAGGAAGGAAGGAAGGAAGGAAGGAAGGAAGGAAGGAGAGGGAGGGAAGAAGAAAAAGAAAACTGACATTTTCTCCTTTGCCATCTCATTGGTGGTCAGGGCAGTATAACTGAAGGGCCTGGAGAACTGAAATTCAAATCCTAGTAATGGTACTCAATTTATGTGTGTGACCTGAGACCAGTCACATCATTTGACTAAGCCTCAATTTCCTAGGCTGTCAAATGGGGATGACAATTTGACATCTGGGCTGCCTCACACTGTTGTTGAAACATCACCTAACCAGAAACTTCTTAGGGACAGAGACCCTGTCTTGTCCATCACTGTAGCCTTAGAACCTGAATGGTGCCTGGTACATAGTAGACGCTCAATAAATAGTTATTGAAGGGATGGATGATTGAATGAATGAGTGAGTGACTCTCTGGGCAAGAGATCTAATCTGAAAAGCACTGTACCAATGAGAAGGGGACCCTTTGATTGGTTAACGTTCTCCTCTCCCTTCCCAACAGATGTAATGCCGCCTCCTCATCAAACCCTTCCCCAGTGCCTCAGCCAAAGTTGGCAGAGTCAGGCACCAGTGTGTGATCCAAGTTTGTAGCCTGCCTCATGGCTCAGGGCAAGTGATTGAACTCTCTGAGCCTTGGCATACTCATCTGTAACCCAGGAAGAGTGAGCCCTGCCTCTTGCAGGGCATTCATTGAGGGATCAGGGCCTAATGGACCCAAACAGAGCCTTGCTGGGAGACTTTGGGCAGGAGGCGCACCGGGAGGTCTGTTGGATCGGAGTTCTTAGCAGGCCCTGAGAAGCTCACAGTCAGACCCAGGGTGACACAGACTTGGACAAAGTGATTCCCATGTGTGAAGCTGGACTGAAGGTACTGGCAGTGTCCACCAGCATCCAGGACAGAAACACTAGTTTCCTGTGCTGTGTCGGCCCCAAACACCAGAGACAACCGAAAGCAGTTGAGAGAAGTCATGATCAGAACTCAGGCCTTCTGGCTTTTGCTGTTCTTGCCCCTTAATTAGTTGCTGTGTGACCTTAATAAAACCTCTTGCCCTCTCTGTGCCTTTACCTAACAGCCTGTACGGGGAATGATAGTTCATGTTGCTAGGGAAAACTAGAGGATTCTGCAAGTTCCTGCCACAGTTAACACTAACTGTGCCGGCATCCCCCATCACAGACCTCCAGATGGGAGGAAGGGTGAAAGGCCTAAAGAAGGAGATGGAGGTAGGGAAGCAACAGAGCCAGAACCCCCTCAGCAGATGGCAGGAGCCGGGGCAAGTGACCCAAGGCCCTGACCCAGAGCCTACCCCTTGCTAACCTCAAGAGTGTTACGAACTACAAACCTCTGAGTCTCAGTTTACTCATTTCAAAAACGGAAATAAAAACACATACCGTGCAGTGTGTTGTAAAAACTAACATAGGGCTTGGTTCATAGCACTTGCCCAAAGAACATCGTTTCCATGTTCTTTCCCCCAGGAGAACTTTATGGTGGACATTGGGGTGTCTTCTCAACATCCATCCGCCCTTGCCTTGTGCTGTCCCAGCTAGGATGACATCACCCCACCTCCGGCTCTGGAAGGGGGCTCCAGTGGGTGTGCACCCAGCAGTTTAATCCCATTGGTTCCCTTGGCCTTAACCACTGGTGTAGGGAAGGTCCAAGACCTAACTGGTTCAATAAGATTTGAGCTCAGAAATCTAGTTTGTTGATTAGGAAGACAGAAGCATTCTCTGGAAGGAGTTTAGTGCCAAAATGAGGGCTGGGGCTATTACAGCCATTTTACTACCTTGGAGGGACTCGCCATGAGTCCCTAATAGAACTAACGTGAGGATGAAGCAAGCGTTACAGAAAATGATGCTGAGGGCTGATCGAACCGTACCTGAAATCTGTATTTGGACACCTTAGATCCAGGAGCTAGTGAATGCCCTCTATTACTTAAACCAGATAAAGTCAAATTTGGGGGGAAATAAAACAAGAAGCATCCTAACTAATAAAAAACCTTCACGTACTCACCATGCCTGAACCCACCCCCGAGTCTACAGGGAGCTTGTCGCAATTTTCATAAACCCATTTACATATGCAGATTCACCCATATTAATTGGCTTTCCAGGGAATGGTTTCTGCTCTTTCTTAAGTGGTCTGAAACTGAGAGCAGTACAGGGACTCTCCTCATGGACCCAGGAATCCTCTTGGCCAACAGCCTGTACACCCTGCTTCCTGGGACCTTGTGCTTCCGTCCCTAGCTGAGGGAATCTGCTGTAGGACAGAGGTGTCCCTCTCCTGGACACACTGGAAACCAGTGGCAGGAAGCTGGGAGAAGCAAGATAGGGCCACAGACTCAGACCTGGAAAGGAGCTTCCACACTTCCCTCTGCTTCCTTGCCTTCCTGCTTCTGGCCCTGGCAGGAGGACGCCTGGCAAAGAGAGACCAGGAAAGGTCTTCGGACTTGGCTGGGGCTGCTGGGGACTTTCTCTGGGCCAACACGGGCTGTCTGCGACACTCTGTGACCTGGTGCGCTACAGGCATTGGGCTCCTGGGTGGAGGGCTCTTTGCCGGGCTTTTGTGGATAGATGCCCCTGTCAGCTCCCCATGCCCCCCACTTCTGGCCCCCCTCGCCCCTGCTTGGCCCCTCTCGCCTGGCAGCAGCTGCCTGGGCAGCCTGTCTACCTTCCTCAGAGTGCCCCTGGCCACAGGAAACTCCTAACCTTGCCTTATCAGATGGCAGGCGTGCAGCCCGCCCAGCCGGCCTCTCTCTTTAGGCTGCTTCCGTGTGTCCCAGCCTCCTGAATTCTCCAGCGGGGGTTCAGCCTCCAGGCTCTATGTCCACAGACACCCCCAGTCCCCAGGGACACCAGAAGCTCTCTCACGGGCTCTGTCACCACACTTCAGGCCTGTATGTACAGCTCAGGGCTCCTCTTCACATGAACACTCTCATCTTTGGGAGGGGCTCTCCCCACTGCCCACTACTGAGCTGTGGCCTGGGGAGCACTCCTGCCTGGAGGGGAAGGAGGAAGTCCAAAGTGCTCTCTACCGCTGCAAAGCTCCTTCTATCCCCTTGGGAATGCCTGGCCTTTGCTTGTATATCTGGGAAGGAGATGGTCACAAAACCCATCCCACTTTCTCTCAGCAAGTCTAACGTGCATCCAACAAGCTCGGTTCTATTTATGTATACAGAGCTGCTTCCCAGCCATTGTCCCGGATTTTAAGCTTTCGCCAGAATCCTGGGCAACAGGAGGTCTCGTTCCGCCTTCTGTCACAGTGATTTCAGGGAGGGCAAAGCATTCGAAATACCTACTGTGTAGGAGCCGAGGTGGGAGGGGAACTGGGCTGCACTGTTAGGAGGCCCCCTGGAGCCCCGGAGCCACAGCCAGGCTGCAAGCATCCAGACCATGCAGACAGACCTTGGAGGGTGAGGCAAAGTCCCCCCACCCCTCCCCACCATGGGAACCGCCTCTCTGGATGGAACAGAACAAGAGGCCCCAAGTGTAGTACGTGCTGGGGTAAGTGGCACGGGGTAAGGTCAGAGAGGAGGCTGGCCTAGGCCTGCAGCGTCTTGCAGTGCATGGGAAGGAGTTTGGGTGTCCCTGGAAAGTTTGAAGCCGAGGGGAGGTGTGGCCACTTGTAGCTGTTGCGGAGAATGGACTGTGTGCGTGCTGGTGCTATGCTCAGCATATTAAAATCTTTACTTCCTTTAATCCTTAGAATAACCCTGTCAGCTAGGTCTGAGCACCTGTACTCAGGAAATAGGGAAACTGGGGCTCGGGAATACCACTTGCTCTCACACCACCCTGAGGAGGTGTCACTTCCCCAGCCTATGAACCTGGAAACCCACCAAGGAGGAGTGGACACTGCTGGGAGGGAGGCTCTATCAGCCCCACGTCCAGTTAACTGTGGTCGGACGGGGGCAGGACACTCACACAGGGAAGGGCAAGCCTGGGAAGGGGTTGCTGCTGCCGTCCCTGACTCTGTGGGCCCAAGGAATGTTCCCCTGGGCCTCCCTGCCCTCCTGCTGCCCAGACCGGGGTCAGAAGCTGGACTCACCAGGGCTGCGGCCCAAGAAGCCTGGGTGGCACATTGCAGGGGGGTTGTTACACAAGATGCATGTAGTGACATTTAGCTTTTGAGGGTTGGGATTACGATGGCTACTTCAGCCTTTGAAAACACTTCCTTGGTTTGAGAAATTCTTCCATTTTTGTGTTCAGTGGGAGACAGGGTCGGCTTCCCAACTGAGAAGCCTGGAAGGCCAGATACTCACTTTCCCAGACTCCCTTGCAGCTAGCACGTGAGCCCATGTTCATGGCCCAGGGAACTTGGGAACCAGAGACAGAGCCGCAGGTGACTTAACCAGGAAGAAGGTAACTGGTGGCCGTAGCAGGAGCTGCGGCGTGTGTCCTCCCAGGGAGCTGTTGTGGACTGTGGCCCTGGCTATGCCCTGACTTTGGTTTGTGTGTGTGTATACATGTGGATTTCACAGGGAAGACAGTCAGGAATGGGAACGGTTCTCCAGCATTTTCCCATAGCTCACTCACCGTTTGTTCAGTGGCTCTCAAAGAATGCTACTGTGACAGAGCTGTTAATGGCCCTGAACAACATAAGAAAAAATTATTTTATAATGAAGAGAGAATATGTGTATCTGCAGGCCTGGTTCTCTGGCCTTCTGGATCATTAATCCCCCTTCATCTTCAGCAGCCTGAGGCCCAGGCTGAGATCACTTGCCCCACCTGGGATGGAACCCTCATGGGGCAGCCCACTAGGTCACATTCCTCCTGAACTGGGAGGTCCCTTGGTTCTTGAGCCCCTATAAGCAGATTTCCTCTGCCAGTAGCAAATCTCCTGCATTCCTCCATCAGAATGAGCATCAGATTGTCTGACCCACACCAGTTTAGGGTGAGAATGTTCCAGACTGCCACTGCCTATGCCCGAAAAGTTGGCATTGCTTCACACGATGACAAGCTGTGCTGGGAAGGGGCTGAGGTCACTGCAAATCCCAGAAAGGCGACAAAGCTCCAGGTCCCCCTGCCACTGCCCAAGGGCCTGGGTGACACCGTGGGCAAGCTCATGGGCCTCAAGCAGCCATCCGCCAAAGCCTACAGTATCTTGGTTTGACTTGAAGACTTAGGGGGTCTGTTTTGAATCAGCCTGTGGTGTTTAGCACCCCCTGGGTGACACACAAGAAGTCTGAGGCTTGCCCAAGGGGAAGCTCCCTGCCTGCCCCCTGCCCTCTCAGCTCCACTAAGCACAGAGGCCCAGGCTGGAGAGTTGTTCATGCTTTGAGGGATGGGGCTGGAGAGGAGAAGGACTTGGAGGCTCCCCCTTGACTCCAGAGCTGAGGAGAAGTCTCAGCAGCATGGGAATGCCAGACGGCCTCTCTCTCCAGTAAATGTAAGAGCTTTTCATTAAAAAGTCTCCATCCCAGATGCCACACCTGATCTAATCTCACAGGTGTTGAGGGTCCTGGCCTGGCCCACCCTTCCTTCCTCTCCCCACTTGCAGAGAAGCGTGTGGGGATTTTCTGCCTTTGAGACCACCCTCTACCACAGAGATGGCGTTAGGAAATAAAATGCAGCCCAGAGGGTCTCTGTGGTGGCATTTGCCCCACTGGAGGAAGTATTGGGCCCAGTGACTTCCCAGGCAGCCTGTTAGTCACACCCTCTGGCCAGCCACCCCCCTGACCCTCCTCTCAAACACACACACTGCCTCCTTCATCACTGAAAGGTCAGACAAACCATCCTGGAGGGCCACTGTGAGGTTGACTCCCCTTATATAAGCCATGGCATTCCATCTGCATAACAGCACCTTCACAAAATATCCCCATTCTTACAAGTGGGGCAACTGAGGCTCAGAGAGGTGGAGATTCTCAAAATTGCATTAAGAATAGGCATTAGAGCAAGAATTTCAACTGCAGCCATTCTGACTCCAAAGGTTTTGGTGTTTTTTTTCTTCTCGGTTATAATCCCTCCCCCGCCCCTAGACCCCATGAGGAAACTGCTAGGAATACTGTTTGGGGAAAATAATAAAATATGTAGTAAAGAAGGAGGCACTTATTTCCTCATAAGTGTCATAAAAAGCAACATGGGGTATATTCCACGCCCAGGATCTGAGAACTAAAGCCATGATTTAATATTCTCACTCCAGGCCTGGTTGTCCCACTAAGATGCCCATCATTACATGCATATTTACACACACACACACACACACACACACACACACACACGTTGCTGCAGTGTATACATTTCTGGGAACAGAGTTTCTCTTACAGGGGAGTTCAAGGTTAATTTGCAGGATTCATGTTTGGCGTGCAGTGCAGGTTTGGCCCCCAGCCCCCAGTGGGGAGAAAATCTGCCCTTGGCCACCCCTCCTCTCCCTCCCGGCCTGCAGCCTGGCGCTGGGAACAGCTCTGGATTGGAGCCCACCCAGTGCTTCCACAGGCTCCCCCTCACACCCAGTCTCATGGAGCACTTCCATCCATCATGCCCCCGGGCCGACTCCAGAATGCAAAATCATTTCATCCCTCCTTCCCTCCCCTCCCACCTCCCGCATCTATGGATTTGCTGTTCAGAAAACATCTGTTCCCTCCTTTACCCCTGACATATGCATCGATCTCATGCTAGCCTGGCTGCTTAAACTCCCTGCCTGGGAAACAGACACTCATTCCTGACCCTGCACAGGTCTGGGAGCTCAGAGTGACAGGGTGCAGGCAGGCCTGGAGAGTCTGACCCGGGGAGTCACGGGGTCAGGGGGAGTACTTGTCCATGCAGGGACCTCCTGGCTGGGATCCTAGGCCAGAAGAAAAGAGGTAGATCAGATGGGTGAGTCGGAAACTCTTGATAGGCTAAGGAGCTGCTCTCTGGGAATGTGTCCTATCTACCCTTAGAGGAGGCCTAAGAGAGCCAACCCCCCCCCCCCCACCCCGCCACCTCAGTCGGAGACCCATCTCCCTGCAGGGGGAGTGATGAGAGGTCTCAGGCAGCCAAGGGGAGGCCCTGCAGAGCTGCAAAGCCACTACAGCCCAGAGGTGGTAGTTGGGATATCTGGGTCCCACCGCACTCTCCCTCTGTTACTCCAGCCACCCCGGCCTCCTCGCCATTGCCCAACTGTGTCTGACTCAACCCCTCTTCGGGCCTTGGCTAGCCCTGCAGGACTGTTCCAGCATTCAGGGCTGCCACCTCCATTCCCCCACCCCCACGCCGCCCCACCGTATCCCCAGCACAGTCACACCCACTGGAGGCACCAAATGCACACCCAAACATATTTGCAAAATGAATGAAACTGGAACCTGAGAAAGGAAAGCCACACAGCTTCTGTTCCCTTTTCTTTGAACGGGGGCGGTCTGGGAGATGATGGCTGTGGAACTGCCTTGTACAGGAGAGGGCACCTCCTGTCTGTAGCTCACTGGACACATAGTTGCCTCCTCTAGGAAAGGGGCATAATGATTCCTACCTCCCAGGGCAGCTGTGAGGATGAAGGCAAAGATTGTCTGTGAGAGCATGGGCACTGTGCCTGGTACATAGTAGGTGCTCAGGAAACACGGAGCATGTTGCTGCTGTCTACAAGCATGGCCCCAGGACCCAGGCATGGGCTTCAGAAATCAAGGGCAAGTCTGAGCCTCCGTGATTAGTCTCTGCCATTCTCCATATCAAAGGCTTTTCAAAAGCAGCTGGAGACCCAAAGAGGAACTTTCCCAGATGGAATTTTTTAAAAAACAACAACACAGAATTATCTCCTTGCACAGAAGGAGATCTGTGTTCCCTAGCACGGAGCCTCCAGTCCCCAGACTCCTGATTTACTTATTTTTCCTGATTCATGAAGAGCAGAAGAAAAGGCTCTAACCTCCTGCGGTTAGCCAGCAAGGCCACAGAACCGGGAGGTATCCCAGCGCCACCACGACCAGTTGGGGGCCAGGGTCAGGCCCGCCGGCCCATAGCTCAAGTCCCATGAGGGGAAGGGCAGCGTTGCACAGTGCCTACGCACACAGCTCCATGATGGCAGCCACCGCAGTGGCAGCAGTGGGCCAGCTGGTCACACCCACGACCTCGCATTCCAGGGTGTGCCTCTCCTTCACACTCAGTTCTGAGCCCTCCCCTGCAGCAGAGGCCCTTCGTCCCTTTTCTTCTGTCCTTCTGCCCATTTCCCAGCCCAGACTCACCTGCATCTAGGAAGGCTTAAAGTGATTACAGGAAGAAAATACCTCAGAGTGACAGTGCATGGAAGAGACTCAGAAAACACTAGAAAAACCCCGAAATCAGGCCCTGTCCAACCAAAGCCACCTGGATGGCCGAATCCTTAATTCTGCTGTAATTAGGATTCTGTCCTCCAATCCTGTATCTCTTTCCGACACAGGAGGCCCCTCCTAGGCTTCAGCCCACCCCCTAGTGTTTCCTTGCAAGGCTTTGGAGAATGCTTTGCAGAGAAACTACCCATCGCTCTCTGCACCTGACCTCCCTTGGTGTAGGCTGCAGAGAGCTCTGCCTCTCAACCCTCCCCCCGCCATTCCCATGCAGGCCCCAAAGGCAGGGAGGTCAGGAGAAAGAACACAGTTCTGCCTCACCTCTGGCCAGGGCCCGTAGACTCTCTGGGCTCAGCTGGCACATCCTTATCATCAGGGATGTGAGCAATGAGTAAATGGAAGGAGGTGGCCACACAAACAAGTGTCATTTCTCTTGAAATGTGAAATGATTTCTGAACTGTGATAACCCAAGGATGGACCGGATTTGCCTCTTCCCCAGGCCATTCTCTGCTCAGTGAATTGGGGGGAGAGGGGGAACACATTTGACACAGCGGAAGAACCTTTCGAGTCAAATGAGCCCAGGCTGGACTCCCAGGACGGCACTTACCAGCTGCGTAACCTCAGGCAAACAACCTGGCCTCTCAAACTTTAGTTTCCACATCCAAAAAGTCTATAAATGGGAACAGAGCTACGGCAAGGATTCGTAGGACAGCTGGGAAAAAGCACTGAGCACAGCAGCTAGCACCCAGCAGGCCCTCCTCAGTGTTCCTTGGTGTGGGCTGCTATGGGGCGGGGTGGGAGGACTTGAGCTTAGACTGAACCTGGAAGAGGCCATTCCTCTACCGCCTCCATGGGGATGAGTTGTGAATTCCCACCTCAAGGAGGAGCCATCCTCACTGTGAGGTCAGAAAAAGCATATCCTTCTTTCAAGGGGAGGTCGCTGGGAGGTGGGAGGAAATGGGAGGGATCAGGCCACCAGCCTTCCCTGGGCAGATTTCTCAGCTTCTCTGACTCCTACAAGAGGGGAGCAGAGGAAGCCGGAAGCTTGGAGCAGTGTGGGGCTCCACCTGGTGTTCAAAGTGAGCAATACAAGGCTAAGTGGGAGTCTGTGCTGAGTGGTACCGGGAACCAGGCATAATTGATGGAGGCAGGTACCCTGAGCGCGATGCCTAGGGAAGTGTATGCCCTACTGAATATGTAGGCAACAAACAGGATAAGAAAAATAGGTAGGGCAGCTAGTGTTGCATAAAATAAAGAGCAAAATAAAAAATTAAGTAAGAAACAAATTCAAATTTCAGCTAGGTCGTGATCAGGGGAGTCTGACTGACAATGACTTTGGGTACCACCTGAAGGATGCCAGGGCCTAATGTGCAGGTGTCTGGGAGGGGAGCTCTTCAGACAGAATGAACAGCCAGTGCAGGGCCAGGAGTGTGCCAGGGTCAGAGGGGAACCGGGAGGAGAGCAGAGCAATGCAGCCAGGGACATAACAAGAGGACAAAAGTGTGTCACCTACAGTGTCTTCGTAAGGGCTATGGCTTTTACTCGGCATGAGAAAGGGAGCCAGCACAGGGTTTGAACCACAAGAGAGACAAGATCTGACTGCATTGCAACAGAGTTCTTCTGGCTGCAGTGCCGGGTTGTCCGGTCCCAGGCAGAAGCGGGAGCACTGGCAGGTGATGGTGGGTCCAGCCGGGGAGTAACAGTGAAGGTGGGGACAGGGCTGGGACTCTGGACATATTTTGAATACAGAGCCGCTGGGCTTGCTGACAGACTGAATGTGGGCGTGAGACGGAGACAGAAGTCCAAGGTGACTACAGGGTTTTGGCCTGAGCAAAGGGCAGAGAAGAATGCTGGTAGAGGAGCTCACTGGGAGGAAATTTCAGGAGCTCAGGTTTGGACATGATACGTGTGAGACGCCTATTAGACATCCAAGTGGAAAGGTCAGGGAGTGAGGTGCTTCCCAAGCTTCACAATGGCAGGTCTTCTAGAGAGTTTGTTAGCCAGATGCCAGACGCTCTCCTGGCCTTCCCCTACCCGAGGTGCTGGTTCACTAGGTCTGAGCCAGGGCCCAAGATGCTGCATTTCTAACAAGTTCCCAAGTGGTGCCCAATGCTGCCAGACTGCAGACCACTCCGAGTAGCGCTGAAGTAGGTGACTAGGTATGTGACTCTCATGTTCCGGAAACAGACCTTAGCAGGAGATAGAATTTTGGAGTCTTTGGTGCATAAACACCATGGTACTGGAAGATGTCGCCAAGGGATGTGTGTGTCAAGGGAGAAGAAAAAAGGGTTGAGTCCGGAGCCCTGGCCCTGCAGGGGTAAGAGACTGGGAGAGGAGGAAGGATCAGCTTTGGAGACTGGGATGGAAACACCAGGGAAATGCGAGGAAAACCAGGCAGATGTGATGCTCTGGGGGCCAAGGAGAAAGGGCTTCAAAAAGGAGGGGTGATCGGTGGTGTCCAGCATCACTAATTCAGATGCATTGAGTTAGTCATCACTTCTTGGCCTTTGGCTAAGATCAAGCATGCGGATGCATTGAGTCATATGGCCTCATAGTTAATATAACTTATTTTGATTTTGTGATTCTTTTGTATTGAAAAATAAAGGATATGTATTATGTTATATATTACATATATTCTCTACATAATTATAATTATACATTACAACTATATAGTACAGTTATGTCATATGTTATAATTATACATTATATATAACCTACATTACATATTATAGATCTCCTTTTATTTTATATCTTATATAATCAATATAAACATATATGTATTACATAATATATAATATATATTATTTAAATAATATAGAGCTATGTTAAATATATTTGTATTAAATAATATATATTATTTAAATAATATAGAGATGTTAAAAATAAATATGAATAAATATAATAACAGATAAACTATATATAAATTAACACTAAAATATAATATCTATATATATGTTTGGGGGTTTTTTGTTTTTGTTTTTTTTTTAACGTTTATTTATTGTTGAGAGAGAGAGAGACAGAGTGCAAGCAGGGGAGAGGGGCAGAGAGAGAGGGAGACACAGAATCTGAAGCAGGTTCCAGGCTCTGGGCTGTCAGAGCCCGATGTGGGGCTCGAACTCATGAACTGTGAGATCATGACCTGAGCTGAAGTTGGACGCTTAACCGACTGAGCCACCCAGGTGCCCTTTATATATATATATATATATATATATATATATATATATATATATATTTTAAGAGGAGCTTAATATCTCATAACCTTCCCAGACATCACTGTTAGGAATTGTAGCTTTAGTCCAGCAATCATAAGCAATGGACCAGGCTGTCAGGAGGCCTGCTTGGAAGTCCAGTCCTGTAAGTACTGTGCTGTGTGGCCATGAGCAAGTCACTTTACTTCTCTGGGCTTCTTTTTCCTCCATATATAAATGGGGCAGGAAGACTGAAAATAGATGTCTCAGGAGTCCCTTTCAGCTCTTTGACATCTTACGTATTACCTCTTCAGAGGCACGGAACCCCTGGACAAGGTAGTCTCCCACCCAAGTCAGCAGGGTCTTCATAGAACCATCACAGTCTGGGGGTGCCTCAGTGGCTCAGTTGGTTAAGTGTCCAGCTTTAGCTCAGGTCACGATCTCATGGTTCGTGAGTTCAAGCCCCGCATCAGGCTCTCTGCTGTCAACACAGAGCCTGCTTTAGATCCTCTGTCCCCCTCTCTCTCTCTCCCCTCCCCTGCTTATGCTGTTTTTCTCTCTCAAAAATAAATAAATGTTAAAAAAATTAAAAAAAAAAAAAAAAGAAAGAAAGAACCATCGCAGTCTGAAACCATCTGTGCATGTGGCTGTTTACGCCCCTGCTGTCTGATTTCCCCCACTGTAAGCTCCACGGGGCAAGCCCAGTTTCTCTCTCGTTCAGAATTTTGTCTCCAGCCAAGCAAGTTTCTTTGCAAGGATCTTTTTTTCAGTTCTGAGGGGAAATCAGGAGCTTCTGGGGGGGGGGGGGGTGTTAAGAAGACATCTGGGCATTAATTTACAGAATTTATAAAACGATCTGACTTCAACTTATAGATGGATCACTGAGCTGCAGTGAGAACAGACTGAGGGAGGCCCAGAGACCAGTTACGAGAGGCCACTGCAGTTGCCGAGCGGAGGGTGCCAGTACCTGGGCCGTGGGCGGTCAGGGGTGGAGGTGGAGGTGGTGAGAAGTAGCCAGCGTCTGGGTGTGTATTTAAAGGACTCAGCAGGGTACACTGACGGACTGGGTGGGGGTGCAGTAAACAAATATCGAGGAAGTCCCAGGAGTTATGTCTAAGAAGCAGGGAGGAGTCACCCTTGAATGCCACGGGAAGACATAGCGCTGGCACGTTGGAGGGAAAATCTCAGGAGTCCTGTTTTATTAAGTCTGACGGTTCCATTAGACACGAAGGGGAAATGTGAACAAAGCAGCTGGAAATGAGGGTCTGGAATTCAGGCGCGGCGGAGACCAAGTGTGGACTCTCAGGCAGTGCACAGAGCTGGCTTCCAGCTGAGCTCACTGGGCAGTGAGCGTCCAGAGAGGGGTGTGAGGAGACCCGAGCCCTGAGGGCCTGCCTGTCTCCCTGGGGAGACTGCACGGATGCACAGGGACATTGGGGGCCGAGGGCAAACAGGCCGGCTGCTCGCAGGCCCAAGCTGTGACCACAGGGGGACTGAGTGGAGAGGCCCAAGGCCTTAGAGCCTGAGGAACTCTCCCGGGCCTGCCCCTCTGCACCAGTGGCTTTGATTCATCCCCAAGGAGAATATCAACTGAGCACCTGCTGCACACAGAGACCTCATCAATGGCTCAACCATGTGACACGGTCACACTCCCTGATCCCAGCAATCCGAACATGCATTATCCATCCTGGGTTTATCTCTGTTTAATAGGGGAGGAAATGGTGTGCCAACAAGGTGGACAGGTCCCCCACGATCGCACAGTAAAAGCCAGGGTTCAAGCAAGAACAGCCGCCAGCTTTTAGGGGCATGAGGCAGGGCGGAAAATGAGCAACCCCTATAAACAGTTTCTGCATACCGAGTGCCTTACCCAGAGTACTGGCCACCCTATGAGGTAGGTCCCATAAGCCTCACTTCACAAATGGATAAATGGAGGTTTAGAGACATGAAGTGCAATGACCTGCCCAAGGTCACGACTTGTGAGTGGCAGAGACAGGCCTACAAACTCTGTCTGAATCCAGAGTCCACTTCTGTGTCTGCAGGGAAGGGGCGAGGGGAGCGGTGTCCTCACACCCCAGTGCCCCAGCACCTCCAATCCATGCGTACCACCAACAGAGTAATGGGTAGCACCCACTGAATGAAAACATGAATACCTTCAAAGCATATGGTAAATCAGCAACATTTAAAAATTAGCTTTCTTTTTATGACAACAACATCTATGTATATTAGAATAAGGGTATATACATGTATCTCAGGCGTATTCTGCATATGTGTACTTAGTGAGAATATGGATTCATCTGTCCTTTCCAGATACTCCCCAGCACCCTCAGAGACCTACTAGCCAGGAACCACTGGCCCAGTCCTCCCTCTCCTACCCCTATTCTCCTGTTCTCAGACCCTAAATGTCTGGCAGGTCTTCTCGTTGAGAAGCTACCACCCCCACCTCTCTGGTCTGGATTCTTGCAGGAGCCTCATCACTGGCCTCCCCACTGCTGCCATTGCCCCTTACTGTTGTATACAGTCCATTTTGCAGCCAGTAGACAAAGGGATAGTCTACAAAATATCAGACCATACGTCTTTTCTGCTCAGAACCCCTCCAGTGCTTTCCAACCCACCCAAAGTACAGGCTCTGCAAGATCCTAACCTCCCTCCCCCACCCACCCCAGCTCCTCTACCCCCTCCCTCCACCCACCACTCACTCTGCTCCAGCCACAAGGAGCAGCCTTGCTGTTACATAAACATGGCGCCCACATTTCTATCTCAGGGCCTTTGTTCATGCCGTACCCTCTGCCTGGAGCGCTCTTTCCCTAAAGGTTCCTTTAGGGAGACTTCCCTGATCCCCTATTTCAGATAACAACACCCCCTCCCCTGCCCTGGTTCTGTATTTCTCCCTGGTATTTTCATTTATCATACTATATATCGTACTTGTTTACATATTGATTTCCTATCTCCCTTAAATGAGGGAAGGTTGATTGTCTGTTTTGTTCACCGCTGATTGGAACGGTGGTGGGCCCAGAAAAGGTGTTCAGCACATATTTGCTGAATAAATGAACGTCGAATAAAGTGATGCAGGGACCCCAGAAGAAAGATTTGTCTGTTCTCTACCCTCTCCGTTCAGCTCAAAGTGGGAAGGGAGAGGTGTCCAAAGGATGAAGGAGAGTGGCTCCTGGTGGTGGAGGAAGTGCTCAGAGATCTCCAAGATGTAGACTGTAGGCCAGAATTAAGGTGGCAGCAGGAGGGCCCAGATGCTCCCAGGTGTAGAGCCGGCATTTCACAGGACAGCACCACCTGTTACCCTGGCCCTTGCACGTAGCCTTGTTCACAGCTGTCTGCCCTGCGGCCATCTGCTAAGTGTGTTTTGGACAGAAATCGCATTTGCTCCACGGCTTTGCTCTTTCCCCCACACCAGGCCTGTGCTCGCACTCTCCTGCACCAGCTCACGGGTGCCTGTCCCATCGCCTCTCCGTGGCCTGCAGCACCCCCGGTTCCCAATGGGAACAGAGGGCCCGGAGGAGAGGCAGTACCTTGCGGAGGTTGCACACCTAGTGTCTGAGACTGGAATGCAGACAAAGCCCTTACTCTAAGATCTCGGCAGCTGTGGAATGCATACCATCTCACCACTCTGAATGGCCCTTCCTGAAAAGGAAAGTGACAATTGTATTCTGGAGGCAGGCCTGTCACGTAAAGGCCATACGGACAGGCCATACGGTTGCCCCAGCTCCTCCAGCAGACCTTCCTCCTCTGCTCCTCCTGACCCCTAACTCACTCCAGGCCAACTGAGTCCTCTTCCCTTGCATCCTGGTTCGGGCGCCCAGAGCAACCCTGTGGGTAGTTCCTGCGAGTGGCCAGGTACATATAAAGCAGTCTCTTCCTTCAGCTCCTGACAGGTCGTGTGGCCACCCCCCACACAACAGTGACAGGGCAGCGGGAGCAGTGGCCCCAGAGGAAACCTCAGGAGGACCCTCTCACCTGCGTCTGGAGCTAGAGGTCCGCCAATTCCAGATGTGCCCAGCAGAGGGCAGCAGCAGCCCGGGGAAGCCCCAGAGCCAGGCTGCAGGGAGGAGAGCCCTGGTGTATCCGCGTTGGGGGAGGAAGAGAGACAGAATTGGAGGGTAAGCAAGGTTTCTGTAGGGCCAAACACCCTGCTTCACCTGCAGCAGGCTATCTTTTATTTCTTCACGAGGTGCCACATGAGATTTTGCTTGACCAAATCCTCTCCAGCTGCTCCTACCACTACTGATTAATAATAATAATAATAATAAACTGAAAGCCCTCTAAAGTACCTTATAGTTTCCTTCCAGACGGACAGTTCAGTTTGTAGTTCAACAACACAAAAATATCCCATACAAAACACCTATCGGTTGGATAGTTCAGGAAAGCAAACACACCTCTGGAAGTCGGTGGTTGGGGGCTAGGCCCTGGAGCCAGACTTCCCGGGCTTGAATCCTGCCTCCGACACTAACTGTGTGGCCTTTATTACTCCGCCAACCTAAACTCACTTTTATATTCTGTAAAATGGAAATCGTAATGGAGCCAGACTCAGGATTGTGCGCTGTGAGGCGTGGCTGAGTTTAACAGGTGGGCGCATAGTGCCCACGCTCGTGTAACAGCACAACCGCCTGTGATTGCAGTGATAACTTCCTTCACGTGTGCCTTGGTCTGCTGTCACCTGTGGAATCTTCCTCTCTTCCTCTCTCCCCACCCCTAAGCCTTTCTAATTTAAGAGTCATGCCGGTTCCACCTGGTGTACATATGTTCACAGGTCAGATTCCCGTCTCTCTACCTCAGTGATTCAGTTGGATGGGGTTCATCTGCGTGTGATCAAACTCCAAAATAGCATTGTGTTAGACCATGAAGAGGCTTATTTCTCTCACACATAAGAGATGGCAAGAGATGGTTGGTACAGGGCTGGTATGGCAGCTTCAAGGAATCCTGAGGAATTCAGGCTCCTTCTATCTACCTGTTCTGCCAAGACCAGTCTATGGCTGCTGCTTCGTGCTCCAAGATGGCTGCTTGAGCACTCACCATTGGTTCCATAGATGGTGGTGGCCTGGTCTAATATGGTGGCAGTGGATTCCGGAGAGCTTTAGAGAGTAGAACCAACAGAACTTGGTGATGAATTCACTGTGGGAATGAGGACCAGGGAGGTTCAAAGGGTGACTTGTGAGTGGCTGATGTGAGGCCAGATTAGATATTGTTCCCATCTCCTGAGACAAAGACAGTGATCCACTGGCCAGAAAGTGGTGGGCTTTAGAGGGTCAGGATCTGCATTAGCATATCAACACCATGAGGAAGCATGCAGGGCAGAAACCTGTCTAACCCAACCTGGTGCTAGAAAACCGTTAGCAGGCTGTGAAAAAGTCAATTAAATCTAGGTGAACTTGAGCCCAGAGCTGCCATCTTGAATTTCAGGTGAACATTTACCTTATTGTTTGTGCTGTGTGCCCCTGGATGGTGGTGCCCCCAAACTTGAGGTCAGTATTCAAAGCTGGGTTAAAATTAATCTTGTTAAGGGAAAGTTGATAGTGAAGGTGTTTAGCACTTCAAGCTTTTGACAATAAAAGAGTGTTCTTTATTCCACATACACACCAAGGATATCAACTCAATCAGAAATGGAGCATAACCTGAGGGGATAAACCATGTTTACTAAAATTTCCTCATGTGTGTTAGTCATGTTTATATATATTTGAGGAGAAGACTTGGTATTTATAACTCTCAGCCCTATCTTGCCATTGCCTGAGACCCCAACACACCTCATGGTCTGGAGAACTATGGAGCTTGGGAATATCCTACAAGGAAAACACAATAAAAAGGTAGCTTGACATGGGATGAACAGAATGGACTCTTTGCTTCCTTTGGACACACAGGAAACAGGCAGGGGGAGTGTCATCTTTAAAGGAGAATCTGAACTCCACCCCACAGTAGCAGATTCCTTTTGGCTTGCAGTTGTACACAGGGTAAAGCATTCAGTGAACCACAAAGACTCTGGTTGTGAAATAAAAAGAGTATCTCTTGGCCCTATTGTTCATTTCCCCAAGGAAAAGATACACCCAGAGGCATTACTCACCTCTCAGCCCAGAAGGCAAATCCCTGATTGCCTCCAGAAGTGCATTCATGTTCATCACAGCCTCCCCATCACGCTGGATTCTGGGGAAGAGCCTCTTTCTAGACCCCACCTCTATGTGTGGTCACATTTCTCTCAAGCTGTTGACTTGGTCAAGGTCAAGATATCAAGAGAAGAGTGCGGGTTACCCCAATGGCTCTGCCCTGCTAGCATGGCCCTTTCAGAGCCAGCTCTCCTGTGGTGCAAGGGGCTGCAGTTGCCCAGTCCTGGAGGCTGTGCCGGTCCCCAGGGAAGGTGTCTGTCATCCCCATCTGTGTTCTTTCTTACAGGTAAGTCAGGCTCGAGCGGCCGGGAGGGCGTGTGATGACACAGTTGGCAGTTTGGGAGCAAAAGCGGCCACAGTAAGACATGATTGATTCATTGCATCTCAGTTCTCAGCTGGGGTAGCCTTCAGTGTGCAGACCTCTCCTGTCCCAAGGGAGATGTCTCTGGGTCTGGAAAAGAGGATGCTGGACTTCGGGGTCCCACTGAGGGCGCTCAGCCTTGACTGCTTAGCCTTGATTGGGGGTGACAGAGGTGACGGTGGCTTTCAGGTACCGTCGGGCCAGGATCTGGCCCAGTTGTCTGTGCATGCGGCTTGCACTGGGCTGCTTGCTCCAAGGGGGGCGTGTCCCTGTGACCTAAGACATCGGCTCTGAAGAGCTTCCTCTGGCAGCTTCAAACGGCTGAGACCTACTGGCATGGAACGGAGGGGTGCAGGGAGCTCTCTGGGATCTCGTCAGTCCCACGTGGATGCTCCAGAAGACCCTCGTCCTTGGTGGCATGCAGCCTCGGCCATTTTTCCAAACTCACAGCATCCCACGAGACATGTCACCCACCCCCGGTTCTAAGTCTCTTCCCATCACTGTCTCTCACCCATCACCTCACATCAAGGTTCCAGCCCGTGGGAAAGAGTTCTATACTCCAGTAACCTGTGTGTGTGTGAGAAGGTTGGATTGTAAGGTCTCCATAGGGCCAGGTTTCTGAGGCAACAATTGATTTATGGCACCTAAACGTCAATGGCTCATGGAGGCACCTGTGAGGGCAGCACAGGGAGCATGTGTCTGTGTGTGTAGCCCCAGGAGCTGGGAGCTACTCTTCCTCCTGAACCTCTTTACCTTCTCTGTGGTTTCAGGACCCTATTGTGGACAGGGTCATCTGGACAGGACCTTCTCTCACCTGGAAAGACGTTCAGGACATTTTCCCCCAAGTGCTATGCAAATTATTTTCCTCTGGAGTTTAAGGGAATAGGACATGGCAGGGATATACAAATTACTGTCCCCAGGGTGCTTTAAGAATAGGTGCTAAAGGGCTTGCAAATGATTTTTCCTGAGGTGCTTTGGGGCGGCTGCTCCTGGACCCTGTATCCATGGGAATATGGGGTGAAGGGACAGAGAACTGCCTTCATACCCCCAGCTTTAAGAAAGTGAATCTGAGGCAGGAAATGCAGGGTTTGGCACGAGGCTGCCCTCTCTGACAAGTGAAATGTCCCTGAGATCGGGGACATCCACGGGTCTCTCCCCAGGACATACCCCATGCCCGTACCCCCTCATCCCAGACCCTGGATCCTCCTGTGGCTGGGGTGGGGGAGTCCTGCTCCCCTGGGCTACAGCCTGGTCTTGGGCCCCCAAAGCAGCATCATTTCTTTGGGATGTTTTAGCTTCCAATTGGCTTTGTTTTCCCAAAATCAAATTGATGAAATGTTGCTGCTCATCAACCATTCCATTCTCCCCAGCACAGAATCCTTCCGGCATAAATGAGGCCTTTGGAGAAAGGGCTCAGAAGCCCAGGGTCCTGCAGAGAGGGAGGGAGGAGGTAACTGAAGTGCCCAACATATTCTACCAGAGGCCGGGGGGCGGTGGGGGGGGGGGGGGGAGGCGATGCCTCAGGGCTCTCATACATTCTCTGGTCTGATGCCCACAAAAGCCCTGTGAGCATAAGGATAGTTCATTTTTAAACACTTTAAAGGTCTCTTTTAAAATAATTGTAAGGTGATCCGTGGGTCTGGTGATTGTTAGGACTAAGATGAAAAGCTCTTAATGGAGGCAGGGGGACAAAACACTGTGAGAGGCAGAGAGAAGGCACCCAAGTGTCACCTCTTGCAGGTCCCAGTCCCCACCCGATGCACAGACCCTCCTCCTCCAAGCCACATCTGCCACCCCCCCCCCAACTCCAACCTGCCCGAACCTCTCCTGTCTGGAAAGTGGGGATGAATGATTATTTGTGCCCATCATATCAGGCAAGGGCGCCCATATAAGAGGCGACTCCCAGGTCCTTAGGGCATGCCACTGAGTTCCACAGCCCCCAATGCCCCAGATGTCTCCACCTTCCCCTGTGCCTGAAGAGTCCCTCCCGGACTGTCCTCCCTCTGGCGGAGTCTTCACTCCTTCCCCCACCCCAGAGACTGCAAATACCCCTGAGAAGGGTAAAGGGGCAAGACTCCCAGGTTAGCTGCCAGCATTTATTGCCGTGGCCTGGGGGGGTCTGAAGCCTCTCTCCTGCAAAAGCAGGTTGGAACCGAGCACCGGGCAGCTCAGCCACTGCCCCGGACCACCGGTCAGGAGGCAGCAGTGCTTCAGGGGAGCCCTAGCTAATGCCTTTGCCACCCCTCATGGCTTTCTAGACCAAAGAAAAAGGGCATTAAGAGCCCCAGAGGTGCCCTCAAGAACTGTGGGGCACCTAAAAGACAAAGGAGTGGGAGCCTGCATGTACTGAGCACCGACTGTGTGCACACAGTGCCAGGAACTTGACACTCATCTCTGGAGTCACAGACCTTCAAAGCTTCTGGAAGCAGATGGAATGCTCCACTTGCCCCTCTCCCAGTGTGCACCCTGTCATTAGAGGGTCCTCACACACTGAATAAACATGGGACAGCAGCCTCCAATCCTGCTTTCCACGTATGGCCATCAAAGTGAAGTGTCGGGCCCCACAGTGCTACCCTGCCCCATGGCCAGGTGTAAAGGTTGGATGAGGGGAAATTCCAAAGGGAACGTACTTCAAGTCCCCCCTCCCCTATTTTGTTTTAGAACTTGTTTTCCCGTGTCTGCATCAAACCTAGCCAGGGCAGGGCCACGGGCTGCAGGCAGATCTGAGCAAAGGGCATTCTAGCGCAGCGATTAAAATCAGCACCCCATGAAATGCAATGTGACGTGCTCACATCATTCCATTTAAACTATAAACCCACAACCTCCTTGCAGTTGGAATTATCATCCTCACTGATATGGGGGGAAACTGAGTCTCTGAGAGACCAAGTGACCTACCCAGGACCAACCAGCTAAAAAGCGAATGATCTAAGCTTGGTGGGCTGAATAATGATACCCAGAATGAAAGCTGTGGATGTTCCCTGATACGACAAAAGGGACCTTGCCAGTGTCATTAAGTTCAGGACCTTGAGATGGGGAGAGGGTGTTGGGTTAGCTGGGTGGGTCCAGTCACAAGTGTCCTTGGAAGAGGGAGGCAGAAGGAAGTTAGAGAGAGAGGGAGACGTGACCACGGGAGCAGAGGTTGGCACGGGGCCAGGACGGGGTCACAGCCAAGGAAGCTAGCAGCTAGAAGCGGCAAGGAAACCAGTTCTCCCCAGACCTCCAGGGAGCCAGGACTTCAACCCAGGAAAACTGATTTCAGACTTCTGGCTCCAGAACCATAAGAGAATAATTCGTGTTTTTTTTAAGCTGTCAAGATGGTGGTCATTTGTTACAACGGCTATAGGAAGTTCCAATCCCAAGTCTTCTGACTTGGCATTTCCTCACTGCTCTGCCATGTGCTGGGTCCCGGTGGCTCTGCTGCTTCGGGGGGGAGTTGTCTGGTCTGACACCGTCACTCCCCTGGACTCAGAGACTGCTAAAGTCGGGACCATGGTGTGCCATCACTATATCCCCGGGGTCTGATATGTAACTGATGCCCAGGAAGTGGGACTCACTTTCCCCTGATCAAGAACAAAACACACTATTCATGGCCACGGTGAGTTTTCCCTGAGATCCCGTTCTTTCTAGGACAGGGGCCCTGCCTATTTAACTATCTCCCGTGTGTGGCTTGTGTGGCTTGTGTGGCTTTTGTGGCTTCTTCACCTCCCACCCCGTAGTAGGAAAAGGTGGTCAAGTAGGAGGCAGAGGAATTACAGTCAGATTTTGGGCTCAGATCCCAGCCAGCTGGGAGGCTGTGGGCCAGGCCTTCGGCCACCTGGACCTAATGCCTTCATCTGGAATGGGACATTAGCGGCCCCTCTCAGAGTTGTTCTGGGGATAAAGTGAGGTGATGCCTACAAGAGAGTTATGCGTGTTCAGGCTTTTACTCACCAGCCCTCACTGGATGGATTGCTGAACTTCTCTGAGCATTACCCTTCTCATCGGCGCTGACCTCTGCCTGGCAGGGCTAACCCAGAGCAGAGTTGTTGTCTCTCTGTCCCCATGGAGAAGTCTGGGTGCAGGGCAGGTAAAAAGTCTTAAGAAGAGTAAAGTGAGGCCAGATTATGAAGGACCTTAAATGGCACCTTTCTCCCATTCTTTCTACAAGTATTTACCACATACCTACCCAAAGCCAGACTCTGATTTAATGGTGTCCACAAGGGACAAGGTCCTTGCCATCATGGAGTGGCCAGACAAGTGCCTGTGGTGGTCAGCCATCAAACCACAGTAGACTTTTGAACAGGGAGTGAATGTGTTGACATCTGTGAGCATCAGTTTGACTTCTCTAGGTGAGCGCAGCAGAACAGAGGGGCCAGAGGCAGAGTCAAGACTATTGGGTCAGTCAGGGATGTGGGGAGGAGGGACTGAGCTGAGTGATGATTGAGCATGATTGCCTGCCTGTCTCCCCAAAACCCGTTTCTGATTTGTGTCCACATCCCCAGCACCCAGCAGGTCCCAGAGTAAATGCCCAGGGGGAAATGATGGGTGTCCCAACAGCAGTTGGGAACAAGAGAGGTGGAGAAGAATTCAAGGTGACTGAGAGTGGAGGGGCCTGGAGAGACTTGGGTCCCTCAGTGAGGGTGCCAGTTAGAATCCAAGGTCCAGCTGACTCTACAGCCTCCATTGCCACCCTGGTCAGGTCACCAGCAGTTCAGCCGAAGCCTCTGCTGCAGTGAGCGTGGTGAATCAGGGGCCCAGAGATGAGGCAGGGCACCCCTTAGGCCTCAGGACAGTCTGCAAGCCCGGTGCAGCTTGGCCTGGAAGACTTAAATGCTTGTACAAGAAAGGAAGGCTGAAAATTAATGAACGAAGTATGCAACCTGACATATTGGAAAAAGAACAGAATAAATCTAAAGAAAGTAGATAAAAGGAACTAATAAAGATAAGAGCAGAAATTAATTTTTGTAAATAATAAACTTGTTTGTCAAGATTTATCAAGGAAAACAGAGAAGACATAAATAAATATCAGGAAAGAGAAAGAAGTATTATCTGCAGATGTTGAAGACCTTCAAAGATTTAAGAGGATATTCTGAACAATCTCCTTGAAATAAATTAGAAAACCAGTAGAAAATATAAAATTTTTTATAAAAATAAACACTTGCCAGGGGCGCCTGGGTGGCTCAGTCCATTAAGTCTTCAACTTCGGCTCAGGTCTTGATCTAGCAGTTCGTGGGTTCAAGCCCTGCATCAGGCTCTGTGCTGACAGCTCAGAGCCTGGAGCCTGCTTCGGATTCTGTGTCTCCCTCTCCCTCTGCCCCTCCCACTCATGCTCAAAAATGAATAAACCTTAAAAAAATTTATGTTAAAAAAAAGTTTAAAAAAAATTTTTTAAATAAACACTTGCCAAAACTGAATAAAGAAGAAATTGAAACCTTATAGAAACTGAAAATTTGGGGCGCCTGGGTGGCTCAGTCGGTTGAGCGGCTGACTTCGGCTCAGGTCATGATCTCGCGGTCCGTGAGTTCAAGCCCCACGTCGGGCTCTGTGCTGACAGCTCAGAGCCTGGAGCCTGTTTCAGATTCTGTGTCTCCCTCTCTCTGACCCTCCCCCGTTCATGCTCTGTCTCTCTAAAATAAATAAACGTTAAAAAAAAATTTTTTTTTAAAGAAACTGAAAATCTAAAGATCTTATCAGTTGAAACACACCTTTTCTCAACAAAAAACTTCAGGTCCAGACACTTTTACCAGTAGACTGTAATGAATATTCAAGGCAAATTTTAAGAAGGAACCCTCCCAACTCATTATGAAGCTAATATAACCCTAACATCAAATCCTGACAGAGAGAGGGAAGTTAAAAGCTCATATCACTCATGTAGAGATACAGAATTTTTTTGAAATCTTCAACAAAATACTAGCAAACTAAATCCAACAACATAAAAAAGTTGAGTCTCAGAAATGCAGGGTTGGTTTAATATTAGAAATTCACTTCAAGATATTTACATTAACAAAGGACAAAAATCATATTCTCATCAACAGATGAAGTGAAAGCATTTGATAAAATATGCCATCCCTCTATTATATTTTTAAACATAGCAAACCAGGAATAGAAAGAAATTCTTTAGCCTGATAAAGGATATCTAGAACGAGCCTACAGCAAACATCACACTTAGGGAAGAATTATTGAAAGTATTCCCTTCAGGTTTGGGGACATTGACATCACTCCCTTTAAAGCATGGTTTTAGAAATCCAAGCTAGCACAGGAAAGTGAAAAAAATAAATATAATGAGTTAGCATTCAAAAAAAAAAAACTTGGTTTTGGAAGATATGTTTGCCTAAATTCAAATAATCTAAGATATGTTAATAGAATTTCAATATTCAGTAGGTTTCTGGATAAAAATCAATGAAAAACAAACACCAGAAACAAAAAGATAGAAAACAATTTTTAATATACAGTAAAACCTTGGTTTGTGAGCATAATTTATTCTAGGAACATGCTTGTACTTCAAAGCACTTTTATATCAAAGTGAATTTCAAGAACCATTGGCTGTGTTGTGATCATGTGATGTTCAGTATCATCTACTATTCATATTGCAAGACGTCGCTCATTTATCAAGTTAAAATTTATTAGAAATGTTTGCTCATCTTGTGGAACACTGGCAGAACAAGTTACTAGCAATCCAAGGTTTTACTGTACCACTTAAAATAATATTAAACGTATAAAATATGTAGGAATAATCTCACCAAAGTGGTGCAAGACATTTGTGGAGGAATTTCCAAAACTTGATCGAAGGCATTAAAGAAGACCTATGTAGATGGAGATAGTATGCCGTGGTCCTGGATTGGAAAACCCAGCATGGTAAAGGTGTCCATTTGTCCCAAAATGAACTACGAATTTGATTCATTTCTGATCAAATTCCAACATTTGGGGAACTTTAAGAGCTGCTCCTTAAATGTTTATGGAAATGCAAATGACCAAGAATGTGGACACTTTTGAAGGAGAGGAACAAGATGGAAGGACCGATTGAACCCACTCCTAAGACTCAGGATAAAGCAGGAGCAGTGAGGACGGTGCGGCTGTGCAAGAGTAAGCAAGTCGACCGGTGGAGAGCTCAGAAGACTCACACGAGTGGAGATGCTTGCGTGTGGCAGGGGTGCCTGCTGAGCAGTGGAGAGGGTGATGGACTTGACTGTGCTGGGACTAGTGGTCATCTATGATGGAAAAAAATGAAATCGAACTCCTCCTTCCCACCCCACGTAAAAGTCAATTCCAGGGGGATTAAATACCTAAATGTGAAAAGAAAAATGATAATACTTTCAGAAGACAATACAGGAAAATACATTTATGGCCTCGGATTAGAGAAGAATTTCTTCAATGAGATACGAAAAGTATCAACCAAAAAGGAAAAGATGAGTACATTGACCTCATTAAAATTAAAAGCCCTGTGCACCAAGACACTTTTAAAAAGAGGGTAAAAGGACAAACCATGGCAGGGGAGAAAATATTCCCCGCACATACAATCAACAGAAGACTAGTTTCCTATAAACATGGCCTATGAACTACGTTGCAAAGACAAACATCCCAATATAAAAAATGGGCAAAAGATGTAAAAAGGAATTTCAAGGAAGAGAAATTATTCAAAGGCCCACAATTTATACAAAGCTGCTAAATGTCATTAGTAGTCAGAAAAGTGTAGACTATGACACAGAGAGGTACATTTTCACAACTGCTAGTTGCCACAATGAAGGATTCACCCTAGAGAAACTCTTGAACAAGTTCCTCAAGACACCTGTGATTCTGCTTGTTGCTGGACCATTTACAACAGAAAAAACTGGATACCACTTAAATGTTCCTTAAGAGTTGAGTGAATACATTCATTTTATGGAAAATACAAATACAAATACATGCAGGGACAAGATTTATTATCAAGTGGTATCCTCAACTTCCCCTCCTGTTGAGTATATTTGGCTTTGCCAGCTAGCAAAGTCTCTTCTCTTCCAGGGCTGCCATGGTCTGTTGCTTAGAGGGTGCACCAAACAAAAGGTCTTGAGAGGGTGAGTGGCATCTGAAATCCAGCTTTGCTCTGCTCCCTAAGCCATGTGCCCTGGTATAGGGCAATGTCTATCCAGAGAAAGGGGGCACCTTTTACTTCACACAGTGGTGCCATCTGTTCCCCAAACCCAGTGCCTACAAGTCTGGCCCTACTCAGTAGGGGACATGTTTTTAATTCATCCACCCAGAGGGAGCATCATTTTCTAATTTACACAAAGGTACTTTTTAGGTTTGTAGGAGCCCTGCCCTGTTTTCCACCCAATGCCTCCATTCCAGCACAATCCTGTCCTAACTGGGCAGGCACCTGGGCTTGTGTAATGAAACCAGGGAAATGGGAGGAAGGTGAAGCAATCCTTTGTCCTGCCTTTGTCGTGAAGATTCAGGGAAGGGACCCATGGAAGGAAAGAATACTGGAAAAGCCAGAGAGGCACAAGTGATCATATTAAGAGGAGCTAGGGGTGAGTAAGGGAAAGATCCAGAAGAGTCACAGAGGATTCATGCCCTGGAGAGCTTTCTGCTTTACAGAGTGAGAGTCCCAAGCATTTGAAAGAAGGAAGAAAATCAGAGAGGAAAGAAAAGGGAATTTTAAGAAGCATTGCCAAGGGTTATAAATTGGAAATACTTTCATGTAAAGGTTCAAATCTATTTTTAAAGAAAACATATATTGATATATAGTTGAAATACAAGAAATTATACACGTTCAAGGGATAAAATGCTATTAGGTTTTGATATATGGCGACACTTATGAAACCACCACAATCAAGATATGAATTTAGCCATCATGCCCCAAAATTTCCCCAATGCCCCTTTTAATCCCCCCTTCCATCGTGCCCATCCTGCTCTCCCCCACCTCAAGGCAAACACTGATCCACTTCCTGTCACTAGTTGCATTTTTGAATCGTACAATATGTATTCTTTCTTATCTGGCTTCTTTCACCCAACATGATTATTCCGAGATCCCATTCATATTGTTGTATACATTTGTTCCTTCATTCCTTTGTATTGCTAAGTAGTATCATAGTATTCCATTGTATGGATATGCCACAGTTTGTTCATCCATCCACCTGTTGATGGACAATTAGGTTGTTTCCAGTTTGGGGCTATTACAAATGAAGCTACTATGGTATTCATGTACAAGTCTTTAATATTTTTTCAAGTTTATTTATTTACTTAAAGAGAGACAGAGACAATGCAAGTGGAGGAGAGGCAGAAAGAAGGAGAGAGAGAGAATCCCAAGCAGGCTCCACACTTAGCCCAGAGCCCAACAGCGGGACTTGAACTCACAAACCGTGAGATCATGACCTGAGCCAAAACCAAGATCTGGGCGCTTAACTGACTGAGCCACCCAGGTGCACCCATGTACAAGTCTTTATATGGACATATGCTTTCATTTTTCTTGAGTAAATACCTAGGACTAGAATTATTGGATCATATGATAGGTGAATGGGTAACTTTTTAAGAAATTGCCAGCATAGGATTTTCCAAAGTAGTTGTACCATTTTACATTTTAGCGTCATTCTATTAGCAAATTGGATTTCATTACAGTTTATAACTTCTGTTCCGAGAGACATTGTTAAGAAAAGGAATAGGCAGGGGTGCCTGGTTGGCTCAGTAGGTTAAGCATCCAACTTCAGCTCAGGTCATGATCTTGCGGTTCGTGGGTTCGAGCCCCGCATCAAGCTCTGTGCTGAGAGCTCAGAGCCTGGAGCCTGCTTCGGATTCTGTGTCTCCCTCTCTCTGCCCCGACTCCCATCAAAAATACATAAACATTAAAAAAAATTATTTTTAGGAAAAAGAAAAAACAGCCACAGGGTGAGAGAAAATAGTTGCAAAGCATATAACTGATGAAGACTGTAGATCTGAGGGGTGCCTGGGTGGCTCAGTCAGTTGAGCATCTGATTTTGGCTCAGGTCATGATCTCACATTTTGTGGGTTTGAGCCCTGCGTCGGGCTCTGTGCTGACAGCTCAGAGCCTGGAGCCTGCTTCGGATTCTGTGTCTCCCTGTTTCTCTGCCCCTCCCATGGTCATGCTGTCTCTCAAAAATAAATAAACCTTAAAAAAATTTTTTTAATGTAGATCTGAAATTACAGATGGAATGACAATCATATTTCCCACTAAGGTATGAATGACTGGTACAAGGAGCACATTTTAAAATGGAACTTGTGAATCCAAAGGCATCTACAATCAGGGGAATTTTAGGCCCAGGAGAAAGGGCGGGTGGGACCCAATCTCTTGTAATACATCTGGAGGGCAGAAGGGCTTGGGCTCTTCTTGGCTCTTGTGGGGACAATTGGGGAAAGCTGGGTCAGTAAAACACCTCTAGAGGCCAGAAGATGAACTTTCTAACAGTCAGGGTCTGCAGAGATAAGACAAGTCACCTTGATAGGTAGTAAGTACCCTTCAGCAGAGGGATGCAAATCAAAGCCAAGTTTGGATTGGATCCAGGGAAGGGAAGAGAGTTCTAGAACTTTCAAAATGTGTCCATATGAGTTTTTCCTTCTCCAGCTACACATAGGCTTGGGCCCAGGTAAGAAGCCCACTGCATTATTTTTTTTTAATTTTTTTTTTAACGTTTATTTATTTTTGAGAAAGAGAGAGACAGAGCATGAACGGGGGAGGGTCAGAGAGAGGGAGACAGAATCTGAAACAGGCTCCAGGCTCTGAGCTGTCAGCACAGCGCCCGACGCAGGGCTCGAACCCACGAACTGCGAGATCATGACCTGAGCTGAAGTCGGACGCTTAGCCGACTGAGCCACCCAGGCGCCCCCCTCACTGCTTATTCCAGCATGAATATCTAATGCTTACTCTGACCCCAGGGCAATCCTGTCTCCCCATGGAGCAACTCCATTCTGTCCTCATCTCGTCCATCTCCTTACAAGTGCCATCCAGTCGATGTTACAGCAGTCTTAGAAGCCTCGCCGTCTATAATCTTCTGTCTCCCTCCCACTGATTTTTTCCCTTTTATGTCTCTCCTTCCTGGACATTACTTATTCTTTACTTTTAAATATCTGCTTCTCTGAAAACAAAAACAAAAAAAGCAAAAAACAAAAACAAATGAATGCCTGGAACAGATTTATAAAGAATGTTCCTGGAGAGGCGGGTGGATTAATTATTCAGCATCCTCCCCCTTTGTAACTATTTATTGTCTCATATACATTTATATGGTACCTATCACTGCAGATCTCGCTCATGCTGGAGACATAATTTCCAGGGACGGACTACTTGTCTAAGATGCATAGACAGTATTGCAATACTATTTTATTCCTGACTGTAACAGCACGTGCCATTGTTGGGTAATTGTGTTCATGTTTTTAAATGTGAAAAATAATCAAATATAACTTGAAAGAGATTGTACAGTAATTCAAGGGGATATTAAACCACCAGGAAGTTAGTTGGCAAATAAATAGGCGTTTGTGGCTGTCGGGGTGAGCGATGGGGGAGCTGGCTGGCTGTGGGGGAGAAGGAGAGAGCGTGGGAGATGAAGAGCAGAATAGAGCTGTGATACCTGCTGCCAGGTGTTTGGGGGGGGGGGGCGGGGTGCAGAGGGAGCTTCCGGGGCCAGGAAGAGAAGGCCTGAAGTTACTGTGTCTCCTCTGGGGTAGCCAGACACAGAGGACACAGGCATTGCCCTCCTAAGATAAAAAGCAGAGGGCTGGATGGGAGAAGGCTTCAGGTTTTCACGTGTACCTGTCTGAGTGACATTAGATGTCAGACTCTCAAGGTTCCTGGTGGGCAGGGAGGGACCACCATTTGTTTATATACCTACAACATGCCAGGCATGTGCTAGTGCATCACCTCTTTCTTTATCATTAAAACATCCCTGTAGAAAGATGGTCACTGCTCTCCCATTTTACAGATGAAGAAGCTGGAACTGAGAGTGGTTAAGCAAAGCACAAAGACCCAAATGCTTTTCCTGACACCACAGTGCATTTCCCCCTCCCCACTCTGGAAGAAAACAAAACAAAACAAAAAACAAAACAAAAAACCAAAAAGCTAAAGCACAGTGTTTGCCTTCCAGAAGCTTACAGCCATTAATGTTGGTTCTGGACATTATCATACCCAGATTTTCATTCTTTCATTTCTTTCATGCTTGTTTTGGGATGACTGAAAACACAACCAGACAGGGGTGAAGGGGTGAAGGTCTAGGCCTGCATCCAGAGTATGAAGCACCCCCTTCCCATCTGCAGGGAGAGGTTGTCTGACTGCTGGGTGTCACAGGTGGGAGTCCCAGGCAGGCAGGACTAGGAGGCAGACAGAAGACCTGGCATGGATCAAGAGGAGGAGGACAGATGGCTTTTCTTTCAGTACTGGCCATGGGGCTGGCGTCTGTCAGAGTTTTCCAGAATTCTGCATCTTGTGTGCACATGGGGAGTGGGAGAAGTGCTCTTGCTGCCCAGATGTGATTGGCCCAATGACCTTGGCAAAGAGCAGGAAGCGGTGTCATGCATATGCATTTCTCCCCTGGCATCCTCCTCCTCACTCTTCCTCATGGTCATGAATCTCCTCACTCTTCTTCATGGCCATGAATCTCCTCACTCTTCCTCATGGTCATGAATCTCCTCACTCTTCCTTATGGTCATGAATCTTCTCACTCTTCCTCATGGCCATGAATGGATCTGTGAGACCACCTCTAGCTTGGAGGTGGGGTTTTGTGCCATGACTTGTGGGGCCTTCACTGCCCAATCCAAACTCATGCTACAGAGGCACATGAAAATCTCTAATTTGGTGCTAAGTAACAGAAACCAACTCCTCTTATCTCAGGCCAAAGGGAAGACTTCTCAGAGGCGTGCTGATGGAGGTAGCCGTTGGGACTGGGGGTGGGGGAGGACCATGGCCTGGTGCGCACAGGTTCCCCCAGCAGCGTGCTCCCCTCTCCCCAGCCCCACTTGCTCTCACTCTCATCTCTGCTTCCCTTGCTCTTTCCTGTCAAAGGCTTGGTCCCCCAGAGAGTGAATTGATATCCTTAGCTCCCACATCCCCTGAAGAAGACTGGCAGATCCCACCCATCAAACAGCTAGCAGCCAAGCAGCCAGCTCATATGGTAGGAATATGGCAGTTTTCACTAAAAACATTTGAACTTGGAGAGGACATTTCCCAGGAAAGAGGGTGCTGGTCTGACCAGCCCACAGGTGACCCCATGCCCCAGTAATTCATCTTCCACAAAGTTACACAGTCCTTATTGCTTTCCTGCAATGTTTCATTTTTCCTGCACCATCGCCTCTGTCTTTCCCTCTTCTCATTCAGAAATGTCCTCTGCACAACTTTTCAGCAGCTGCCAGCCTTCCCCTTCCTCTGGGTTTCAGCTCTGTCCCTCCCTCCTACCATCCCCAGAAGGCTGCCCTGGTCCCTGCAGCCCCTGGGACCTGACTTTCTCTGTGCTCTTTTGCCGCAAAGTATTTATGCCACAAGCCTGGGTGCCTGTATTTTCCATCTGTCAGATGTTGCCAAGTGCCCACCATGTGCCAGGCTCCACACCTCAGTGCTAGGGGGATGCCCCAAAGGGTAAATTGCCACTGAAACCTTGAATGAACTCACATTCCAGTCATGTCCACAAATAGGTAATAAATTCATAAAATTGCATATGCCTCTCCAGTCACAGTAAAATCGTGCTGTACTTGGATGCTGAGTATCCATGATTGGCTGAATCTGGATAATTACCAAAGGAAATTCATATATATGATTATTTACTCATGAATATTAATGCATTTAATGAGAGTAAAACATATTTAAAACAAAGTGTTCATTCCAGCTACGATTGAATTTGCTCATTACTCTTTCCTATGTGGATATTATCCATGATTTACCTGCGTATCAAGCATCTGGATACAGCTCAAGTCTACCTGTGGCTAAATTAGGTTAGCCATTTGTTGGTGAAAATTACAATGTTAACTCATTTCCAGAGTATTCTTGGTGCCAGCAGTTTCACATTTAGGTACATGACTTGCATTAACATTATCTGGTTAATTGAACAAACAGTAATTTTTTTTATGGATTTTTGGAAGATAGTAAGATGATATTAACACTGTCTGGTTCTGAGCTCTAGTTATAATGTGTATTATAAAACCATTATTTTGGAGCATGCTAATATGAAATTTGGAACCATTCAAAAATGAGCCAGGATCAAATTTGTGTCATTATGACTTATACAAATAAGGATTGGGAAGTTAAATAGGTAAAGAAGATTGCAAAATAATGACTTCAATGGCTCTGGAGTTAAAAGATAACAATTGGATGTAGTCAAAATTGTCCTTGAAGTTCTCTAAATCATCCTTAAATACAATATATGAAAATATATTAATTTAAAATGCCTCCAACAAAACCTGTTTTTTCCTCCAACATCAGGATAAATCTCTCTTTCCTTAGTTGAGCATCAGAGGAAGAAGTGGGTGCATATCTGGGGCTTCGTTGTACAAAAACACCTGTGTGATGTATGTTCATGTTAGTCATGTTAATATATGGGGCACACTGAGCCCAACGTGATGCTCTCTAGGAGAGGCACTGCTGGGAAACCAAGGCCAGGAGACTTTATGGCTCACTGTGAGGCTTGGCTTCAGATGGCAACACTGAAGTTCTCCTCCACTTCCATTTTACCTCTCTTCCTATCCTTAGCTGCCTCCCACCCTGCTCCCTCCCTCTCTCCCTCCCTCAAGTATAACCAAAGAGTTCACCTCTACCTGGTTTAATTTGCATGCATCTAGCTAAAACCAGAGTCTGAAGTGACTTCCTGCACAGGCCAGCTGCAAGCACCGTCCATCTTCACTAAGACAGGTCCTGGATGTGCCAAGGGCCATTTGGAATATGCAGAGATCTACAGAGCTAATTTCTTCCCCCAGCGTCAGGCGGTCCAGACTAGCTTTGCCCACCCGGGCCCCTTGGTGTATCGGAGTGGTGCAAACTTGGTTGGCTTTCCGCATGGTAAGAGCAGGCACATTCCATGGCTGGAATCCCGACCCCATTTCCACTCCATTTCTGATTTGCATTGTGCTCTGAGAATTGACGTTCTGCTTGGGGAAATTTTGTTCTCTCAACTAAGACAAAGTTTAATTATCATGTTCCTGCTGTGGGGGAAAATTCTATTCTGGAAGCAAGTCCATCTCAGACCAATCAGTCATCCTGTTCATTGACTGATAGTTCTTAGGGCAGGAAATTAGAAAAGATCTGCATTTGGGAGAAAGCTTGGGGGTGGTTAGAACAAGGATCCTAGAAAGGCCTTGGGGCCCCAAAGAGCTGGTGTGGGTGGGCAAGGGTGAGGGGAAAAGAGTACAAAATAGGCCTGGCACTGACTCTCTGTGCCTTCCTCCACAAGGCTCAGAACTCTGGCCTCTGGCCATCTGGGGACAGAGGTAGGGTGGGTATGCAGGGGCCCAGGAAACTATGCAGTGTGGTTACTCTCTCAAATATATCTTCTTCCCTCTCCTACGTTGTGTAACCTTTATGGTTCAAGTAAGACTTGGGGAGCATCACTATAACAACTTCAGGATGTCTCTTTCTGTCCTTTTAAAAACCCACAACAGGAGGGACCCATAGAAGGTCGCTCACATGATACACATGTACTCGTTCCCACTGTAGCCCCCACACGTGCTCACCCATGTCCTTGTTCCCACTTGATGGACACAGCCAGTTCAAGCCCTCTGCCAGTCCCACATGTGCTCACCCACGCCCTGCCCTACATGATGGACACAGCCAGTTCAAGCCCTCTGCCAGTTCATGTGCCAGGCATACGACACCTGGAAAAATAGACTCAAATGTCTCTCCCAAAGGACCCCCCAACCATATTTTTATTTTTAGGTTCAAAGAAGAGTAGAGGTCCCAAGGATAATGCTCCTGAGTCATAGAAAGTGGAGGTGAGGGTAGGAGGGGAGAGGCTTGGATTGAAGTCCCAGTTCTGCTACCCATCCTTAGGGCCAACCCCACCCCTCATCCAGGCCACGGTTTTCCATATGGATGCTAGAGTGTTAGATTTGTGGGTCTCTCCAGGCCTCCAGGTCTGTGGCTCCATGTCAAATGCCCTTGACACCCCTGAGATGGACCACTTCCTAAAAGCAGACAACTTACCCCACATTATTCTGAGCCCCTCATGCTTCCTCAGCTCTCCAGAAACAACCTGTCCCATCACCTATGGTTCCTGATTACTGGTGGTAGATTAGAGTTAAAAACAGAGACAGACTTCAGTACTAATGCAACACAAGCACTCTGGGAGAACATGTGCATACCTGTGGACTGGTGGAAATCGGGTGCCTTTATCTCCAGGCCACGCAGCATCTCTGGATTTCCTCTGTCAATCAGTCACTCAGCAGACCTTTACTATATGTCAAGTGCGTGCCAGACTCTGTACCGAATCCCAGACATACTGAGAAGTGAACGAGACCCAGACCCTGGCCTCAAGGTGTTCACACCCCAAGACGGACATAGACAAGGCCTCAGATGCAATAACCACTGAGATAGGAGTCCCACAGGGGCTATGGAAGCCGTCTCTAAGAAGGCCATTGCCTTATGGAAGAAGTAACAGCTGAGCTGGGCCTCAAGGAATGGCATTTCAGGGAGAGGGATCAGTGTACGCAAAAGCACAGACACCAAAAAAGCATTTAGCATGGGGGAGTCTACTGAATCAAAACTGGGGTGTCATACCAGCAATCACTTTTCTTAGAAATGGCAGGAGATGCATTTTAAAAGCAAAGGCAGAGAAGCAGGTCATGGAGGAACTCCCACATGTACAAACACTTCTTTATAGGAAGAGCCAGGGAGGAGTCTCTTGTGGCCCACCGAGGCCACAGAGTCTAGCCCAATGCCCTGGCCTCTGCAGAAATATAGGATGTTATTTACGGAGTAAGTGAATGCAGGAAGAAGCAAATGGAGCCAAGTGACACAGTCAGATTTGCATTTGAAACAGGTCACTCTAAAGACTGCATGAGTCCCATATTTCCTATTCGACCATGTCTTCCACGAAGGGTCTGGACACATAACAGTGCTCAGCTTCTTGTCTGGCCTTGGGGGCCTAGAAATTCTTGCAATCTCCCGGCGGACAGAGCATGAGCAGTCACGTAAGACAATGTTTCCAGAAGCATGGGGCCTTTGGTACACTGGCCCTAGAACAAAAACATTGGGGCAGGTGATAAGAAGGTTACTTGTTTTCTCTCCTCTTTTCTATTCCATATACTTCAAAGACAAAGTTGTATTTCTTGGGCACATGCCTTTAGCATTTCTCAAAGATAAGCCAGTCTTCCCCATCCACTGTTTTTTTTTTTTTTTTTTAGTAACCAAAAGAAGGCAGGTGGGGATCTTAGAGCCTTTGGCAAGCAACAACCTCTTATAGAATTTCGTGGCGTTGATTCACTTTACTCTCTTTACGGTTCCAACGGCCTTCTGTGCAGAGCAAGTGTATGTCAGGATCCCAACAAAACAGATGGACCCTCAAATTAGTATATTTCCAAAGGACAAATGACAGAAGTATGGCAGGATATAGGAGAAGCACTGTAAGAGTACAGGAACCTGGGACTTTATTATAAATGCAATATATGTTCATTATGGAGAACTTAGAAAACAGGACTGGCAAGAAGACAAAACAAGTCACCTGAACTACTGCCACCAGCCAGAAGTATTGTTGACACTTTGTGGAGAATTCCCTTCTCCCTGTCTCCTTATTTCTCTAGAGAGTTCTTTTCTGAAGCCTCACACAGCATCCTGCAGGTCTGAAAATCTCTTGCATGTTCCAAAAATATGTGAAGGGTAGCAAAGAACTAACGCACACGGTATACGGAACGTTCCATGTTTTTGTCTTAAACCAGGCCCTGAACCAGACTCCTTGCCTTTTTGTTGTGTTTTCATGCACTTGCAGAAATTTAATCCTGAGAGACGAGCTTTTACTATAGGAATTATTACTTCTATTTCATGATGACTCTGCTATTCATCTACTGATAACGCCCTAGATTTTGTTCTTGGCGCCTTTGGGCTTCCAAGATTAGAATGTTTATAAGACCTGCTCTGTATTGCCTATTTCTTGATGCTCACTAGTCTATTTAATCCTTATCTTGTCTCACCGAGATGGGCAGAGTGTGGAGAAAGGTACAAAGAAATAAGGTTATCTCAATATGTCACTAGCACCAAAAGAACGTAGGACATTACAGGCATAAAGTGACGCTGGATTCTAAGCTAGCTTCATGGGAAAGTGACATAGGAAAGTTGCCTTTTAAATCCCCAGACTGTTAGTATGAATTATATATTCTATTTATAGCCTTTAGAACTTCTGACAAAGTCCAGAACTGTTGGTGGTAAAACCAAGTTTCCAAAATTCAATCATGTTTCACATTGATTTCCACTTTGAAATTGGAAGTCTTTGCCCTCAAGAGATAATAAAAGCCATGCTAAAAAAAAAAAAAAAACTGGAAAACTTTCCCCCCCTTAATATTTAAAGGAGAATGTTTTTAATACAAAGCACTAATTTGTCTGCTTGAAGTACATCACAGGGCAGTGCCAGCTGGGGTTCAGAGTCTAACACTTCTGATTTTTCTGTAATGAGAAGCCCTTCTCATGTCTTTGCAATTCAACATAATAATAATAGAGTATATATAATGTAATATTATATATTGCACGGCTACCCACTTGTTCATTCCCACTGCACCACCCTGAGGGGTCCGACTAACGTTGTGCACACCTCACATTTCTATAGGAACCAGGAGGGAGGTGGCCTGAGGCTTCATGTCTCACCCCACCAGCCCCTCCTTCCCACACACTCTCTCCTGGGTCAGTTCCTGGGGATGTTAGCTTCAGCCTCCAGTGTTTCTGCTATGGAAGACAGGATGTGGGGGGGCACTGTCAGGGTTACCAGAACAGAAAGAAAACTATCTGGATTCCACATCAAATGCCCCTTTCCTACGACATATGATAACACCTGATCATAGGTCATGTCTTATGTCTGTCCTTCTCCAGTGTTCCCAGACTCAGGGACTGGTGCCCAAGGCAGAGACCCGGGGTCACCCTTGACTTCTTCCCTTTTCACCCGCAGCCGGTCATCTAACCTCCCCTGTCCTTTCCACCTCCTAAGAACCTGGGGCAATTGTCCTCTCCACCCCATCAGCACCGTGTCTCACTAGATCCCGGAACTGCCCCCCAGCTCCCTGTGTGCATTCACCCGCCCTGCATTGAGACTCCAGTCCCGTCCATACCCTCCCCCAATCTAGCTCTCTCCTGTAATTCTGTCTCCAGTTTTCTCCAGTCCTGTTTCACCTCCCTCGAATCCTGTCTACAGCCTCCTCCAGCCCTGTCCTCACACTCCAGGCAGAGTCAGCTTTCCAGAACACAAGTCTGGCCATGCCACTCCTTTCTGTGGCCTGCCATCACCTTCCAGATCAAGCCCCTCATGGGGCTTTCTGTTTAGTGGGAGGCAAAACAAAAACAACAATAAACAGACATATTAAATATGATATCAAACAGTGATGAATACTCTGAAGGAAACTAAAGCAGTGGCCCCTGAGTATATGAGCATTGATGTTTTAGATACAGTGGTAAAAGGCGGGAGGCGTCTCTCTGAGGAGATGACATTTGACCAGAGACTTGGGTACTTAGTAGGTCCTCAGAAAAACTTAGCTGGCACACTGTCATCCTGAATGAAGACTCTAATCCATGCTCCTAGAAGTTTTACCCTCTGGCTAATTTTGTTCCAAGTCACAAGCATGAGGCTTGAGGGACATGAGTGGGAGTTTAATTAACCCAATGTGCAGTAGCAAGTAGGGCAGCTGAAAACCCCAGAAGCCTTTTCTGCAAAAGGTCCAGGGCTTGATAATAAAATGGTGCTTTCATTCTCATTAATGGGGCAATTGATTTAAGGACCAGACCCAGTGGATTATTGATCAGCGTTAATGATTAGAAAATACCAAGTTAATGAATCTAACTGCCATGAAATCCCTGTGGGACTTGGGGAAGGCCAGTTAGATACAATAACCTTGCTCCTTTCCAGTCCAGCAAACAGACTTATTTACAGAGCTCCAGATTTTTCTAAGGGAACAAAAGCAAAGTAAGACTCACTGGGAGTTGAACAGTATCTCCTTCCAGCTCAGCTGCTGCCAGAACTGAGTGATCATCCCTAGCCTCTATAATACGCATCTGCTATTGCTGGCATCCCGTTTCCATCTCACTTCTTAAAATAAACTTTTCATTTTAGCATAGTTTTAAGTTTACAGAAAAGCTGCAAAAACAGTATAGAAAGTTCCCATATGCCCCTCATCCAGCTTCCTCCTTATTAATATCTTACCTTAGCTCACCACTAATGAATCAATACTGCTGCATTATTATTAACTAAAGTCCATTCTTAATTCAGATTTCCTTAGTTTCTACTTAATGTGCCCTTTCTGTTTTAGGATCCCATCCAAGATATCACGTTACTTAGTCATCATGTCTCCTGAGGCTCCTCCTAGCTGTGACAGTTTCTCATATTTCTCTTCCTATTGATGGCCATGACAGTTTTGATGAGTTTACTGTGAAGGTGTTTTGCAGTATATCCCTCATTTGGGTTTACCCTGAAGTTTTTCTCATGCTTAGACTGAAGTTATGGGTTCTAGGAGGAGGACAGGGTGAAGGGCCATCCACATCACATCGTGTCAAGGATACTTATAATCACCTAGCTTATTACTGTGATGTTGACCTTGACCACCTGGCTGAGGTAGTTCTTGTCAGTTTCTCCTCTGTAAAGTTTCTCTCCCTCCCGCTTTCCACACTGTTCTCTTTGGAAGGAAGTCACTGCACAAACCACACTTAAAGAGCAGGGAGTTGGGGCGCCTGGGTGGTGCAGTCGGTTAAGCGTCCGACTTCAGCCAGGTCACGATCTCGCGGTCCGTGAGTTCGAGCCCCTCATCAGGCTCTGGGCTGATGGCTCGGAGCCTGGAGCCTGTTTCCGATTCTGTGTCTCCCTCTCTCTCTGCCCCTCCCCCGTTCATGCTCTGTCTCTCTCTCTGTCCCAAAAATAAATAAAAAAAAAACATTGGAAAAAAAAATTTAAAAAAAAAAAAAAAAAAGAGCAGGGAGTTATGTTCCACCTCCTTCAGGGTGGAGTATCTATATAAATTATTTGGAATTCTTCTGCACAAGAAATTTGTTTAAATTAGTATGGACTCATGAATATTTATGTTTACACTTTGGGCTATAATCCAATATTGTTTTACTTTTTTTTTTTTTTTTTTTGCTCAAATTATTCCTTCCTTGGCCATTGGAAGCTCTGTCAGTTGGCTCCTATGTCTCTGACATATCCTCATCAATACTGGGTGGGGGGAGTTGTTTGTTTTCAAGCACTTCCTTACTCTCTGGAACTACAAGATGGTCTATGCTCATTTTGTGTATTTCCTGACTTAGCCCTGGAACCAGCAATTTCTCCAAGGAACCCTGATTTTTTTTTATATTAGTTTTCATAATGGGCTGCTGTTTTGTTTCATTTTTGTATGAGCATAAAAGTAAGTCATGCTTGTTGTGGAAAATTTAGCAACTCTGTGAAGGAATAGGGAAAATATAAATATCCCTAATAACCCAACAGCAAAAAGAGCCACAGTTGATATTTTGGGTATTTCCACCTGGTCTTTTTTCTAGTTGCTGGCTGTTGAGAAGTCCTTTCTGTATTTTCACTCTTCATCTTATCCATCTGACCAAGGATACCTGGGGGGTGGAGAACTGGTTTGCCTTCTGTCCCACAGCTATGGTTGGAGCGGATGAACCATTCTGGTCTTTCTTGTGTTGTCTGTGCATTGGGTCCCTGCCCACTCCTCTTTCTGGAGGCTCACAGACCCAAGAAACCCAGGAGTCAGGGTTCTTCCAGCAGACTCTGATGTTGAGAACACTTCCTGCTTCTAGGGCCTGGGACATGATCGTCAACTTCACCTTTTCTCTTTTCTAAGGATGAAACAAGATAATGTGTACATAGTACTTAAAAGAGGGCTTGGCATGTAGCAGGTGTTAAACAAGTAAAAGCTGTGATTGCTGTAATTACAATTATTAATAATCCAAAGAAACACACCCCCAATGATAGAAGCATGGCCTAGGGTGGTAAGCAGGCCCCTGGGAGGGACATATTTGCACAAGCAAACTACTTCCATGCAGGGGACCTCATGAAATCGATCTGGTCCTTCCCGAGAATTTGGGCAGACTGGGTGAGGAACCGTCTCGCGAGAGGACCAGCAATGCAAAAGAGGACTCTGGGGTCTTAACTGAAAAGAATACATACGTAGTGGCAGTATTGCACTGTTGTCAAGAACAAGAGCTCAAGAGCTGGGCTCCTGCAGGGCAAACACTGGTTCCATCACTTACCTGCGAGGTGACTCTCACTCAGTAAGTTATTTAACCTCACCAAGTCTAATGTAAGGATAACCATATTGCTTGTCTATCAGGTTGCTGTGAATACCAAGTAAGTTGGCAAAATTAAGAACTCAGAACAGTACCTGGACAGAGTAAGCACTCAATTCTTATTATTTACTATGTTTATTATTTCGTCACTCAGGATTCTTTAGGTTGCAAGTGACAAAACCAACCACTATTGTTTTAAGCCAAAGAGTATTTATTGACCCCTGTAAGTGAATGTCGGAGTTTCTCAGAATCTCATTGGCTCTGATCGAGTCATGTGCCCATCTCTGAACCAGTCACTGTGACTGAGGAGATCCTAGGCCTGGGCTGGCCACTTTGAGCCACAGGTTTCGTTCCTAAAGGAAATCTCAGGGAACGGATGTGGGGAGGCCCATAGCAATATGTGCCTTTCTTTGAAACTGTTTTCCTTTTCCCTGAAGATGGAGCTTTAGAGGGGAAACCCTCGAGCTGCTATTTAGCCGACAGGGCAAGTCACAGAGAGCCAGAGTCCCTGTGCAGTGAGGCTCTGGGTGATGGGGGAGGGGAGGAGGTAAAGCATAGGTGGATAAACAGGAAGATACTCTTTGGGCAAGAATCACTTTCTACAGCACCCTGGCCTTCCACCTAGTATCCTATACTAGGCTCTCCTAAAATGTTCTCCACTGGGCAGGGCTAGGATAAGGGAAATACCATCAAACTGAAGTCAAGAGCCTTGAGTCTTGAGTCCAAGTCCTGCTTCTGCTGTTTGACATGGGTGAGATGGCTTGCCCTGGTCTGGACCACCACCTCCTCCCTTGTCAATGAGCGGTGAGTTGATTGTCCTAACACTTTGTCAGCCCTAGAAATCCCTGAATCCCTGACCATATCAGTGATTGCTCTCTTGTGTTGATTTTTCCTCCAAATAAAGAAATTCTGGGCCTGCAGGGGAGGAACCCAGTTAGGATATCAGAACTCAGAAACCAGACAGAGTTGGGGAACGATGACAGGGGAGGAGGGAATGCAAATATATAGCAGTGCCTAGTCTGTGCCAGACACTGATGCTTCATCACTATCCATGGAGCTTCGTGCACGGTAGCCCAGATGAATGTGGTCGGTCACTCATTGGCATGCTGTGTGGGAACGGTTTCCAGATATTTCTTGGAAGTCCACTTGGACTCAAGGTTGCCCATCTCTGGAAGAGAAGAAGAGAAGAAGGCTCCTTTCTCACTGGATCCTTCTTAGGAATCTCCGATGAAACTGTTCCACTAGTCTTACCTCCTTGGATGACCCTTCCCGGATTCCCAGGCTGGGCCCAGTGTCCCTGCATCATGCTCTCAGTCCTTCTGCTACTCTTAGCACCCATCACTGACTGACTTGTCATCACCATCCAATTGTCTACCTATCCCACTGAACCTACAAGCAATGGGACTGCGCTCTCTCCAGCGGCTAGCACAGACCTTGGCACACAATAAATGATCTGTGTTGAATTAATGAATAACTGTATTTAGATAATTCAGAATACTCTTTCTAGCTTAGCATTGTAAAGCAGGAAAATATGGAGTCAATATGACCTTCAGCAAGTGACCTAATTTCTATGGACTTTGGTTTTAGTTCCTATAAATTACATGCAATAATAATTTGCCCCCACCTCGTGGAACCATTTGGTGATTAAATGGGATAATGTGAATAGTACTACTAACTACCCTTACTTGAATGTTCCCTGTATTCCTTCTGCTCTATCAGCCTTCAGATGATAATGTATTTAAAATGATAAATACAGTGGTACTTAACAAATATTTGTTTTCTTGCCCCAGAACTACATTAGAGTTTAAATGAGCAAGTTAAAGCTTATCTGTTGAAGGGATGGGTGGATGGATGGATGGATGGATGGCTTCCATCTAGAAGTGGCCTTCCAACAGTAGGGGATGGAGTGGGTATAGGGGTACCACTGGCTCAGCAGATGTTTATACCACTTTAGAATAACTACCTTGGACTTCAGAGAGTTCCTGGGTATGAAGGTTTGTCTTTAATTAAAGTCTCAGCACAGTGTTAAATGCCATTTTATTTTTGTTCATAATTAACACTAATGAGATGAGTGGATCACAAACAGCACACATTCTGAGAAAGTGAAAAACAACATCTGAGCTTGGTGGTTTCCATTTTTGCTTTACTCCCTCCCATGCTCTGTTCAATTAAAAGTTTTGAGAAAATATTGCAACTACACTTCTTGTCTTATGGTAATGAAGCATATTAATTTGAATGTGATGAATACAATATTCCACTGACTTTTTTATTCCCTTATCTACAAAAGTTTAAAATAATAGGCCAATTAAATCAGGAGAAAAGAATGCAGGGTTTGCCTGTGGCTCCAATTCAGCAACCAAAGAACTGAAAGAACAAAATTCTGTGAAGTGTCTGGGTCAGACTCCATCCCCGTGGCTATAGCTGAGAGACGCTAACTCATAATGACAGATGTGGACCAGGGAAGAGCAAGGGATCTCGCTCTTGTATGAGGGATCAAGAGGCCATGTCCTAGACACTTCTCCAGTGTTGTCCCAGTGAATATTTGTTGGATGGGTGGATGGATGGATGGATGGATGGATAGATGAATGGGAGATAGAAATTGATGGATGGATAGAATGGAAGGATGAATCATATGACATCCCAGGTCCCATTCTTCCCAAGGTAGAAAATTAAGTCCAGTCTGGAGTTGAATTAACATTGTCAAGACCTAGAAGTCAAAGGCAGAATTTAGAGGTGAAGTTCGCTCTCTGACCTCTTTACCTTAGATGCATAAACTATAAATCATCCTCAGTTCAGGTAGGACAGGCCCTGGGAGGTTAACTCTAAAGCAGAGGCCCCCAAACCAGCTAACCCCAGTATGAGTTTCTGCATTGGAAGGGGCACATCCTAGAGCAGGTCCGTGACCCTGACATATGATCCAGGTGTCTCTATGAGGACTTCTGGAAGACTTCCCACCTCCAACTGGTGCTTCAGTCATTAAGTCCATCTTGCCATCGTGTCATCTGAGGCAGTTTACAGGTATATACCCCACAATATCTGTGTACTTTGTCACCTTCCATTCTGTTCTCTCCATCACAGGCATTTTAAAACATACAACACACACACACACATGCTTGCTCTCTCTCTTTCTCTCTCACTCATGATGTTATTCCTTTGTTTAAAACACATTGTGCCCAGGCTAGACAAATCCATAACATGGTCTACCAAACTCTGCGTGGCCTACCCCCTGAGTGCCTCCCAGTCTTACCTTCCATCATATCCCCTCCATCCGTGCCCATTCCCTGGGCCCCTACACTGGCCTTCAGTCAGTTCCCAGGCACCTCTTGAGCACTCAGGCTGCCACTCACCTCAGGACCTTTGCACATGCTTTCACTTATTCCTTAAGTGCTCTTACCCATGTTAACACCTATTCATCCTGCAGCTCTTAGGTCAAGTATCACTTCTTCAAGAAAGGCATCACTGATGATACTCCCTACACCAATTTTGGTGTGGGTTGGGCTCTGTGTTTATGTTGTCATAACTGAGTATTTTTCTCTTATAGCACTTATCACAGTTTATAATTATATGCTTATGCTGCTATTTGAGTTTTATACCTCTCCCTTATTAGGCCATTAACACTATAACCATTGATTTCTAATCATTGTATCTCTAGGGTTTAGTATAGTGCCTGGTTCATAACAGATGCTCAATAAATATTTGTTGAGTGAATGAATGAATGAATGAATGAAAGCATAAATGCCTAATTCAAGAGCTTTGGCTCTTTCTACTCCACTAACTACTTCCGAGTTTGGGATTTCTTAGTTTCTAAAGCACTAACTTGCAGTAGGCCTCATACTGGGAACTTGAACAACTTGCTCTCATGTAGTTCAGTGTGACAAGAAACAGATACGTAAACACACAATGACAATACAGTGTGTCAAGAGCTACAATCCACATTAAGTGCAAGGTTTCATGGAGGCAGGGGAGAAACACTCGGGTTCCACACTGGGGAGGCTTTCCAAATGAGATATTTCCTAAGCTGAGTCTGAAAGGAAAAGGTGTTGGCCAAGGAAATAAGGGTGGAGGTAGGATTTCAAGTGAAATGGCCCTCAGGTAGGAAGGCTCACAAGTCAAAGCCTGGCCCTGGAGGAACTGTAAGTCCCGCGGATGACTGCATCCTGGGTGGAGAGGCAGGGCTGTGGGAGGTGAGGCTGGGAGGTGAGCAGTGGCCATGGCACTGAAGACCTTCGATGACAGTCAGAGATGGCAACAGACACTGTATGGAGGGGACCAGCATGGAGAGACCTGTGATTTGGAAAACTCTGGAAGTACTTTGGAGAAAAGGTGCTCATATTTCAAGTGAATGACTTCCTCCCCTGAAGAAAGAGAGGCTTGGTCCCAGAGCTGTCAATCAAACTCTTCTCTAGAATCCAAACTTTCTTTCCCGATGGGCACTCAGTGCAGCTGACCCTGCTTATTCATTGCAGGGAGAATTAATTTCAGGGAAGGGGGAATTAAAAAAAAAAATACAAGATTAAGCAGTGTAATCAGCTGCTGCAGAGAGTTGGAAATGCAATAAATAATAATAGCATTGAGAGCTGTTTTTAATAACTCACCAGTGTAATTTAGCCCCAGCTTCTTGGAGCATATGTAAAATATGTCATAATGTGTATAATGGCAAATGCCTCATTGCCAGTCTCTAAAGACAAATGTCTTCCCAGGAGGAAAGGGGGTGGGGTGGGGAGTGGAGGAGAAATTGGAGGACATGATTGCAAATAGGGTGTAGGAAGGAAGCATCGTTCATTCTGACACCACTAATACTAAATTTGTGATCCTTTGCAGATGCGATAGGTTTCAGTTGGTTTGTCTTCAAAGATGGAGCAGGTTAACAGCAGTAACATAGTAAAGGAGAGAGTCATAATTTGTAAGAGAGTGAGGTGTTTTCATACTCTGCAGCATCACCGTTTGCACGCAAGTCCGTATTATAATTACGGATCATCCTTGTCGATCTACTCCAGCAGGTCCCCAGGGCACTTAAGCCTTGGCAGCATTTGTTTTACTTAGTTGAGTTACTAAATATTCATGAAACTATTCAAATGTGTCATTTAAAAGTATTTGATGAAGGCTGACTTTTAGTAATTCATATGGGCTACACCCTCTGCCCCAAAGTCCAGATTAGTGGGATGGGACTAGGAGCGCTCCCCTCTTGGGGAGCAACATGACACAATTGAAATGAGATGGACTTTGGAGTCAGACAGACCTGAGTTCAAATTTTATTTCTACCACTTACAACTTATCACTTTTGCAACATATTCAAACTCTGAGGCTCCATTCCTTATCTATAAATGAGTGATGACGATGCTGATGACCGCTAATATTCATGGGCCACCACTGCATTTCCTCTGGCACAACACCACTGTGATGTAGGTACTGGGTACAAGCCTTGTCTTACAGGTGAGGAAACTGAAGTTTAGAGCAGTCGAGTAACTTTCATGAGGCACAGGGCTGGCAAATAACTGCTCAGGAACCCAACACCAGGTCCTTTGACCTCAAAGTCCATGCCATGACGTGTGCTGTGTGATCCTCATGTACCAAGCTCTGCAGTTGAAGAAGACGAGAGACGATGTGTGTAAAGTATGGCTCCTGGAACATAGTAGACACTGTGTAAATGTCTCTTGCATTGAAGGACTAGATTTATCTTCCTTTGATGTGTCCTCTCTGGAAAAATACAACAACATCTGTGTCTTTGTCAAAGTTTTTTGAATGTCATTCCATACCCTTGTCCCTGTCACTCAGCACCTCAGGTTTCCAATCTATAAAATGGAGGTGTGTGGGAGTCCTTACACAGGCCACTGGTTTGGGTGTAAGTTTACTACAACCATTTTGGAAAACAGCGTGACGATGCTTAGTAAAGAGTCTGTGATGCAGCAATGCTACCGTCACCCTAAAGCAGGGTTTCTCTGCCTCCTCACTGTTGACACTGGGGACAGGGATTTCTTTGTTGTGATATTCTGTGCATTGTAGGATATTTAGCAGCATGCCCGGCCTCTATCCACCAGATGCCACTAGCATCCCCCAGCTCTGACAACCAAAAAGGTCTCCAGATATTGTTGCCAAGTGCCTCCTGGGGGGCAAAATCCCCATTGAAACCACCGCCCTAAAGGAACTCTTGCAAATGGGCTACAGGAGCATGTTCAATAATGAGCAGAGCCACCTCATTTACAATAGCCTAAAAGTGATAGCCTAACAATCTACCAACAGTTGAATAGTGTATTTAGCACAGCATAGTCACAAATGGAATATAATACAACATGAAAATTAACCACAGCTGCCCGTGTCAACGTGGGTGAATTTCATAAACACAGGCTTGATTGAGCAAAGCAATAAAAAGCAAGTTGCAGAAGTTTCGGTGTGGTATGATTCTACCTATATAAAATGTAATGACATATAAAATGATGCTGTATACTATTTAAGGAATATACACATACATGTGTGTGTGTAGTAAAACTAAAAAAAAATGTATGGAAGTAAAAATAACCAAATTCAGTATATGGTTCCTGGGGCGGGGGGGACATGAGTGCAATCTGAGCAGGGTATATGGGCTTCAGTTCTACTGATTGATAGATAGATAGGGATAGCTGTCTCCCAAAATAGGTATATGAGTATCATCATATTATTTTCCTGCCTCTTCCTATGTCTGAAATATTTCATAATATTTTTAAAGGAGTCTGAGTGGTTCTAATGGGGGAAGGGCACATAGAAGAATCATTTAGGGAACTGTCCTTGATTACACACATCTGCCTCTTAGAGATTCTGAAATCTTCTATCCAGTTCACTCCCCATATCATCAAACAAGAGTCAATGCCTTGGCCAGTGTTCCCAATAAAATGTGTCTTCCCCTCAGGTGTTATAGGGTTGAGAATCAGTGGTCACTGGAGAATTCTTGAGGCTATGTCCTCAGACTTACTTTGCCCCTCTAATATTCTATGATCCCATAAAATAATTGGGTTGGGACATCTTATATGTGTGGATAAAAATATATATAAGCAAACATACCTCCTTCCAGTTTTCAAAGCTCAGCCCACGGACTGTTCACGTTGGGCCCTGGACAGGACCTTGAAGACAGATCTCTTGGGGGTAGGAGGAAAACACCTTCCTTGAAGGAAAGTGGATGCTTCTGCCAGAGCACTTGAAACCATCCTTGTATTCATGGCCAACAGAGGTGTCCTGAGACCCAGGAAGTACCACCTGTTTTCATTTGACAGGTGAGAAAATGAAGACTCAGCAAAGTCAAGTTATTTGAAAGTCATCCAGCTAGTAAATGTCAGAGACATGAATAGACCCAAATCTGCCTTCAGATCTCATGTCCCTGTCATGCTGCCTTCCTACAGCAGTAATAACTCTTACCATTGTAATTGAGAGTTAATTAGTAATGCAAGAAACTAAAGCAAGAGATTTCTCCCAAAAAACACATGACTGACAAATACATGTTCTGCATTCAGAGAAAAGAGAGCAGATGGCTGAATTGGTTTTATTTGGCATAGAAAAGAAGAGCAAGCATTCCATATGGGGAAACAGACAAGAGAATGGGCAGTGCAAGTGAAGTTCTGCAGGTCAGGAAGGCAATGTCAAATGCATTCTGTTGGGAACATAGCTGGTTAGAACTGGTGCCCCATCTGTGGTTCTGTTTGTAAGGACAGTCACTGGACTGGAGTCTCCTTGGTGGCTGAGATAGATCTTAGTCAGTGGTGTATCCCTAGTGCCTGGGGCATAGTACACAGGAAATATGATATTGGTGGGACGAGAGGGGAAGGTAGGATGGCAGGAAGGAAGAAAGCAGTGAAGAGGGGAGGCAAGGATAGAAAGGATGGAAACAGTGTGTGTATGGAATGGGAATTTCTGTTGAAATTCCAGCAGAGCCTGGATCCCTCCTGAGAAAGCAAAGGAGGTAAACATGGAAACGTGTCAGTGGATATCTAAATGCCATATCTCACTGACTTCATTTGCAAATGAATTTCCACCAATGGCAGTTAGGTTTTGCTCTAACCAACAAATGATTCGCGCTGACAATTGACACAAACATTGTGCCTCATTGATAAATGTGCTCATTACTCTTCCCTGCTGGGCAATGTGAACTCCTGTGTTCTGGCCTGCTTTAAGCAAAGAGACCTACATTTCTCCTTCCTCAGCCTAGGACCCTGGGAAGGGCAGGGAAGGGCAGAATGTTGAAGGAGTCTGCAGGGTGAACATTTGGGGTGGTGTGGAGAGAGGGGGTCCTGAAGTTCATCCTAATGGATACGGAATTGTTGCAGCAGAGTTCCGGATCCTCCCCAAATTGATCTCCTAAGGTATTTGGAATGGTCCTTCCTAAGGGTTTTCTAAAATCGCAGAGGAAAAACCAGAAAGCAATCCTACCATAGTCTTCCTTGCCCCCGGGCTCCATGGGGTGGTGATAAATCAAAATCAAACAAACAGATGTGGCTTTGAGAATTGACTACTCAGGTGCTGAAGCCTGGGATGGAAAACCAGCCCAGATGGATTCTGCGGGAAGCTGCTTGGAGCTGGACACCTCTTCCCAATGTGCATATGAGAGATAGGTTTCCAGCTAGATGCATTGAGGTTTTTTTGTTGCTTTGTTTTGTTTTTTTTACATTTCAGCATCTGCCCCATCCCATAAATCCATAAATATCCCATCAGGGGCATTAACGACTAGAAAAGAAGTCAAATCATTGCTGGGACCAAATGAGATAAAATGTGTAGAATATCTAACCCAGTGGGGTGGGGGTGGCTATTGGTACCATAGTTGTTCCTGGAGAGAGAAGCAAAGGGCCCAAGGGAAAGAACTGAGCAGAAACAGGAAAGTTGGGGATCAGGACCAACTCCAAACCCCATCCCTAACCACCCACCCCACTCCTGACCAGGGGAACCAGAGAAATCCCGAATGAAAGGATACAGAGATCTGAACTCAGTCTGGCCTCTGCCACCAACCAGCTGTGTCACCTCCTGGGAGACACTTCACCCTTTCTGAGCTTCTTCTGGAAGCTGGCCACCAGTGAGCATCTAATTGGTTGTTATGACAATTAAGATAAAGGAGAAGACCCATGTGAAAGTCCAGCACAATGCCTGATCCAAGGAAAATGTTAATAGCATTTATTTCTCTCTCTTTGCTCCTGTTTTCTTATCTGCAAAATGGAAATAATTCTGCACCCTAACTTAAAGTTAGGGCATAGTATTTTTTCACCAAATATCTGTTGAGAAACTACAATAACGCAAAATAATTGAAAAGGTGAAACAGAACTTGCAAAGGAAAAATCCTAAAGGACTTTTTAGATATTGTGAACTTCCTGATGGGAAAAGCCTTCATTTTTGTGTTCGCACAAGCGTGGTAACAGAGAAAGAGAAGAAGAGAGGAAAGGGAAGAAGGAAAGAAAAAAGGAAGATGTCATTACTTTCCTATTGTACAGTTATCATCATCATTATAAAACTAATTTATTTTTTAAGTTTTATTTATTTTTTTTTTAATTTTTTTTTTTAGTAATCTTTACCTTCGACGTGGGGCTCAAACTCATGACCCTAAGATCAAGAATTGCACGCTCTTCTGACTGAGCCAGCCAGGCACCCCTATAAAACTAATTTAAACAAACCCAGCCAGTGCCCCCAAAAGGGCTGCAAGATAAGGGCTAGGAAAAGAACACAGAAATAATTTTCCTATTTTGACCAGTGATGGGAATAGTAATGATTTTCTCTCTGAACCATAACCATCTTGCAGTTAAATAATTTGCTTCCTGGTAGAATCAAGAGCTCAAAGATGGTGCTCTGAGGAATTCTTTCATTTCTTTACACCTTTTAAAGAAAAGAAAACTCCAAATGCAATTATTGGCATTATTTTTATGCCAACTGCAGCAGAACATTCCGGAAGATGAGGCTCCTACCAAATTAGTTTATCCAAATGAGATTTAGACAGTACCTTACCAGGAGACCACTCAGAAACCCACATACTACCTGCAAGCCCTACTGAGTCCAATGAATGTGGACGTGGCTTTGCACATGTGGTTTTGGTTAGCTAAGCCAACTGCTCCAATCTTGTGGGAGGCTACACCACAGGACACCTCTGTTTACTTCAGGTTACACATCAGTGAGCAAGCTGAGAGCAGCAGAAGTAGCTAGCTAAAAGAGAGTTTTATTTGCTGACTGCTAGGGGCCCACACACAAGTGAAATTTAAGCAGCAACAAATACTTGCCTGAAACCATTTGTCTGGAAGGAAGATTTGTGGCTGGAGAACTGAAGTTCATAATACCCAGAAATCTCCAGAGTAGGTCTGATTCCCCTGCCTGAAGCAGTATTCCTTTCTCTCCCCAGACCCAAACCTCCAGAACATAACAACTTAATCTATAACTTCTCCATCAGCCCCTGCTAATATATTATCCCCTTGAGCTTAGTATGGATAATAATGATAATGGTACTAATATGGTTCTTTCTATGCTTAATTACTAATTCATTTCAATCTTTACAACAACCCTTAAGTAGGTACTATGATTATCTCTGTTTTACAGATGAGAAATCTTGGGCACAGAGAAGTTAAGTAACTAACCAATAGTCACAGAGCTAAGTAAGAAGTAGAGTTAAGAGTCCGTGCAGGCAGTCTGGTCTTGGAGGCTGTGCTCTGAACCTCTGTGTTGCAGCCCCATTCACTGGGTGTCAGAGACCGTGCTAAGAGGTTATAGCATTAGCTCATTTCATCATTGCAACAGTCCTAGGATATGGGTACCAAAATGTTATCCCCATTTTACAGATGAGGAAACTGACTCCATAAGTTTAATTATTTGTCCCTGGTCACATAGTTAGTAGCTGGAAGATCTAAATTCAAACCCAGTGATTTGGTGAACATGTGATTTTTGGCAGAATTAGGTGCTATGGACTGAATGTCTTGTGTTTCCCCAAAATTCATATGTTGATACCCTAATTCTAAATCTGATGGTATTTGGAAGTGGTAATTAGGGAGGTAATTAGGTTTAAATGAGGTCATGAGGATCGAGCCTTCATGATACAATCAGTGACTTTATAAGTAGAGAAAAAGATTACAGCTCTCTCTCTACCATGTGAGGACACAGGAAGAAAGGAACCATCTACAAGTCAGAAAGAGGCCTCTTACCAGATCCTTATATCAGTACCTCCCAGCTTCTAGAATGGTGAGAAATAAATGTCTGTTGTTCAAGCCATCCAGTCTATGGTATCTCGTTACAGTAGCCTGAGCGAAGACACTAAGCATTTGTGAGTGTGACCAGAGTGGTCCCCAAGATTCCTAAGGGACCTTGAAGTCCATGGCCGGTATTCATGTGTCAGTATGTGACGATCTGAATTGGAATCCAGCCTTCTGTGGTGTCTGGGTCAGAACAAAAGTCAGATATCAGGTACATGAGGTTGATTCACCACCCACTTTCCCCCTCAGCACCTCACTTCTAGCCCTTCCTGCTATAATCTTACCCAAAGAGAATGTCCCATGAATGATCAAACCTTTGTTTCTTTATGGCAAACAGCCCAGAGTGGGGGGTGGGGAATAAAGCCTGCCAGTGCTGACAAAAAATTGAAGAGGGCCACCAAAGTGAAGATTCTTGGCCGAAAACTAGTCAATTGGGACAAACTGGTGAGAGAAGTGCCCAATTCTGTGTAGGCCCATACCCACAATGCAGACGCGTTCACCTTACAATCTGTGTGGAAATAAGAAAAAGCAATTTGTCAAATGGATTCCATGATTGCTTCGGTTAGGGCAAAAAATTCTCATCAAGTGAAAGATGGAACTCCAATAAAAATTTAAAAGGAGGCTACATGTAGAGGGAAGAGCTGTGTAGACACCACGTGATGCTGAATGGAAATGGGATATGAGAACAAGGCAGGCTCTCGAATAACAATTCATGTATCTCTCACAAATACCAAACCAGAGATTCATCATTGATCAGCTGGACATGTGGGAGAGTTTGGACTTCTGAAGCAGGTAGATCTGTGCCTGACGCTCAGACGCCCACTACCTATGAGACTTGAACATCCCTCTGATCTTAGAGATGAAAATGGCAACACCCCCCGAAGATCTGTTGTGAGAATCTGGGGAGATGGCTTGTGTAAAGCACCCCACAATTGCTAGAAAATAGTTCGGTCTGTCTGCTTGCCATTGAGCTAAGGTACCTGGGGGACACATGTCCCTAAAGCTCAGGGTTCAGAGATAATCAGGAGGGGACCAGGCTTTGAGACCAGAGCTCTTGGAAAAATTCAAGTCCTTACATGGTGACAGCAAGCAGAACATGGGAGCCACTACTTCTCTTTTTCATGCCTTTCATTCCCAGAAATTCCAGAATGCCACAAGAGATGAAATCTCACTCCTGGCACCCAGCCTTCCATCTAACAGGCGCTCAGTAATACGTGTCGGTGGAACTGAGCTGGGAGTGCTGTGCATGACGTGAAAGAGGGCAAAAGGTGAAACCCGTTGGACACATCATGGCTGCAGTCAGTGCCAGTCAGTCCTGAGCTGACATCTAGAGCAGTTAGCAGGCATAAGCTTGCAAAAGGGGAGCATGCAGAGGCAGAACAGAGTCAGGGACAGCACCAGTCTTATAAGGCAGGGAGTTGTTGGCAAGGAAGCAGGAAAGAGAGGGGAAGAAGCAGGCAGAAACCAGGAGAGGTGTAGGCTAGAGAAGCCAAGAGAACAAAGTATTGACTTACCAGAAACTGAAGACTCTCCGTTCTTACTTTAGTTCCTCATGTCTGGCTATGCTGATGCCTAAAATCCCACTAAGCCCATTGGGTTAACTATTACACTTGCTAGGGCTCCAGAAGAGAGGAAACCCAGAAAGTCAGGAACACCTCTGGGCAGGTGCATTTGTCAGGTTTCCTTCTGGGCAGGTGGGGTCTGGAAAAGCAAAGTGGTGTCCCTGCCATAAAGGGAGGGAGAGGAAGCACTCGTGTGCTGTTTGCCAATCTCCATAGTGTAAATATTCCTACTGCGGCTGCTCAAACCACCAAAGATTTAACAACTGCCTTGTTAATTTCCTAAAAACTTAACTATTAGCTGGAATGGGCTGGTTCAGGACACCACTGCCCAGGTGCAAATGAGATTGGAGATTGATATACAGAACCAAGAAGGAAAGTGCAGAGCAGAGACACGAGTCTCAGTCTGATATGTAGAATATCTTCCCCTTTCACAAAGAAAGAAAAGAAGGAGACATGAGCATTCACATTCAGTTATTGTGGTTTAAAACAGATTGTATACATAGGAGAAAATTTCAACAATGGGCCTCCCTCTGACACCACACCTTCAGTGGTCTTCTCCAGAGGCAATTAAATTGTCAATTATCAGTGTATCCTTCTGAAACTATATTATGTATAGGCCTGAAGATGGTGTGTTTGTGTGTGTGTGTGTGTGTGTGTGTGTGTGTCCCTTTTCAAAATTAAAATGATAATCTACTAAACAACTTACTTTTTTCCTTAATGATATATTTTCCGTGTTCTTCCAAGAAAAGATACATAAATATGTTGTGTATTTTTTACATTTTTTAATGGTTTACTTTTTATTGTTGAGAGAGAGAGAGAGAGAGAGAGAGAGAGAGCATGAGTGGGGGAGGGACAGAGACAGAGGAAGACACAGAATCAGAAGCAGTCTCCAGACTCTGAGCTGTCAGCACAGCTCGAACCCATGACTGTGAGATCATGACCTAAGCCAAAGTTGGGTGCTTAACCAACTGAGCCACCCAGGCACTCCTGTGTTGTATATTTTTAATGGCTTTATAGTATTCCTTTTACATATGCTCTATAATTTATTTAACCACTTTCCTCAGTAATAAGCATATAAGTTTTTTCTGTCTTCTGTTACAAACAAATGATACAATGAATATCCTTTCACACACATGCACACACACACACACACACAAACACACATGTGCACACATGTAGGCATCCCTATCAGTGAAATTCCAGGATCAAAGGGTATATACACTTTCTATTTCTGATAGATTTTCCCTCCTGAGAGGTTGTATGTATTTACATCCCTACCAAGAAGTCATGAGAATGTCTTTCCCCTGCATTGTTGCCCACATGCTGTATTCTCCAAATCTCAGGCCAGCATTTGCTAACTGCAAGCTCATCACACTTGATGAGGACTCCCTTATTTGAGGCAGGTTTATTCGCAGAAGAGGAAAGGGCCTTGTGGAGATCAAGGAACTTTCCCAAGGGCAGGTGTCTGTGATTGAAGTCTCAGTCTTCCCTCTTCTCCATGCTGGCTGCCCTTCTCCACCAGGCTCACTGGGAACAATCCAGTTTAGGCAGAGTGTGACGCCCCCACAGAGTCCAGAAGCTTGGACACACCAATAACCCTACTCCTTTCCTTCCCCATCTTTTACTTTCTTTCTAGTTTTGCTCAATCAGTTTTGCTTTTAGTAATTTCTTCTACTGATGTAAAACCTAAACACAAATAGAACTGTAGACTCAGCCCAGTTTACAAATACTTTCTTGGTGATACAGTTTCCAGGGGTACTTGATGATGTCAGAACAGGGACCGCTTGTACCCCAGAACAAGCTTGATAGGTTTTTACTGGAGAACTACAGGCAAATTGTTGTCCTTTTGAGAAATAGCCTTCCCCTCTAAGCCTATGGCAGATAGAAAGCTGTGAAGTGTTTTCCTTTATGTCTGAAATAGTCTACATTCACACACGTGCCCTCCCAGTCGCAAAGAGGATAGCCATGAGACACTGCCGGTTAGGGCTACACTCGGGTACTAGATGTGCAGGGGTTGGTTAAGCCTTTGGGGGAATTGCCTTAGGAGAAGAGACAGTAAAAGCAAAAGCGAAGACTGCTATGAACGTAGAGGTTGCTGGCAAGGAGGAGGAGGAAGGTGGAGGGAGTGGGGAGGAGTGGAGGGAGGGAGGGAGGGAGGGAGGGAATGCCAAGAGAGTGGTGAAAATCAGCACAGCGGAAAGAACGGCTTGGAAGACAGGCTTTAAATGCCTGCCTGGCTTCTTGCTGGTGGCGCCAGGGCTCTGGCAGGATGTGGGCGGAGGGCGAGTCCGAGGGACTCCAAACACTGGGAATAGTGGTGGTCCTGTGCTCCTCTCTGAAACTTTTGCACTACCTCGGGCTGATTGACTTGTCAGACGGTAAGCGAGCTCTTGAGCTTCCCTATTTTATAAGAATGTTTTTCAGCTTAGATTGTCATGAGTAGTTTAGAAAACGCCCGGCAAAGTAGCGCGTAGACCCCGTAGACCCGAGAGCTTTGCAAAAGCCCTGCTAAATTCCAGCCATTTTGACCCTAGCCCCCGCCGCGGAGCTCAGGTTGACCCAGGGATGATGCGCTGTCCATGGTGCAGAAATGTGGTGCCTGGAGAGTTGGGGAACTGGAAGGGGTTAAATATTCTCTTCCTGCCCCGTGTGCGTGTGAGTCTTGGTGGATTACTAGCTTTGTGAGAATAGCACATAACATCACAGTCCTCAGAGTGTCTGATAGCTCTGTTGAAGTCAATGACTTTTAGAAGTCATTATGTTGATGAAAGTTAAGAAGCAGGTGGGAAGACTGTGGTGTTAAAAACTTTTGTGAAATGCTAATCATTAGCAAATGCCAATTCCTTCCCCTCCTTCACCCCTTTACCCTCAACCCTCACAAGAATCCTTACCCTAAAATCACCTCATTAGCTGTGACTTTAGCTTCCATTCCTTAGTGAGACTGTAGTCAAAAATTCAGGTTAACCATGCTGTTTATGACTACAAAGTTAGTAGTTTGGTTTCCAAAGTTAAAGGAGCTCAAGAAATGAAGAGTATTTTCTTCCTCCTTACGAAATTTTGTCCCCAATAGGACACCATTTGTTTATATAATTTTTATCACGTAAAATTAGACTTCTGGAAAGATTCCAATTTTGGTGAGCAATGCATTAAACAAAACCAACCTCCAGTAATTTATATTCAATGTATATACAATGTGTATTTGATATATGTTCTTCCATAACTGGATTGGGTTGTGTAGACAGAATTTCTCTTCCAAGAAGCATCATATGCCTTAACTATACATAATAATGAGATACATTTGTAGACAAAGGACCAGCTGAAGTACAAAGCTGAGGTAGACCAGAGACTGAATGCAGGATAATGTGGTTGGATGAGCCCTGGATTAGGAATCAGGAGACCTGGTTCCTATCAATGATCACTCTCTATTTAAATTTGGTCAAGTCATTTTTTTTTTTTTTTTAATTTTTTTTTTCAATGTTTTTTATTTATTTTTTTTGGGACAGAGAGACACAGAGCATGAACGGGGGAGGGGCAGAGAGAGAGGGAGACACAGAATTGGAAACAGGCTCCAGGCTCCGAGCTGTCAGCACAGAGCCCGACGCGGGGCTCGAACTCACAGACGCGAGATCGTGACCTGGCTGAAGTCGGCCGCTTAACCGACTGCGCCACCCAGGCGCCCCTGGTCAAGTCATTTTTTATCTGGATCTAAATTTCCTTATGAGAATATTGATGATTTTCAATCTCTGCTTCATGGCATTCTGAAGGGACCCAGACGTTTCCTTGTTTTCAGTTTGGTGCTGGGCGCAGTAAGGCAGATCCTGCGCCCCATGTCCCTGCTTCAACAAAACCATCTTCACTTTATCTGCCCTATATGCCAGGCCTGTATGCTAGGCTTCAGCTAAAACTGATTGTGCTTCCCTGAGATGTTGGAAGCTGAAGCACATTCAAAAAATTCTTTCTTTCTTGAAAACCACCTGAAATCGAACAATCTGGTAGAACAGTTCTGTGCGCACATAGGAACTCTCCCAGGCTCGGCCCCTGATATGTGCTTCTCTAGAGCTCCCAACTCAGCCTGCCAGTCCATAACAAATTGAGCAAAGCCCCTGTTCACCATCAGATCCCAAAAACGTGTTTCATCCCTGTTCCAGGCTTCAAAGCAGACACCCACTGAGATTACAAATTAACATAAGAGAAATTTCCAGAGAAACTTCCTTCTAAGGCTAAAGGTGCCATGGAAAATAGTGCCTTGCTCTTCCTTTCCATATCCAGACATAACCATCTCCCTTCCCCTGCTTTAGCTTCTCAGTATTACAGCTTTTGGTTTTATTACCACGGAATATATCAATTACTCATCTAATGTTATAGTAATGAGGGGATTAGGGTGAAATGTAGAAAGCATATGTTTAAGACTGCCTCCAGGAACCTTAGGTGAGGGAAGAAATTAACATTTATTCAGCACCTGCAGTGTCCTGGGTATAGTGCCAGGTGCTTCTATGTACATGAGCTAATGTAATCCTCAAAATAACACTCTAAGGAAAAAAACTAAATAACACTGGAAAGTAGATATCATTGTTCCTTTTATATAAGGGAAAAGAATACAGGTTTCGAGAAATTAGATAAAATTTCCAAAAATACAGCAATAATAAGGTGGAGATGTTTGTCTCTAAAATTTTGCCCTCCATCCTGTATTCCAAGTGGCTCAACAAGTAAGATGGCGTCTGTGGTCTGTCATTAAGTCTACACCACACAGCCTGTTATACTAGAGCCTTCCCCATATGGTCCAAAATGCCATTTTTATTGTGCATGTGACATGGGAAATTCTGCTCACGCATTCGAGTACCAAGAGGAGAATACCACCTCCTGTTGAGTACACCAGGACCAATGGGATGAAGCCATTCTAAAGAGAGCAGGGGAACAATTCTGAAGAACCTGTCGGTAGTCTTTCCTAGGGCCTCATCTTATTCTCATTTTATTTTCCACTAGTGATTTTAGAAGAGTATAGATACTGGGCCTAGAGTCAAAAGAGCTGTGTTCCAATCCTGGATGTGCCATTTATCAGTGGTGTGACCGTGGGCAAGGCCCTTTTCTTCCCCAGCTTTCACTTTCCTCACTTGTAAAAAGGGAGACATGAGGATGATGGTTGTATTAATTCTCTAGGGCTAGTGTAACAAATTATACAAAGCAGGTGGCTCAAAACAACAGAAACGTATTCTTTCACAGTCCTGACGGCCAGAAATCCAGAAGCAAGGAGTTGGCAGGGCTGTGTTCCCTCTAAGCCTCTAGAGGAGAATTCCCCTGGCTTCTTCCAGTTTCTGGTAACCCCAGGTGTTTCCGAGCTTATGACACTGTCACTGCAATCTGTCTCCATCTGCACACGGCCATCTTCTCCCTGTATGTCTCTTCTTCACTCAGTACTTCCCTCTTCCTCCAAGACAGCAGCCGTATTGCATTAGGGCCACCTTGATGACCTCACCTTAACTGCAAAGATCCTATTTCCAACAAGGTCACATTCACAGGTACTAGGGTTCATGACTTCAACATCTCTTTTTGGGTGACACAACTCAACTCATAACAGTAGTAGTAAATGCTGCAGATTGTTGTTGTAAGGATTGAAAGAAGTGGCACATGGGAAAGTAGCAAGCTTATTATCTGCCTCATAGCAGGTACTTCCTAAACGCTCAATTATTTTTCAGCCTTAGATCATGCCAATCAAATGAATACCCTGCTCATAAGAGAAAAAAAGACAAAACCCAAGTCCATCAGGCCTATTGGGCAGTACAGTCCTTCCCTTGGGATTTGGAAGTTGCCAGTGAGACTTCCAGAGTAGAAACCAGACTGGGGTGACTTTCCCCTTGTATGCAGTGTCACCGTGCACACCCAGCCCTCACTGCCATGGCCTGCAGATCAATCCGACTCTTCACCCATTCCACCAAAGTGAGGGCAGCAGGGACTGCAGAGAGGAGATCAGGCAGGGGTGCGGGGTGACAGACAAGTAATGCCCACCCCCCGCCGAAAGTTCAGAGACCATTACCAGTTAATTCTCTGCCTCTGTCTCACCTGCTGCTCACTGGGCCAGCCTGAGGCAACTTCACCCTGCCAGATGGGAGTCCCCTTTCCCCAAAGCATCATGTCTCCTGGCACTGCTACAGCAACTGTGGAAGCGACCTACTGTTACAGGTCCAGGCATAACTGTAACAGTGAGGCATACATCGGTGTTTCTCAAAGTGGGTTCTCTTGCTGATATCTTACACCTATCTAAACGTAAGGTAATTTCACTATGTCTCTAACCATAGCTTGTTTATAGAATCAGGAATGTCAGAGGCTTTGAAAACCACCCCAAAAAATAGCAGTAATAGTAATAACTTCACAAACTCAGGGAAACCATGAGAATCCAAGTGTGTCTATTGGAGTCTTTAGAAACAGTTGTCTTTCTATGCACTCTAAATTGTATTAAACATGAATTATTACTCCAGAGGTTGGCTGGGTCTACTTGATGGCAAAAGATTTGAAATGTGGTTCATGTGAAGTCAGCTACGCACATATAGCCAGCTTTAGTGATTTCTTATGGACTTAGTGCCTGTGTAGTACTTTATACCATAGGCACCCATCGCCCATCAAGTGTTTAACTTGGACAGCAGAGAAATCTTGTGAGATATGAAGATCCTATAGTGCTATTGAACTAATTTCATAGTTTTTAAAAAACTGAAGTTCTGAGGCTTTGACTTCGAGGCCACACGGTTATAAAGTAACAATTTCAGGACTCAAGTCAAGTCTTCTGGTCCCACTACAAGCACTTTCTGTTGTCCAAATGTAGGAAAATTTGTAATTAAACCACGCCTGGAGCATTGGTAATATCACTATTTCTACCCATTGAATATTTGTAACCCTCCTCTTGGCAAAGTATTCATAACCTAACGCAGTTAGATTGTAGTGAGCTGAATCGTGGCCGCCCAAAGACATCCTGCCCTAATCCTAGAACGTATGAATGTCACCTTATAAGGAAAAATGTTCTTTGCAGATGTGATTAAGTTAAGGATCTTGAGATGAGGAAAGTATCCTGAATTACCCGGGTGGGTTGCATATGTCATCATAAGTCTTATATGTTGTCATAAAAGAGGGGCAGGCAGGGACCGGACATAGACAGAAGGGAAGGTGGTGATGTGAAGCTAGAAGCAGGGGTTGGAGTGACGGACAAGGCAAGGAACACTGCCAGCCATGAGAAGCTGGGAGAGGTCAGGAGTGGATTCTCCCCCAGAGACTTTAAAAGGAGCATGGCAGGGGCGCCTGGGTGGCTCAGTAGGGTAAGCATCCAACTTCAGCTCAGGTCGTGATCTCGTCGACTGTGAGTTCGAGCCCCGCGTCAGGCTCTGTGCTGATAGCTCAGAGCCTGGAGCCTGCTTCAGATTCTGTGTTTCCCTCTCTCTCTCTCTCTCTCTCTCTCTCTCTGCCCCTCCCATGCTCACATTCTGTCTCTCTCTCTCTCTCAAAAATAAATAAACATTAAAAAAATTTTAAAGGAACATGGCCTTGCTGACACCTATAGATATATACCCAGGGTTCATATGCCCTCCCACCACTGAGTAAACAAAAGAACCCAAGTAGATTACTCCTCTACAGACGTAGCCTCAAACCTCTCTTCTCTTTTTCCTCTTTCTACCTCCAGGTCTCATTATTTTTAATGCTTCTGTCGATATTGTTATACTTTCAATGGTGTCCTTAATTCTTAACTCCTTCAATATTGGCTTTGAACAGTATCTACTGCCCACCTTCTCTTTAATATCAGGAGACGAGGACACTTTTACTTCCTCTATTCTTCCTGTCTCCCTCTACCTACCAAATCTGTTAATTATATTATCATTTTTACATTGCCGAGGCTTATGATGTCCCGAAAACATCTTTCAAGGTAACTAGGAGGGTCTTCCTCAGGCCTCTCATCTCCCACGAGGACAATCCTGTCTCCTGCTCTGAATGGGCTCCCAGTTCTGTGTCTAGAACTTTCTACTTATACGACCACCAAGAGGACAGAAATGCATTCTGCATCAGGAGGATGCATTCTGTGCTCAGAAACCATTCCAGGGAGGCCTGGGTGGCTCAGTCGGTTAAGCATCTGACTTCAGCTCAGGTCATGATCTCACAGTTCATGAGTTCGAACCCCGAGGTGGGCTCCACCCTGACAGTGCAACGCCTGCTTGGGATTCTCTCTCTCCCTCTCTCTCTGACCCTCCCCGCTTATGGGCACGCAGGAGGTGTATGTATGCTCATGCTTGCTCTCTCTCTCAAAATAAATAAATAAACTTTAAAAAAAAGAAACAATCCCCTACCATACAAACAAAGTGATAGTTGGCCTACCATCCCAGTCCCACATTGTCCCCAGGGCCAAGTACTGCTATGACACCAGTGCTCAGATTCCTGCTATGGACATAGAAGGATCACCACCTGATTTTATGTTAAGAAAAGTGAATATAGCATGTGCTTAAGGAATAAACTGAACCTGCTGAGAAAGTCTATCATATTTTCAACTACAGAAGAACCTGGAGAGAAAGGAGAATGGGAGAGACAAGATAGGAAGGTGAGGGGCAGAAGGAAAGAGGGAGGAAGAGAGAAATGGTCAGAACTGGGGAGAGGGTGAAGAGGCAGGAGTGAGAAAGGGCGGGAGGCAGCCACAGGAAGTGGATTCAGTGCATTCTCAGCTCTCTGGATCCTCCAGCCTTCACCTGGGGGTCCAGTGAGTTCCAGCCTACAATCATCAGCTTTTAGGAGTCCGCTTAGCTTATTAACGCTTACCAACTGCTCTTTGTACTCCAGTCTCTAGAGACCGTATGCTGCAAAAGAAAGTTCTAGGAGCCGACTTCGCACCTGAGCTGTAGCCAGAACTCCACCACCCTCCACCCCCCTGCCTTCCCCAGCCAAACCAGCCCCAGGGAGGAACCCTGCCTTTGTCTCCGATGCCACACACCTGGCTGGAAAGGGCAGTCTGTCTCATTACTTCCTCCTCAGGCATCTCTCCAACTGGGCATCTGAGGCTTTCTGAAGTCAGAGTTCAATGGCACACACATAGTCACTTGTGTAGTCTATTCAGCAAGGCACGCCACTGATCCCATGCCCTTGAAATAAGTGAGCACTGCAGTATTGTTCCTTTATTTCCCTCCAGGCAATATTCAAAGGTGAAAAAATCAAAGCTCTTCATAGGTTCCTCCTCTCTGCCTTCACCCTCCCTCTCCGTGCTTACCCCTCTACCCCACCACCCCATCTTCTGTCTCTCTAGCCCCAGGCTCTCAACCTCTCTCAAGTGACTCAGGCCCTTCCACTGGGACGCCCACTTGGGCTGGTCTTTCTGTGCATCCTCTCCTGACTTCCTGGCTTTTAATCCACCTCCATCAAAGCATACCCTTCTGCACACTGACTGAGCTCCAACTACCCCTGAAACACAGATCCCCACTTAGGCAATCATCCTGTCCGTGAATCTGTGTGTGAAGAGCCTGAGTAAAAAAAAAAAAAAAAAATGTTTTTAAATTATGGTACTAACATAGTATACTGGCTTTAGGCTATTACCTGCTTTCACATTTGCTTATTTTAAAAACTAGAGAGAACATGGTTGGGGTGACCTTTCCCCCTCACGAGACACTCTAAGCTGCACCCCCCGAGGGAATCAGCTTTGAGAGAAGAGTTACTTCTGGCACCAAGAACAAACATTTGTTGAATGAATGAACAAATGCCTTTATTCTGACGACAAAGAGGAGACTTGAGGAGGGGCTGTCTGTGAAGAGAGTACATCTGCCCTGTTCAACACACACTCCTTCTGCCCAGCATGGTGCCCAACACGTTCTAGATGCTCAAGAAGTGTTGAATGAATGAACGAATAACGAGGTTTACCTGCAAAGCTTCCTCACACCTTGGGATACATTTGGGGGACTAAGACCAAGCCTTCCAGCAAAGACTCCACATCCCACACCATACACAGAGTTATTTTTCACTCCCCTCCACTGGGCCTTCGTTTTCCTCCACAGCTTGGCTCCTTCTCCAGACCTCTACATTCCCTTCTTAATACACATCCTAATTATTGACAAGCTTTCTTTTCCCCACTCTGGGCTGCCCTGGGAGTAATCCCTTGATATTTCAGAGAACATTCCAAGAATAGAGCAAGCTCTCCTACTTGACAACTAGATACTCAGTGAAAGCTGGTGAATGAATGGATTAATGCACAAATTAATGGCCATCCCTGCTCATGCTTGGGAATGCTTTCAAGCCCAACCCTGGACACCTCATTGGTACTTCTTTGTTTTTGAAAGAGCCCCAGGCAGCATGTCCATAGCCCTCAACTCCAGCCTCAGCCTTGTCCCTCAGCAATATCCACATTCCTCTCTGGGTTTACCTTAGCCAACCATAAAATGAGCAGGTTGAATTAGATCGGTGGTTTCCAAATGCTGATCTATAAAATTTCCAGAAGGAGGACCATACGGGATTTGGGGAAGGAAAAAACAAAAAACAAAACAAAACATTCTCCTGCTCTCCCTCTTTAACCCCAGCATCTAATTGCTTTCATCTATTTTACTTAGCCTCCATGCAAAATTGCTTTTCATTAAAGAATTCCTTGCCTTAATAGGAGTTTGAAAACCATTGATAACATCCAAGATCCATCCAAACTTGAATCATGATCTCATGATTTCACAGGAAGACACGTGATATACTAGCTTTCGAGGTAGACAGAAGGGATATGACCCAGCCAGGGCCACATTTCTCTATACCACCATCACCGTGACAACCAACCCTCAGTTAGGATGTCAAATGGGTACATTGGTCTGAGCCATACACCCTAGAACACTGAAGCCAGCAGCAGCCATAAAACATAGAACTAATGAGAAATATATCTGTCCCCATGGCTGCCAGAGCCTAAATAAGTTGAGGGAGGGTTGCAAAAGTCAAGATGAGATCACCAAACTTCTGCTACCAAAAAGGTATATTTCATAGAATGTTTAGCTGGACAAGATCCTAAAAGTCATGGAAATGATCTGGAGTCTTGGAAGTAACCCTGGAATTGGAGTCAGAAGCCAGAATTCAAACCCCACTTCTGCCATTTGCTGACTAATGACTTTGCACAAGGTTCTTAACTCCCATGAGACTTACTCTTCTAATCTGTAAAATGGGGTACTATAACCCACCTTGTAGGATGTTGGGAGAATTAATTGACATGAGTTGTATGAGAGCATTTGGCTTAGTGCTAACACTTTATAAATAACTCTACAAGGGCCCAGAGGGAGGAAGTGACTTGCCCAAGGTCACACAACAATGGCTTTATGATCATGTTGCCTACAACTCAGCATTGCCATGGTTTGAGAGGATTCTGGTGCCCAGGGAGGCAAAGGGGTCCACTAAGCCTTCTACTTAAGTTCCCTGGAGGGGGCGCTGAGACACCACCCAAGAGTCTCACTCTCAGGAATTCAATATAGAAAACACATTAAGACCTGTTTACATGGAAGTGCTGTTTATAATTATTGTTCCCTACGGGATATTCCCCTACTGCTTCCTCCAATCCTGTTTTAAACTGCTCTGCTAATAGAGCTTTCCTGGATTCCCCCGGGGAGACATTCACAGATGCTAATAGAGACATAATTCAAAAATTGCTTGATATACATGCTCTCAATTTTCCCCAAGAACCACCTAAGATACCCAAACATACAACGCACTCATCGGCCAGATGCAATTAAACATGCATGGTGTTAAATGTGCGGGCTGCTACTCGGCCGGGTCTGAATTAAGTTGAGGCAATCACAGCACTTTATCCCAAGATTCCTCCTCGGTCAAGTGCAACAGGAAAGAAGCAAGCTGCTGGATGGGAGCCCTGGAGGCCCCTTCCTATCGAGTCTGCACTTTAGACGAGATAGGGAGGCTTTTAAAAAATCTTCCAGGTCTGAAGATGCGAAGAATCGGTCCTGAGGAACTCTGGGGAATAATAACTTGCATCTCTCCGATGTATAAAGAAGAGAAGGAAAGCGGAAAGAAGCCAGGCACAACACTACAGCATTACAACGTTCATTACAAAAAGATCTGGCTCCAGATCCCGGAACAAGCGCTTGCTCCCTGTGGGACCCTGGGAGAGTCACACAAGCTTTCTGAGTCTTAGCTTGTCCAATGGCAAACTGAGGATCCCTACATCACCTCCCCAGATTTCTGGAAAGATAAAAGGAGATTTCACAAATAGTGAAAGCACTCGGCATATCTTCACATAGTAGGAATTCATTAAACTTCTTTTCTACACATCTTTTTCCTAAAATCTGAATACAGAGAGCATGGACATATTTACGTGCTTGTTAAACAAGTACAAGAATGTTGAGAAAATCTAAAATATAGTAAAATTAGAAGGTTAAAAGAAGTAAACTAGACTGATGATAAGAACTCTGACTCACCCAAAAGTAATAAACTTAATAAAACTCAGTATCTTGAGAGAAAATTAATATAAACGGAAAATAGCATAGGTTCAAGGTGACTTTGGAGATGTTTCTGAAGACTAGATCCATAACTGATTAGTAAACTAAAAATACAGAGTACTGGTAAGGCTACAAAGTAGAAAGGCAGGGTCCCTGTCCACCCCACCCCTTTTACTACAGAAGGAACTGAAGCCCAGAGAATGGAAATGTCCAGCCCAGCAAAGAACACTGAACCAGGGGGTTGAGGGATGTTGTTCAGTGTGCTTTGCCCTATGCTGGTCTTTCTGGGAAGAGGCCAGACCTCCTACACATTGTCCCATAAAAGTGGTGCCAGACTGACACCCAGCAGAGTGACCCAGTCCACACACAGAAACGGACAGGAGGGGAAAAGGCAGGAACCACACCTGTTGCACACCGACTAAATGCACACTTCTGGGTATCCACCTAATCCTTGGGAAGACCCTAAGTAGTGAGTGTCCTTCACATATGAAGAAATGCCATTGGGCAGGCAATGAAATTGTGGAAGCCACACAACGAGTGTGTGACAGGCATGGGATTCAAGCCACACTCCCTCTGCACAGCATCCAACCCTTTCCACGTCTCCAGTTGACAGATTCAAATATCTGACAGCAGAAGGCTTGCCATCAACGTGACCTGATTGGAAGTGATGTGACTGAGCTTCAATCAAACTATAAATGTGGGGGCGCCTGGGTGGCTCAGTCAGCTGAGCGCCCGGCTTCGGCTCAGGTCATGATCTCACGGTTCGTAAGTTCAAGCCCCACATTGGGCTCTGTGCTGACAGCTCAGAGCCTGGAGCCTGCTTCAGCTTCTGTGTCTCCCTCTCTCTGCCCCTTACCTCCCCCCCCCAAAAGTAAATAAACATTAAAAAAATTTTTTAACCTGTAAATGCAGAGATGTTTCAATTACATAAGGGTTTGAAAGAGCCCACACACTCTCCTGTCGTACAATGTGAGCTGCAGCGACTGCAGCAGGCACTTGGGGTTTTGCCTGGAGAGGGACGAGCAGGCAGGCAGTGTAGGGGCCTTAGGAAGGGCAAGCAGCTGAAAGCAGGGAAAGCAACAGAACTGGAGGCGGCTCTCCCCATGGCCTTCACCTTCACCTGTGCAGCCCTTTCCAAAGCACCATTGGAAGCACCCCCATTCACTCCTGAGGAGAACCTCAAACTCTTGGGGCCGATCTAGCACAAACGGACAGCCTGGCCTGGCCCCTCTGGGGGTGACAGATGTGATTGCTCCCAGACGGGGAAAGGGTGACGTCTCTCAGCCCAAGCCCTCCATTTATCTTCAGGACAATTTTAATTGGAAACCTCGCCTCGCTGCTGCCCACTTTTTCAGAAGTAATTAGAATGCTAATCTATAAGAAAGATGTCTATTAAAAATAAATTAATAATAGATAATACATTTTGGCTTACAATTTTGAATAATATGGCCATCCCATCTTAAAATAAAAATTCATATATTTTTAATAAGCCTGAGACATGTTTCCCAATGAACCACAGATGGTTCATTTTTATTATCCTATAAAGAGACATTATGGGTAAATGTTTTTTAAAAATGGCAAAACACAATCTCAGAGCTGCCCTCTTTTGGAGATCTCCAAGCACTTCCTAAGCGTTGGGGTTCCCTGCTGACATCATGGAGACTGAGACGTGAGGGTGGCCTCCCTTACCCTGTGAGACACCATTGATCCCCTGACCTTCATCTTTGATCAGACAGACTCAGCATGGCAAAATAAAAAACAGACATAGTTCAAATTCCAGCTTTGTTACTTGATGACTAATAACCAAGCCGTAATGATGGGTATTTATCAAGTAATCCTGGTGAGGTTATTTAAGGGGTATATAATGCAGGGTATGAAATCCACTGGACACAGCAACTTGCACTGAGAGGCTCTCTTTAAATGTCCCTTCCTCTCCTCCTAACATCTAGAATCAGGAGAAACATCTGAAGCTATTACCCCCATGTGCCCAAGTACCTGGCATAGTACCTACAAAGAGAACAAATACGTTCTGTCCCTTTGACAAGCATCCAGGAACCCTGCCACAAAAAGCTGTTGGGTTTGGAGAATAAGTCTGAACTATTCTAAGAAGGTGAGATGTGTAGAAAGCAAGGGTGGTAACCAGCTCTTTTTCCAGCACTGATCATCAGGTTATTGACTTACAATTTAGCCAAAGGTACATCAGCACTAACCAAACCCATCCCTGGAACAGCCCATTGCTCCCACCAGGAGACAGAGGGAGGTGTGACAAGCCCCCTTCCAACCCTCCCCACTGCACACCCCAGTTCCAACACACCCACCCAATTGCTCAAGCCTGGAAGAGCTTCCTCATCAGATCCCTTTCGCTCAAGCTCCCCTCCCCTACATCAGCAGGTCTGGTGGACTCTATCTGCTGGAGAGACTGGAAATCTGCCCCTCATTGGTCTCCTTCAAAGTTAACGTTTTTCAGCCAGTTGCAACTGTCTCCTAGCAGGTCTTTCTGCATCTACTAAAAACAAACACAACAAAACAAACAGCAACAAAAACCTCTCATTGAACCATATTATGCACCAGAACCCGTGTAACAAATACCCAGATTTAAAAAAAAAAAAAAAAAAAAAAAAAAAAAAAGAAGAGGAGGACCATTACAGCATCCCAGAAGTCCCTATTCACTCCAACCCAGTCACCTGTCCCCCAAGATAACGGCTCTCCTGACTTGTAACAGTGCAGATGCATTTTGCAGTCTATGTTCATCCATATTGTTGGACGCTGGGGTAGTTAACTCGTTCGAATTGCTGTGCAACATTTCATTGTGTCAACATGCTAACAATTTGTTGTTTATTTTAATGTTAATTACACTTGGGTGAGTTTCTGGCTTGGGGGAATTATAAACTTGGTTAACTCTCCTTCCCTTTGCTTTAAAGATAAATATCCTGGGATGCCTGGGTGGCTCAATATTTATCTGACTCTTGATTTCAGCTCAGGTCATGATCCCATGGTCATGGGATTGAGCCCCGTGTTGGGCTCCATGCTGAGAGTGGAGCTTGCTTGAGATTCTCTTCCTCAAAAATAAACAAATAAGCATTAAAAAAAAAAAATAAAGAGAAAACTCCTAAGTTGACTGGTCTGACCAATTACCATCTTACCTGACATGTTGGTCATTCTGCTCCACCACGTGGCCTCTACTTGGTTCCTCAAAAGACCAAATTCGTTCTCCTCTCCTGGCCCTTGCACATGCTGTCCCTGCTCTCTGAGACCTACCTACCACATTTTCTCATCTTTACACTTCTGCTCCCATGTCTGCAGACTCTCCCTCCCTCTAACTCACACCAGGTTCCTTCTGGTTTTTCTTCCTCACCCTGCCCCCACTCTTTTCATCTGAGTACTCAAGACAATGCATAATTGCATATCCGTGCGTGTGATTATTGAGTTAATGTGTCAGTCACGCTGAACAGAGGACTTGCCTGACTTCTTTGTGACCATGTTGCTGGCACCTGGAACAGTACCTGGCACAGAATAGAAGCTCAATATACCTTTGTTAAGTGAGTGAAGGAACTCGCCATCCCCTCAAGGAGCCCATGGTCAAGAGAGACAGAAAGGTCTCTGTAGCTATCATGCAACGTAGTGGGTGCTGCAGGAGAGAGATCTTCCCGTAAAGATGCTGTCTGGGAAAGAAAGAAAAACTTCCATTTTAGAGGAAGTAGCCCTTGAGGTGACATTTTGTAGAGGACCCATACAACTTCAGTAGGAGTCATTCACACTATAGTCTAAATAGTGTCCCCTGGAGGAGTGCAGTGTAATGGGACAGATTTGAAGGAAACCCAAGAAATAACCCAGCAAAGGGAAGGAAATCAGGTGCTAGATGGAGCAGGAGCATGTGCAAAGGTATGAAAGTGTCACCCAGGAAGTCGGGTTGGGGAAACAGCAAGTACTTCTAGAGAGTGAGTACGTGTGGTGCTGGGTAATGCGGAGGAGGGAAGCAACAGACAAACCCTGAAAGCTAAGCAAGGAGCAGGTAATAAAAGACCTTCCAGGTCTTATTAAGGAGGCTGGCCTTCCTCCTGCAGGCAGTGGCGAGCCTTTGAAGGCTTTAAAGCAAGGGACATATTCAGATGCATTTCCTTTGAACATCTTGTTTTCTCCTTCCCCAGAGCCTCCACACAAGAGGTTCCTGAAAAGCTCCCTCTGTCTTCCCTCTGCACTTAGAATGTCACACACACACACACAAGCGCACACACACACACACACACACACACACACACACACACACTTTCCTTTATCTAGTAAGTTCCCACTCCTTCAGATTTCAGGCCCACCTTCACTCCCTCAAGTAAGACTCCCCTAACTACCTCCCCTGCACCAGAGCCCCTGCCACTCCATCTGTAGTACCAAATACCTCCCCAATTGCAGTACATCTCACAGTCACAATATTATATGTGTGTCTGATTCTTAGGTGAAGTCCCTCATGCACCGAACTGTAACGTCACTAGGGACAAGAACCATACCTGTCTTTGCTCACCATTGTAGTCACACTGTCGAAGTGTCTGGCACATATTGGATAACCCACAGTTAAGTGCTCTATGAATGACTGCTTTACAAAGAGCCTTCTGCCTGTTCGTGCAAAGAACCCATTGGTAGAGTGAGGCCACAGGCTGGAGGCTGGAGTTTTCCAATAGTCTTGGGGAGAGATGCTCAGTGCATAGCACTGGGCCCAAGAGATGTTCATGCCCCATGCCCCAGCTAAGAAATCTCAAAGTAGGCATTTTGGGTTTTGGTTTGTTTTAATTTTTTTTAAGTTTATTTATTTATTTATTTTTTTTTTTCAACGTTTTTTATTTATTTTTGGGACAGAGAGAGACAGAGCATGAACGGGGGAGGGGCAGAGAGAGAGGGAGACACAGAATCGGAAACGGGCTCCAGGCTCCGAGCCATCAGCCCAGAGCCGGACGCGGGGCTCGAACTCACGGACCGCGAGATCGTGACCTGGCTGAAGTCGGACGCTTAACCGACTGCGCCACCCAGGCGCCCCAAGTTTATTTATTTTTAAGAGAGAGAGAGAGACAACACAAGTGGGGGAGGGGCAGAGAGAGAGACACAGAATCTGAAGCAGGCTCCAGGCTCTGAGCTGTCCGTGCAGAGCCCAAAGCAGAGCTCAAACCCACAAACTGCAAGATCATGACCTGAGCCGAAGGCAGACACTTAACTGACTGAGCCACACAGTCGCCCCTCAAAGTAGGCGTTTGGAACTCACACCTAACTGCAAAACCAAACTCTACCGGCTGTATTTTTTTTATTTTCCGTTTTCTTGATACTCTGGCATCTGGGCTTTGATCTTGGAGAGACCTCTCTTCCCCAGGCTGGCTAATTCCTAGGGATAGCAATGACTCCCCTGCAAGTGGACCTTGGGTACACAAACCCAGCAATCCGGAGCCCATACCCAACCATCTCTCTTCTCTAGCTCTCACACACCTAGGCAGTATTCCCTCTGCTCTAAATCACCACAGGGCCGGGTACCAGACAGCTAGGGACACCCCTACCGCCTAGAGATGGCCAAGATCATTCCAACTTTCCAGTCCTAAACTTACTCAGCGTACCTACCCTGCCTCACCCGTTCTTTCCCACAAATACCCCAATCGAGGCTCTGGGCCATGTTGTCCCCTCATCCCTCTCTGCCTTCTGACTGCCCCTGGTGCTTCCCTGTGTGGCCTCGCATGCCATGCCTCCTGTTTGTAAGGATCTGAGTGTAAACTTCTTCCCTTGTGATGGTCCCTTTCTGCATGTCTTACTGTACCTGATTAAAACAAATCCCAAGTACACATTTTAACACAAAACCCTGTGATGCGTTCAGGTGTCCCAGGGTCGTAACTCCTCAAAGACAAAACTGTGTGGTGAAGGTCTTTCTAGTCCTTGTGGCCCCCCACATGGTATCTCAGAAGACACTCATGAATGTTGCAGATAATGAACAGGAAGCTCAGCGGCCCCCTCATCTCCCGAGAATCTGCCGTAGCCCCCGGAATCAGGCCCAGGCGAGGAGCTTCTCCAGTGGCCTTGGGACCAACCAGTTTTACAAATTATCAACATCTCCCCATTAGCTGTTGCAATATTAAATTGTGTGACTGGAAATGAATGAATAATCCCACGGGCAAGTGAGGGAGACCAAGCAGCGGGGATTTAATAACAAGTCCTGCCCTCTCTCCAAGCAGAAGGTCTTCCTAATTAAATATTAAAAATCTATCCACACAGCTACAGCAAAAAAAATTGCTTTTTCAGCAGCGTCGTTTTGAGACGCTTCCTCAAAAGACCCAAGTGCTGTGGGAATGTCCTCTTGGGGACCCAAATGAGGGAACGAAGGGACCCCCAGTGACAAGGAGTGCTGGGCGCCAGGCACAGGTCTGACACATGTGTTTTTCACACTGGGTCCTCATGAGGACCAGGAGACATGGGTAGGATCACATCTGACTGGCAGAATTGTCATTTTAATCCAGTTCACTGTGGTTATAAGCTGATATGATATAACACAGCAGCCAAGAACGTGGGTTTTACTACAAAGCAGACCTGGATTTGAGCCCCGTGTCTGCCATTTACTCACTTGTGGCCTTGGGCAGGACACGGCACATCTCTAAGTCTCCCAGCTTCTTCAAGGGGGAAGCAGGGTGGATGGAGCTCACAGGGTTTGGGGAGGTTCTGCGAGATAATGTACAAGACGCACTAGATGCGGGCCCAGTACCCAGGAAATGCTTCTAAAATGTCCCCTACTGTTCTGATCCGTGGAAGACTGGCCCCTCCCCCTCCCTGTCCCCCGCAACCCTACCCTTGCCCCCCAGTGTCTCAGAAATGCCTCTACCAGAATGGAGGGCATCCTGTCCAACCCCTTTAACACCGTAGACTCCCTGCCAGCTGCACTTCCACTCTCACTACCTCATTTGAGTCTCACAAGAGCCCTGCCAAGTAAGGATCGTTCCCACCATTTTCCAGTGTTGAAACTGGGTTGGTAAACTTGACCTGTTGCCAAGGCTACAAGCCGGAGGCACTCCACCCTCACCTGCCTGGCTGCCTGGGCTTCTCCTCAGGGAAAAGGCCCTGGGCTCTGGGCTCCACCCACCCCCCAGTCCCAGGGCTTCTGAGGCACTCCCCATCTGCTCTTTAAGTCGATTTAAAAAATAACCTTTTGGATTTTTTCTTATTAGAGATCTGTACCTACTCGTTGCAGAAAGTTTAGAAAATACACATGAGCACAAAGAATATAACAGCCATCCATAGCCCCAACCCTCAGTGATAACCGCTAAAAGTTTTTATGTATGATAGCTTAGAGATAGATAGATAGATAGATAGATGATAGATTGATAGATAATTTCCTGTTTTACAAAACCTGTTTTTTTCCACTTCTGGGAATATTTCTGAGAAATAATTTGAAATGCGTATGGAATTACCTATATCCTTAATCCTGGCCCCTATTGTTTTCTATCTCCCTCGTCTTTTTCTTTAATTATTATTATACCTTTTTTGCATATTTTTAAATATTGTTTTAAGTTTATTTATTTAGTTTGAGAGAGAGAGCTAGCAGGGGAAGGCCAGAGAGAACCCCAAGCAGGCTTCGCACCGTCAGTGGCGAGCCCAACACAGGGCTCAAACCCATGAGCCATGAGATCATGACCTGAGCCATAACCAAGAGTCGGAGACTCAAGTGACTGAGCCACCCAAGCTGCCCCCTTTTTTGCATATTTAATCTCTCCCTTTCAACGACAACTGAACCTGTCCTCCCCAACCTCCCCCCCCCCCCCCCGCCCCCGACAAGGTATGGGCTAACTGAAGTAAGAATAAAGGAGTAAGTTGCAGATTAGCTAGAAGTTTTAGTCCTGGGAGATTTTCTCCAGCTTTATAATATTCCTGATGCCCTGGAGTCAGGTCTCCAGCCAAGCCTGACTCACCTTTGGCGTTCTAAACAGCAATTACCAGGTTGCTTGGCATTCCAACAGAAACTTCAAATATCTCATATTGTGGATTTTATTAACCCATAGGGAGAAACAGGCTTTCTTCTCTGTCACTCATTTGCAGAAAGCTGGGACCGAGCCTAAGGTCTTGGGCCTATTTGATTAATGGAGGCTCTCCATTGCAATGAGCCAGCAAGGAGAGGAAGGACACAAAGCCATCAGGCAGAGAACTGACCCTGCAAAGCCATTCTCCGTGAAGTCCCCACAAGTCGGGAGGGGCCAAAGACATCTCTATTCTCTTATGATTAATATCAGCTCTCATTGGGTGATTAATGCTATAACTCGTAACTCTCCACTGGCTTCTCAAAAAGGAAAGCCTTCTGTACTCTACTTGCTTTGCTGTTTGACGCCACTAAAACTGTTAACGTGACCCCAGGACCCAGCACCATACGGTCCATGTCCGCCTCTCATTCCCCTGTCCCTTGCTCATGGAGTCCCTGCCTCCAGACACAACCTCACCCTCTCTCTTGCCCTGGAGCAGGCTCACTCCTTCCCATCTGGGAGTCCTTGGAGAGACTGCTCCCTCCCTCACTGCACCTGGCCATCCCCTTCTTGTTCTTGGCTCAGCATCTGGACTGCCACAGAGGACCCCCGTGGTTACCTGTTTAAGTCCACAAGGCATCCCTCTGTAGCACTTCCCTCAACTGTAATTCAGAAAGTACTTACTTGATATCTGCCCACAGGCAAGGACACAAGCAGCACTCCTGTTCTCATCTGATTGGCCAGCACTAGCCACATGATCATGCCTAACTTCAAAGGGGCTGAAAGTGCATCCCAACATGTGCCTGTAAGGAAGAGAACCAGAAATAGTTGGTGACAGCACTAGTCATCACCAAATGATTATGTTTTGTTTGAAAAAAAAGGTGTTATTCCACAAAAATCACAACACACACAACTGAACACCAAATGCACTAGACCAGACTTGCTAGGACCATCTTCACAATGAAACAAATAGCATCTACTTACATTATCCCACCTGAAATATCATGATTTTAATTGTAACATTAAAATTATCAAAACAATCCGTACACATAGTTTTAAAAATATTTCTTTTTTTTTTTTTTTTTTTTTAATTTTTTTTTTTTCAACATTTTTTATTTTTTATTTTTGGGACAGAGAGAGACAGAGCATGAACGGGGGAGGGATAGAGAGAGAGGGAGACCCAGAATCGGAAACAGGCTCCAGGCTCCGAGCCATCAGCCCAGAGCCTGACGCGGGGCTCGAACTCACGGACCGGACCGCGAGATTGTGACCTGGCTGAAGTCGGACGCTTAACCGACTGCGCCACCCAGGCGCCCCTAGTTTTAAAAATATTTCAAACAGTAATGAGCGATAAGGTGAAAAGGAAAGTATGCCTCCTTGCCCAGTTCCCTCATCCCATAATCCTACAGAAGTGATCATTATAGACAAGGTGTTTCAGGTAGGGAGGTCGGGGAAGGCTTCACAGAGAGGCATGACTGGAAGCTGTTTGGGTTTTTTTTTTTTTTTTTTTCAACTTTTTTAAATTTATTTTTGGGACAGAGAGAGACAGAGCATGAACGGGGGAGGGACAGAGAGAGAGGGAGACACAGAACGGAAACAGGCTCCAGGCTCTGAGCCATCAGCCCAGAGCCTGACGCGGGGCTCGAACTCACGGACCGTGAGATCGTGACCTGGCTGAAGTCGGACGCTTAACCGACTGCGCCACCCAGGCGCCCCTGTTTGGGTTTCTTAAATGTGAGATTTAATTTTCAAAGATTCCTATGATCCAACTGAAGCTTTCTGGTAAGGCATTTTGGGATTCATGTGAGGAGAAATACTGCTGTCTCTCGGCAAAGTAGTTAGAAGAGCTAGGAATTCCAAGCCAGAGCTCCAATCCGGAAAATTCCAGCAAAGCATCACTCTAGGCTTAGTGGTTGCCACCCACCACCCCTCAGATTAAAAAGCTTCAGAGCCCTGTGACCCACTAACATATTCACAAACTAACTCAGATAATTAATCCTGGCTCATTAATCCTCTTAAAACTATACAAGTCTTCCAGCCGGCCACCCTGACTACTAAGAGTATTTTGTGGGCTCTCCATAGGTTGCAAGCTGCTCAGCCGAACAGAGACACCCATTAGGAAACTGAGCCCCAGCTCTCCCCAACGAGTGAGGAGGGGACTTTATTGAATGCCTTCAATATGACAGGCATCCACTCTGAAGTGGTTCCTTGATCCTAACAGGTGGGGAGGTGGGTGCTGCTGAGCCCATTGTACCACTGAGAGCACTGAGTCCTGTAGGCTGGAAATGACTTGGTCACACTCACCAGCTGCTGAGCTGCAGAGCTGGGATTCAAGTCTGACTGTTCTGACTGCAAAGCTCACCATCATCATTCCCCTCTCGCTGATGCTGAATTCGGCTGCCACCTTCCCCAACCATTGTGTATAAAATGATGACCCCCGTGACCCATTTCTCTCTAGTCCTGGAACCCTGCTTTGTTTTCATTGACAGGAGACACATCACCACCTCTGTTCACTGCTCTATGCACCGACCCCCGGTGCCTACAAGAGTGGCTCACCCTCAGTAGGTGCTCTGTGATTATTTGTTGAATGAGTGAATGGTGCTATGAAAAGAAGACCAACCTGAGTTTAATCCTGCTCTGTCAGGAATCCAGTGTGTGACCTTGGATAAGTCCACTTTGCTCTCTGGGCCCCAGCAGCCATATCTGTGAAGTCAGAGGGCAGGATAAGAGCATCTCTTTGTAACTTATATGCCCTGTGACTTACACAGCCTGTCACCCAGAGCAAAGGTTGCTTTCGTTCTCAGAAAGGGGAAACAAGATTGGAAATGCTAAAAGGATGGCAAAGAGCTCGAGGCAAGGGAGGAGCTGGGAGAGGGACCCTTGAAACCATTTGGTGTCTGCCCTCCTGCCCACTGGGACCGCAAATTCTCAAGCGCACAAGTGTGAGAAGCTGGGCAGAGGAATTTGGTCCCTGTCTTGCTGAGACAGAGCAACAACCACAAAGAAACAGGAGTGAGGCCAGGGGAGACCCATGGGATGGTCCCTTAGGCCAGAAAGCATCTGAGTGTTAATCAGATGATGAGATCAGTGTTTGCTCTTCTGCCCACCATCTTTGTGATTTCAGGGAGGTCTCATAAGAACTCTTGATTCCATTTCTTCAAATGGGAAAATTAATATGTTCTCTTTCCTCTCTGCACCTCAGTTTTCTCCTCTGTAAAATGGGAACAATATAACACTTATTTCATAGGAGCTGTGTGATGTGAAAAGTGGCTTATTAGAATCGAAGGCTGAAATGCACTGAGCCAGAAGTTCACACAGCCTCACACAGTACAGAGGTCCTCTCTAATCACAGGGCATCCCTTTTTGCTCCATGCTGCTTGGGACCCAAAAAATGAAATTGTCATGTTTCTAGATTATCACAAAATACACAACAGTCACTTGGAAAAATATGATATGGGGTAGGGAAAGGGGTGGTTAAACTGGGCTCATAGAGGCAGGTAATGTGAATGAGTGATAATGGAGGACTGCCCCTCGGTCTTAGTTCTGGGGATGTAATAGGGACTAGTGGGGACTGTGGTTTACTAGCGAGCATGTGCCGTGTCTGAAGCGAGCAGCCGCTCCTCAGCTCCAGCCAATTGTTGCCATGTGATAATGTGGTAATGCAGGCCCACACAGACATAAATTCCAATTTCTAAAGAGAAGCCAACACCCCATATTTTATGTGTAATAAATGTTGTCAAAACTCACATTTAAAAGAAGTGAAACAACAACTGTACCCCGTGGGCTGCCAGATTGGGATTTCTAAACTAAACTGTCAGACGACAGAATTAGCCACTAAATTAGCCAAATACTTTCCAGATACTCTCTTGGCAGCTTTCTCAGGATTCAACATTATATCCTATTTAGTTTCTTGTAATTCTATACACTTAGAGCAAATAATGAGCGCTTAACACCTACTATGTGCAGAGTGGCTCTAGACATCATAAAAGTGAGGTACCAAAAATAAAAACAGAACAAAAACAGGCACAAGACACAGTCTCTCCACCCCTACCCTATCCTACCCCACCTCACTCCCGTAACTGACCTCTGCGACACCCAAAGGTAGATTCTGATACCTGCTGGGGGACGGTTAGAGACAGTAGGCGCTTCAGGAGTTTGGACAGAGAGAGCTTTCCCTGCGGTGGTCTGCGAGAGCTGCCCAGTGGAGATGGCTCTCGAGGCAGGTTTAAAGGGTGGCTGAGATCGAGATCAGCTGATGACACACTCTGGCAGAGACAGGGGACTGCGCCTGTTGCAGAAGACCCATGCAGGGTGGTTGTGCAGAATCGTGCTGGGGAATCTAGACTTTACCCTGAAGATCCCTCAGGAGGAAGCTGGTAGGTTGTAATGGGGCAAAGCTGATGGAAAGGGACCCCCTTATCCTCCTGCATCCTCCAGGATGAAGAGCCTGGGCACTGGGTCCAGAGGCCCCTCTAGGTCTGACTCTTTGCCTCTTGTTTTCTTATTTGACACAATGCAGAACAGACAAACAGGCCAGAGCTTCCCCTGACAGCTTCGTGTAGGCTGTTTCCTCAGGGGTGGGGGAGATGCCTTCATGGTAATGATCTGGATCCTGAAACAATTCAGAGAGGCAGCAGGGCTTTGAAACAGGCCGTATTTCCTTTTTTTTTTTTTATGATGGTTTCATTTTACATTTTTATTGGCTCTCCACTGATTGCTCTCGGGCTCTCTGACGGGATGTGAGATGCGCTGACATTTATAGAAATCAATACATTAATAAATCACGAAGTTCATAATGTCTGATTTGCTTCTAAATGAGACAGAACTATTATCACCATAAAGTCGCACATAAAATATGCCCAATTGTGATGTATTGTATAGTCTAATCAAAGGCATTTGAGTGAATAACCTTTCCCCAAAAGAAGGAAACAATCAAAGCTGAATAACGCCATTAATAATTCAAGGTATGTCTGCCAAGGCTTCATTTATTAAGTGCACAGTTAAGAGGCTTCTGAGCTGAGTCCCACAGATGACACCTTGCCATCTTCTCCCTGCCTCTGGGCAGGCAGACATCCGCGCTCCGATGAACTGGCTGCACTCCCTGCATTTGGCAGTGGATGTGCGAGGGTAACGTCCAACAGACTTCTCCAGCTAAGAAATGGACCAAAACAATACACATTTTGACCGTCTGGATTATTAAGGGCAGAGGACATGGAGTCACGTAGTAACTCTAGGGGAGAAGAGGCAGGAAATTTTCTCCGTGACGGTCAGTTATTGTATCCATAGACTTTACACTCTGGGCCCTGTGTTTCTGGTGTCCACCGCTCACTGATGCTCTGCCCTGTTCCCTGACAATCTGCAGCCCGAGGTGCTCGATGCTCTTTCAGCCAGCATCTTGTGTTTGCTTCTGTCCATTGCGGTTAATATAGAATGATAATACTCACTTTAATCAGTTAATGTCCAACCTGAGCTGGCAACTGAGTGCCTTTCTGACAGAGTCAATCACAGAACAAACAAATCTTCCTGTATTAAAGAAAAGCACAATTAACTAGATCCATCAGAAAAGGCGTAATTGTGGCCTACAGAGTATCTACAGACTTGATTACTGGATTCTGCCTTTGAGAATCACCCTTAAAATCACAGACATAACACACTATTAGATGAGAAAAAACATTTTCTGAGGACCTACTGTGTGCATAGAGCCCTTTACATATCTTATCTCATTTAGATTCACAACTACAAGGTGGGTATGATTATAGCTGGAATTAGCCTAATAACCATATACCTCCTAGGGACAGTGAGATGATTAGATCAATCCTAAAACTATTACCATGCTCTCTGAGCTCACCAAGACAGGCACTTAATATGAGGATACATTAATACTGAATTCCAGCAAAAGCTTACCAGGCCAATCTCCATTATTTCCCTGCTTGTGATTATTCTATATGAGGTACAGAACCTTATTTTCACGATAACAACAAAGAAAAGGTTTATTTGGTTAGAATACTGGAGCTGAGCCTGCTTTATGCATTGTTTTTCAGGCCCTTAGCACACTAATTTGGGATAGTTAAACATATGCCAATGTAGCAGCAGTAATATGATGGAGCTGGCTCATACCCACGGATTGTGCACTGCACTTCCCAAATCCACATCCTGTGACTTCAGTTGACAGCCTGATGGGAATATTTACACCAAAGAAATTGGAAAATGGTATCAATCAGGCTTTTCCCCCATCCCCAAATGCCAGTTGTTAAACACTTACCAGCCCACCAGGGCAAGCCCTCTGCCTGGAAACTATCACCTGGTAAGTTGTTAAGTTAGCTGGATAGCAATGAACTACCCTTCAAAACACAGGCTAAAAGACAAGATTTTCACACCTTAGCCTGACCTTGATCCAGGGAATTTCCACTGATGAGAAGATTCTATGCCCAACCTAACAGAAGTCCTAGTCACACAGCAATCTTACTTTTCCTTTGAGTAATTTTTTTGACCCCTCTCTGCACCTTCGTATTTCCAACTTAAAACTAGCAGTGCCCTTTCCCCATGGAAAAGAGCAGTAACAAAATCCCACCTATGTGCTCTTCTTATCTCGTGCAGAAATATTCGAGACTCACTTATCCTGGGCAACATGCCCCCCACCCCCCAACTCAGGGCAGCCACCACTCATGAACTGGCCATCTCCATGTGCTGGAACTTCAGGGCAGGGTCCCCTGAGACCAAAGGAGAAATGGCGGGAGGTTCCCCACTGCCTCCTGACTGCTAGCTGGTGGCAGGATTTGGGCCTTGCGTGACTAATTGCTCCTAGAGCTGTGAGGACTGCTGGTGCCACCTAAGTACACCATCCAGTTTCATCCTGGGACACTTTTTACAGACACAGAGGTCCACTTAAAACATCATCAAGAGATTTCCACCTGCAACTGAGACACTGCAGTAACCCTGACATTTCTACTCTGCAGCCTGGCCACAGCCTTAGCTGGAATGAAATGTTGCTTTGGAGGTGAGGAGACACTCCCTGTCCTGAAATACCACTTAGGGCTCCTTTCTGCCAACTCTGGGATCTAAATGACCCACTTATTTCCCAGAAGTTTCTTTGTTTTTTTCAATCTCAGTGGAAAATGTGCAAATGTTATGCTGTCACACAACCAACAGAATTGTGATTTATGTCTGCATAATGGCTTTGTGGACTTTTAATAATTACATTATATTTCTGACACCTAATCTCTACTACCACCAGCTTCCGAGGTACATCTGACACTCACCTTCCCACACACCCACCCACGCACTCACCCAATGTGCTGATCTGAAGGCCATGTTCAAAAACACCCTCCTTTTGGGAGAAAGGTCAGAGAACCGAAATATGCTATATGCGGAAGAATTTTCAAGTCATTTGACCTGGGAAATCTCCCATCAAATGGAACAAGCAATACTCAAAGATTTTCTTTGAGGGACTCTTTTTTTTTTTTTCAGAAGATTTTCAGGACTAAGGTGTAAATGAATGAGAAATGTATAAATTCAATTTCGCTTAAAAGGGGCAGGAGGGTTTCAAGATTAAGAGAACAAACGCTTGGAGCAAAACATGATTTGAGTTTTATTGAAGCAAGAAGACTGAAAAAAATGTCTGGAACACTCAGAAAATCTTTATCAAAGCTCAGCTCAGCACTCCCGGGACTCATCGTTAAGTTTATAAAATTCAGAGCTGACGAGTTGTGTGTGCTGTGTGTGTCTGAGTGAGCTTATGACTCACCTCCAAGTCCCTGCTGTAAGAATCTCAGCCCTCAGCCTCCAGGATTACACTTCAGGACCAGATAGAACTTGTCCCCCCCCCCCCAGCCCCCTGTGCCCCCACCCCGGTCCATACAGGCACCACCAAGGATCTTCATCGCTAATAATAATGGGGTAAATTGTCAATCAAAAAAAAAAAAAATGGTGTTAGTCTCACCCAGAATAAATCAATCGACCATGTTTAAGGGGAGAGAAAAGATCACAGTTTCAAATGCCAGCATGCCATCTCTAATGTAGTCTTTAATGTAACCAACATAGTTTAGGCAACGCTGAAAATGAACCACTAGAAGCACTAGAAATATGATTTCAAGAGGCAGCACAGCATTCAATTTTAGGCATTCAATTTTATGCACACTGTCACCTAAATGATTTGCAGCTCAAGTATGTCATGCTCTTTAAATTTCCCTCTGGGTTCAGTTTTCACAGCGTCCCACAGTTTTGATATGTTATATTTTCATTATCATTTGATTCCAAATGCTTTCTAATTTCCATGAGGTTTCTTCCTCCATACATGGGTTATTACGAATTCGAACCATGTTGCTTGGTTTCCAAACATTGGGAGATTTCCTCTTTTTTCCTTCTTCTCTTGATTTCTTGTTTAATTCCACATGGATAGAAAACATTCTGAACAATTTCATTTCTTCAAACTTTGTTGAGATTGGCTTTATTACTCAGGAAGTGGTCAATTTTGGTAAATGTTCTCTGAGCCCTTGAAAGGAATGTGCGGTATCTATGGCGGTTGGATAAAGAGCTCCACTCCTATCAATGGAGACACATTTGTTAATTGCATTGCTCATATCCTCTATACCCTCATCGATTTTTTTTTATCAGTTGCTGAGAGAAGGGTTTTGAAATCTCCAATTATGACTGTGAATTTGCTAGTTCTTCTTTTCTCTGTCAGCCTTTGCTTTGTATTTGGAAACTATATTATTTGTGCATACTAATTTGGAATTGTTGTATCTTCCTAGTGGATGGCACCTTCATTATGCAAACTCCCTTTCTCTCTAGCAAAGCTTCTTGCCTTAAAGTCTACTTCCTCTAGTGTTAAAATAGCCAAGCCAGTTTTTCTTGACATGTGTTTGCATGTTGTACTTTCATTTCTACTTTTTCTGTGTCCTAATTAATAAGCATCGAGCTAGGGCTTGGTTTTTATCTGAAGATGGCTTTCTTGTATTAAAGATTTTCTGTTTAGCTTTGCATTTCTACAGTTTTATTGTGATGTGCCTTGGTGTGGTTTCCTATGAGTTTCTCTGCTTGGGTTTATGCTTCCAGAATCTGTGGCTTGACATCTGTGGCTTGATATATTTAATTGGTTTTTTTAAATGATCAATTGTCACTTAAGATATCGCCTCAACAGCATTTTTTATCTCCTCCCCATTGGAAACTCCAGTTACACATATGTTAGAACTTTTATGAGGGGTGCCTGGGTGGCTCAGTCAGTTAAGCATCTGACTTCAGCCCAGGTCATATCTCATGGTTCGTGAGTTCGAGCCCTGCTTCAGGCTCTGTGCTAACAGCTCAGAGCCTGGAGCCTGCTTAGGATTCTATGTTTCCTTCTCTCTTTGCCCCTCCTCTGCACACACTCTGACTCTCTCTCTCTCAAAAAAAAACTGTGTGTGTACATATATATATATACACACACATATATATATGTGTATATATATATATATATATATATATATATATATATATATATAAAAGAACTTTTCTTCAAGTCCAATATGTCTCTTATGGTCTTCTCTGTATTTTTCGTATTTCTCTCTCTGTGCATAAGTCTATATTTTTCTATTGACCTATCCACCAAATCATTCTCTCTTCATCTGTGCCCAACCAGCCGTTAAATTGATCTATTTAGTTGTTAATCTTGGATAATATATTTTTTAATTCTAGGACTATATATATATATATATATATATATATATATATCCCAGTTCTCCAAGTCTCTGGTGGAATCTCCATCTTTTTATTTATTTTCTTGAGCATATTCACCATTATTTTAAGGCCCACAGTTGATAAGGCCAATATTTAGATCACTATGAATCTATTACTGTATTCTGTCTTTTTCTCTTGGTCCTATCTTAATATGCCTGGCAAATTTGCAATGAGTGGTGAACATTAGAATACAAAATGTGAACACTATCTGGCTGAACCTTCAACTTCTGCAAGGTAACTGAGCAGGAGCAAATAAACTTAATCCAAATAGGGATTGAGTTGTTTCGAGGCTGGATTTCAATCTTTGAGAGGCCTGATCTACTTCTAATATGCCTTGCTCCTAGAACACAGTCCTTTAGGGATCAAACTGAAAGCCTGAATGTTCACCAGGAACCTACCTCCTAGAAGACCCTGAATCTAACCGCTAACCCATAACCCTGTGAGCCTGCCAAGAGCTCCATTTAGCTCTGCAACCTTTGGGCTGTGGTTTTTGCTTAGTTTCCATTGACCTCAGTCACTTATGATAGCTCAGGTTGATAACATTATGTCTGTGCTCCCCTCCTCTGTGGCCCCTCCGGTCTTGGCCCCTCGAGCCCTGAATGTCTTCGTAGGACTGATCCCATTTTTGTCTTCCCAGATTGCTGAAAGTTCTGCTTATATTCTTTCCCCTTAGCAGACCCTTTTGCTCAGTTTCTCAAGCTCAGAACCCATGCCACTTATAAATCAGCATACCCTGTGAGATGAAAAGCAGCACTGACTGTCAGGCTCACCTTAATGAGTTTTTCTTCCCTCCAGAATCATTGCTTCTAAAGATAGGATAAATTGGTGCTCTCCAGTGCCTTCAAACACATGTGTTAAGGTATTTTTTCCTGTTCCCCCACCCCCTGCCCAGTCTTTAGGTGTCTTTTTGTTGTTGTTACCATGGTAATTTTTAAAATTTTTTTAATTGGTTTATTTCTTTAATACTCCTTTTCCAGTTGTTCTCAGGAAGAAGTCAGCTGTACTAGAGGAGAGCTCACCCTGGCCTTTTGGCTTCTGTATCATCGCATATGATAGATATTCCCTTTTTCCCTTCCTTCTTGAAGACTCAAATAAATTACCAGCTCCCCTTGGAGCCATCCCTGCCACCCCTTTCAATTTCCTGCCATCCAGGGGTTATTCATGAAGAGCTTCCTCCTCTTGGCTCCCAATGCCTCAGCCATGTCCACACTGCCATGCCACTACTTGGCCTTGGCATGATTTGCCAGCGAAGGGTTCCAGGCCAGCAATCCATAGCATCCTACAAATGGGAATATCATATTTGGCCCATGCTGTATGTTTCCAATGTTAAAGTCATTGATAACAGCTAAGAGTCAGGACACAAACAATCTTAACTGTAGCAGCTCTTAAGAAAAACTAAAAATCTGGGCTCTGTGAACCTAAATTCTATATAACAATGACTGGCTGTGTAAGAGCTGTTTCCCTTTCATGGGGTAATGACTCACCAGTTCTCAGTCCCTGCCACTCAGGTTGTACACCCAGCACCTGACTCATTTAAATTACTTACCAACTACTACTGGCATTTGAGTTTGTAATCCTGGTCTCTGTGCATGTCTCACCACTAGTCGGACAGCTCCATATGAACAGTCTGTCTTTTCATCTCTCTCCCAATCCCATCCCTGGCATGGCAGAGACGGTGAACCCTTATTTGTAGACATACCACTACAAAAATGCTATGTAAGTATTTTTAAGGCTGTGAAACTATTCTGGAGGATTCTGTAGTGGCAGATACGTGACATTATACATTTGTCAAAACCCACAGAACTGCACCACACAAAGAATGCACTCTAATGTAAACTATGGACTTTAGCTAAAAATATTTTAATCTTGGTTCATCAGTTGTAACATATATACCATACTAGTGCAAGATGTTAATGCTAGGGGAAGCCGTGAGGTGATGTGCATGTGAACTTTGTATTTTCTACGTAATTTTTCTGTCAACTTAAAACTGCCTTAAAAATAAAGTCTATTAGAAATGGTAAATAAGTGCAAATGCTATTAATCAGAGTGATAACAGAGGGCAACTAAATCTGGCAAAATAAGTTTCTCCCATGGGATTCAGATCAGGACCAGGTCAAGAGCAGAAATATTTACCAGAGGATGGATATCCACCTATACCACCACTTAAATTTTTTTTAATGTTTTATTTTATTTTTGAGAGAGAGAGAGCACTGAGGGGGACAGAGAGAGAGAGAGAGAGAACAGGGGAGGGGTAGAGAGAGAAGGAGGCACAGAATCCAAAGCAAGCTCCAGGCTCTGAGCTGTCAGCACAGAGCCCAATGCGGGGCTCAAACTCACGAACCGTGAGATCATGACCTGAGCTGAAGTTGGATGCTTAACTGACTGAGCCACCTAGGCACCCCTATACCACCACAGCAGAAAATGAGCCCCTGCTGTCTGGGGTTATGGGTGGGGAGTGACCAAAATACACTTAAAGTGATAGCTGGACTGGCTCACACACTCTTGGTCAGGAGTGATGGAAGGACAGGAGGAAGTTCAAATAATAGCCTACAGAGGTAAACCAAGTGGACCCCCCAAATCAACCCCAAAGGCCTGCAGGAGAGCAACAAGACCCCCACTTTCTACTCTCTGGGACCTGGACCCAGCCAACTCTATGGTGCCATGAAGGAGTTTCCAGGTCTGATAATCCGTCTTATGTTTCGTATTCAGCACAACAGGGGACTTCACCTGCCTCCACTCTGCTCACAAGTTCTAATGTGCTAATTAGTTTTTTCCACAGCCCCCCCCCCCACCTTGTTTTCCCCTGCATCGGTGTTACTTATCAAGCTCCTAAAGGGAAAAGAGAAGCATAGGCTTGTAGACTGTAAGCTCCAGGAGAGCAGGGAACAGAGTCATTTCATTCACTGAAATATGTAGGTATGTCACTGATGATTGTTGAGTGAGCGAATATAGAATCCTACAAAATGTGCAGCTTCAAATGACAAGGTAGCAGAGGGGGACCATGGGGCCTCTGTTGTGAAGGGTAGCATATAAGCCACTTTACAACCAAACATGCAGGTATTTTCAAGGACCCATCCACATCCGTGCATCCTCTGCCCCGTGCCATCCCATCACTCTTAGGGCTGCATGGCTGCATGGCTGCGGGCATGCTCAATGAGCCCCCTGCTGGGAGCCGTGGGCACTGCGAGGTGACCCATTACTCTTGCCTGCTCCCACCTGGGGAAAAGGATAAGGAAAAGGTCAGCACCAGCTCTGCTACAAGATCTCTTTGCGTATGTCGAGCTGGATGGTGACCTGGACACCCTCCGAGTGGAATCTCCATGGAAAATAAAAGTATGCTTTGTCTTTTCGATGAATGGATTTGGTAAAATGTTTTCTTACTTTTTCCTAGACATCGCCTGGTGGTATTACCAGTATCAGAGAGGTAAAAAAGTTTAAACTAACTTGACTACTTTGGTCATATTACTTTCAAAAGAAGAGCTTCTTTTTTTAACGTTTATTATTATTATTTATTTATTTTTTTTTTTTTTTAAGAGAGACAGAGAGAGACAGTGTGAGCAGGGGAGGGGCAGAGAAAGAGGGAGACACAGAATCCGAAGCAGGCTCCAGGCTCCAAGCCAGCAGCACAGAGCCCAACGCAGGGGCTTGAACCCATGAACCACGAGATCATGACCTGAGCCAAAGTCGGACGCCCAACCGACTAAGCCACCCAAGTGCCTCCGAAAGAAGAGTTTCTTAATCAAATAGATTTTGTAATTAGTCTACTCATTCACCAACTTTCTTTGCCCCTTGTTAGCAAACACCACCTATATAGAAACAGCCAGAAACTTTCTTTTAGAGACAAGTTATAGGAAGAGGTTTGCTCCTAATAAGAAACGGATATGTTTTTCTCTAATGGGCAACAAGATAATATGTAAAAGCTCAGAGCCAGTCTGTGACTCAAGCTTAGTCACTGCTTGGAATAAATGACCTGTATTTCTAAGTTGTCTTTTTCCCCATGGCCTTGACCTCTTAATCAAATCAACATTTTCTGAGGCAGTTTTTCTTGTTACTTTATCTCTTTTAAATTTATTATATTTACTTCCTATAATCAATTTTAAGCCCTTTGTGAAACAAAGTGGAATGTGTTTAAATAAGTAGTAAGGAGAGAAAAGGTGGTTGACTGGGTGGTGAGTGAGGTAAGAAAAAAGGTAGGTAGGTGGGCGGTAAGCGGGCAGAGATCAGGAAGGGAAAAGTCAAATGCCTGTGGGGCCAGGAAGGTAGCATAAATGAGTGAAGTGAGCCACAGGCGTATAGGTGGAGCGCTAGAGGCTCTGGCTGCTCAGAGGGAACAGCCACCGCTCAGCTTTCATAAACTATTTCCTTGTGAGAATTTGAGACTAAAAGTTGTTAGATAATCCCATTTTCCAAGAGAAATAAAATATCCGAATTTGTCAATCTCTCATCTTTCAATAGTGGCAGTTAATTCCAAAAACAAAAACAAACAAACAAAAAAACCCATCACATTTTATAAACAAAACAAGACCTATTTGGGGGCTGCATTCTATGTCAAGGGCCACCATTTTGTAACCTTGAAAACAGATAGGTGATTATCAAGTCCAACCCAGAGACCCCACGATGAAGAGACTATTTTCTAGTGTAGGGAGAAGGAAGTCATCATGGCCATGGTTTTTGGCCTTGGCCGTGGTCATGGTCACAGAACTAACAGAGGAGATTCACTAGGGAGGAGACTAAAGGCTTGGGTCCTCTTACAACTCATAACCTAAGGGTGTGACCTGTACAGAGCTTGTTAGGAGCATAGCTCCTAATATTGCAAACTTTGTCACATTGGTCACAAACAAATTTGCAGTTTGTGCTTAAGGGAAAGGGAAGCCATTGTAGGGGCACATGGAAGCCAGATCTATAAAAGAGACCTGGGACTGGCTCGATTCTAGGTCCCATTCTGTCTTAGGCAAAGCCATTTAGTGACAGAGCTTGGAAGAGATCTCCTGTGCTAGAAGCACTTAACATGTCTCCATGTGTTTAAAATGTCCAAGACCTAACTGAAAGTACAGAAAAATGCCATAATTAGGTGCATTTTCTTTTTCTGAGAGTCTAAAGCTTTTATCCCACACTCAGAAGAGTCCGTGACCTCAAAACAATAAAGACCACTTAATTTGAATCATCTTCTCCAACTTCTCTTTCAGTCTGGGAATTTCCTGCTGTAAATCCCCTCCCGTTGATTTTTTCTATCTTGCTTTACCCGCAGTAATAGGCAATTCATCAGTGTTTAAGATACTCACGGTTAGACAATCTCCTTGTCTGTTAAGACACCCATCTTTCTAATACTCGCTCCCCACCACACACAAGGTTGTAGTGGGACAACAGGCATGAAAACATTTTACAGATTAACAGTATTTTACCAACAGAAGGTATTCTAATTCTTGTTATGTAGTTACCACCATAGTACTAAATTTCTAGGTTAATTTTAATGTCTATCATCCAAACTCAATCTGACTTAGTAACTGACTCACCATTACTTTCAATAACAAAAATAATATCAAGCAACATTTCACCTTGCAGACTCTTAACAGAAGAAACTGTCAAAGAGGCTCCCCACCTGTTAGTTCTGTTTCCTCCTCCTCCAACCCGAGAGCTGGGCCTCCCTCCTTCCTTTACTGGGAGGGACCACCTGGGCAGCACCCAGGGACTCCCTGAGAGAGGGGGGTCAGTGCAACAGGAGGAATGTGAAAACCTTAGCAGCCCCTTCAGAAATTTCTTCAGAATATATTTATAGTGGCTGGAACTAGATGAAGGAGGGGAAGGGAGAGCAGGTATGAGGGAGAGGAATGCTGAGATGTGGGCCCTTCTAGAAGGTTGCCACAAGTGTAGACAACTCAGTGTTTTCCATTCACAGGTCATGACACATGAAGGTTAACACAATTTTACAAAGAAATAGATTAAAATTGAGAACAGAGTACATCTCACATCAATAGGGAAAAGTGTTTAAGGAAATTTTTGATTCAAAATATGTCATAAAATCTTTGTTTATATGTATGTGCATCCTGGAATGTGCTGTTAATTGTAGCTCTTACTATGAAATACATTAAAACAAAAAATTGAGAACCACTGGTTGAAGACACGCAGGCTACTTCCCAGCATCTTGAGCCCCAAAGACATGAATTTCCTTCAGTGACTGATGTTACCACAGCCTGACAATTAGAGGGTGATGAGAAGCAAAACCAAACCAAAGCTTGGCAATCATCATCCCAATATTCAGATATTATGGAATCCAATACGGAAATTGATCCCTCCGCCCAGACAGCAAACAAATCATTTATTGATAAAGTCTAGTTCTCCCTTAATGAAGTGGGCTTAATATTTGATATTTCAGTAGTAACTACTTAGTGCATTTATAATAGAGGAGATGGTAAGTAAGTGCAGCTTATGAATCAGAGAGATTCTCACAGACTCCCGCAAACAGACTTCCCTGATCTTGTGAAGAATTCAGTCACAGGAAGATTAATAGAAACAAGACAATCTTTCAAAAGAAGTCTTTTCAGCTTCTGGATAAGTTAAAGTGAGAATGGTATACTATATGCCTGCAAAAATACATCATTTCTTCCAAAAAATACATTTCTGCCTTCCTTGTTTCCATTTTAATAGTTCACCTCTCTTCACACTTTTAAATATCTGTGTGTTTTCCAAAATAAAATTGCTATTAAATCTAACACTGGGAGATTCAAACCAATAATTTTATTTCTATTTTAAAATGAGCTAAAAATATAGGCAAGTATTCTGAATTAAATTTACGTGGGGAGGGGCGTTGGAGGGGTGGATCAACCCTTTGATTTACATAGAAATGCTGCAATGTTAAGGTAATTGCCACTTGTTAGCTACAAACAAAACAATAATTAAAGGCTCTGTAAGAATTAAAAAGAAATCGGTCACTTGCAGCTATGTTGTATAAACAGAGTATCTTATTTATATTAAATAATCTGCCCTACTCCCAAGAGGATAAGGTGATACCAGTTGCCCAGCACACAAGAAAGACAACCACTGGCAATTATCACCAAGTTCTTCTGCCTCTCCCTGGCACCTTCCCCAAACATCCATTTCCTTAGGGAAGATGTCCAAGACGCAAACCCATTTGGAGAGTTTCCTTTTGTATTAAGATCACAGTCTCAAAAGGAAAAGTGACAATTGAAGAAAAATCTGATAGCAAGAGCTTGGCACTGACTAGACAGATATACTCAGTGGAAAGCACTTGCTCACCCTGTTCTCTCAGAAACACAGCCTGCCCCCCACCCTCTGTGGTCATGGGATGTGATGTGGAGTGTGGCGTTCCCAGCAGCTTGCCCATCTCATCACTATTCTTGCCGGCCCAGTACATGTTCAGTACATGGATTTGCTAATGTCTGCACGACAGCTGTGGGCAGCGAAGGTTAGTTGACAATTGATTCTTGATTGGAATAAATTTATAGAAAGTGTCTGGCAGGACCCAGAGGAAAACACTCATTTATCCTGCTGTGATGGTAAAGTGTGGAAACCTCCGCTTATTCAGTTTGTGGCCCTTCAGTAGGAGATGGGCAGATTTCTTGCTTTGACTGGCCCTTTTTTCAATAACTGGTGAAAAATTATATTACATTGTCATTCTTATTGGAGGAACAAACTGCTACTTCAGACAACTGTTTTTGGAACCCCTCAAATGCTTCAGAAGCTTTGATTTATATCAAGTAGTTCCCATTTAAGTCACTTGCCTATTATTTAAGAATGTCTAGTAGACATTACAAAACAACACTGTAAAATACACTCGTACTCTTAAATTAATATTTAACATGCCATAATTGGAACTTTTTGCCAAATTGGGTTAGCCTTCATCTATTCGTACCAAATGGTAAGAGTTTGCTCTACATTTTTAATAGAGTTGTTTCCCTTTGCTGTTTGAAAGCTGTTAATCATTCCACTCACTTACTTGTGTCTCTAGAATATTCACATGGTTCAGTGGGCAGCAAATTGAATGTGCAAAGAAGTTATTTTGAAAGAAAGGGAAAGTTTTCATTATAGACTTATTTTTAGCACTCCTGCCTTCATCTCCACTTGGAACGTGTTCATCTCCAGCCTGAAGCTCCCTCCCTGAGTAGTGCCTGACACCCCTGGGGTAATGACTGGACTGAGTGTGAGACAGAAGTGACTGGGTTGGGGGTTGGGGGGTGGTCAAGGCAGAAGGATCATCTGCAGTGTGACCCCAGCCCTGAATCCCTTATCCCAGATCATAACACTACTCTTTTGACAGCCCAGACTGTGGTCTGACAAGTGGCTACTGAAGTCAGCCACTCCAATGCCATCTCCTCTGGTTCCAGATAAGATTGAAGATGAGCTGGAGATGACCATGGTTTGCCATCGGCCTGAGGGACTGGAGCAGCTGGAGGCCCAGACCAATTTCACCAAGAGGGAGCTGCAAGTTCTTTATCGAGGCTTCAAAAATGTAAGGCCCACAGGGCATCTGAAGGCCCAGGCAGGATTTCCCATCTGGAGCAAAGCTCTTCCAAATGTCAACAGGGCCCATCAGAGAGTTTTCCATATGTGTAGTTGTAAAAGAAAGGCCAGTTCTATAAAGACACGAGAGCAAGATCACCTGGCTAGAAAGAAAGACTTCAGGCAAGAAGGAGGCTATCTCCATAGATGGGAAACTGGCCAATAGCCTAGGAACTTCACAACATGGCAGGCACAACCTTGGAGAATTCACCTTGGCCCAACTTCTAGCCTTAGTGTGACCCATTCACACTGTCAATATTGTCGGTGCCCAGAACTGATGAGATTTAGGTCTGTGCTAACTGAGCTCATAGAGACTGATGTGTAAGCCTGAATGCCCATGTATTAATTTGCCGTATTATTTCATATATTAAACCTCATGACAGCCTTGTCAGAAGGTACTGTTAGCCCCATTTTACATGTAAGGACATTGAGGATCAGACACTAATTCATCCAAAGTTGCAAAGCCTAGAAGAGGCTGAGCCAAGATCCAAACCCAGACCTTCCTAGGCCCAAATCCCAAGCTGTTTCTACCTCACAGTGCCAATTCTCTGATGATGTCTCATCATTTTGCAAGGCAGCTTCATTCTTAAGGCAGGGCTATCTCCCGGCCACTCACCTGGAGGCACAGAAGTGTACAGGTGTTTGCCCAGTCGCTGTTCATCAGGGATGATGAGGAATCCTAAACCCCAAGGCTGGACCCAGTCTCCTCCTTCGGGGCCAGGCAGCCCTCCCTCCCACTGACTCTCTCCCCTTCATGCAGGAGTGTCCCAGCGGTGTGGTCAATGAAGAAACATTCAAGCAGATCTACGCTCAGTTTTTCCCTCATGGAGGTGAGTCTGATCTTGAAAAGATCCTTCCCAACTCCTTCTCTGGTGAGCAGCCTTTCTTCCTCCAGGTTCATGTTTCTTGTTATCTGTCTCCTCCTCAACAGCAGGGACAACTCAGAGTAAGATTCCCCTCCCTTATTACAAGACATGGAATTAGCTAAAGTTTTAGCAGAAAAGAGCTCTGAAATGGATCCTCTCCAAGAGAGTAGAAGAGATTAATAAAGCAATATCATAAAGTCTCATATCAGCTCTAGAAAGCAGGTACTGTATCATATCCCAGATGGGCAACAACATCTCAGAGAAGTTAGCAATTCACTCAAGATCAAGATCAAGATAACACAGCCAGTAAGTAGCAGAGCAGGGTTCTATCCCATAAGTGTCTGATGTAAAGCTCCGCCATGTTGGTTCCACCATTTTGCTACACACTCTCCATTCTTTTCCTTACAACAGCTGAGGGCAAGGTGAAACTTTGAAAAATAATTTCAATACCAGAGACTGTAGAAATAAATGAATCCAAAAAGATGTAGGGAACATAAAGCTGTGCATAGAAGTCCAGGTTAGTGAGTGTGCCAGGCCCACAGACACTCTGTTGCCGTGCCTGACTCCTGAAGGAAGTTGCTCTGCCTCCATGGGCCTAAGACATCAATGGTTCTTTCCCAAGGCTTCTATGAGTCACGTGCCACTTCACTGTCTGCCCCCAGGAGCTATCTCCTGCAGGATCCCTTCCCTGGGTCCTGATGAAATGGATCCAAGTGTCCCAAACATTTCTTGAGCTCTGTCTCTCATGGGCCTCGTCAGCACAGATGGGGCCCTCCTAGGTGTGGGACCCCATACAGGGCCCCTCTGCAAGGTGGGGAGCAGCTTCACCCCATGAAGACCCCAGACACTGCTGTTGAATTCTGTTGAGCCACAGTTTATTGAGTTTTGACCATTTGGCAGGCATGGTGACGGTTAAGATGATGTGACTATGTGAAAAGTTCAACATACTTTTTCAAAAATTCCAAGAGATAGGTTTTGCTACATCCCTTTGTACAGAGACAGGAAAGAGGAGCTCAGAGAGGTTCTGCTAGATGCCTGTTCACACAGCTACATAGGGAGAGAGCTGCTAGCCAAGCCCAGGTCTGTCTGCTCCCTAGTGAGTACTCACTCCATGGCACCACTGCACATCACTCAGAAGGGCGCCTTCTTCCCACAGTTGGCACATCACTCACCTACCAAGAATTACCCATGTGAACCAGCAGGAGGGTCTTCCTCCGGGGATGGCTAGATGTAGGGTGAGGGCCTGTCTTTGTCCTGAGAACTTTCCACCTAAAATCCAGGACAGCCACATGGGTCCCTGTTTACACAGTGGGCTTGCCCACACTGCTTTTCCTCCTTTCCATCACCCCAGCAGCACCCTCTTCTCTTCCTTATTGTTTCCAAGCGTTCTCCCTTCCCTCTGTGAAGCCCCGGCTCCTGTCACCTGCCTTTCCTTCTGTGCCTTTCAGATGCCAGCATGTATGCCCATTACCTCTTCCACGCCTTCGACACCACCCAGACAGGCTCCGTGAAGTTCGAGGTATGCTTGTCTCAGAGTCCCGGGGTCCCCACCATCTCCTCTTCTAAACTGTGTGCTATTGATGGGACAGTCGGGTCCTCAGATGCTTCAGTCCGTCATCCATTTGACAAACATTTCCTGAAGATAGAGAAACAGCAGATGCCCCACCCCTCTGGGAACTCAGGGCACTCATTAGCCTCAGAGGGACTAATGAAAAGAGTGTAACAGCTCACGTTCACACCGAGCTTACCACGAGACAGACTCTGTACTAGTGCTTTGCATGTATTAACTCATTTAATCCTCATAGTAACCCACAAGGTAGTGTTCTATTATTTATTACCAGTTTACAGAAGAGGACGGTGAGGCAAAGAGAGATTGAGTGTTTTTTCCAAGGTCAAACAGCTAGGAAGTGGTAATAGGGATTTGAACTCCGGTGGTAGACTATACTGCCTTTCTGAGGCTAACTGCAGCCGTGGGATAGGGCAGTGCCACAGGAGGCTGTGTTTACCTGTGTCTGGAGATGTCAGCACATACTTTCTTCCTCAAGGACGCTCTGTCCCCCCAAAATGGGGCAGGGTAGGGAATGGAAGGGGGGCACTTTCGCTGAGCTTGGCCATGTCCTTCAGGGGAGGACATGGGAGATACCACTATATAAAAGCAGTCATAGAGTCTGACCCAAAGACAGAGCTTCCTCCCACCCCATGGCTTGGTGGTTAATGTCATTAATGCCTCTTTCATTTGTCAGGACTTTGTAACTGCTCTGTCGATTTTACTGAGAGGAACAGTCCATGAGAAGCTAAGGTGGACATTTAATTTGTATGACATCAATAAAGATGGATACATAAACAAAGAGGTAAGTGAGCTGAGGCCAGGGTCACGAAGGAGGCGCAATGAAGGCATCTAATTAAACAGTAAACAGCCCCGTCTGGAGAATGAAACTGTCTGAATGAGGAGGGATATGCCTTGGGGCTAACAGAGAGATTCCTGGTCACCTTTGACCTACCCCATTGCCCTACCCTGCCCTGCCCCCAAGTACTCAAGAAAGGATTAAGCAGATTCATTTATTGTCACTGGGTCACACATATTCAGTGCACATTCCAAAGGGAATGCAAATGATTTTTGTGTAGAGTTACTCTTCCTAGGAGAACTCACATTTCACAGGTTAATAGCCACAAATTAAAGCTAAAAGTTGGAGGGGCGCCTGGGTGGCTCAGTTGGTTGAGCGTCGGACTTCCGCTCGGGTCATGATCTCATGGTTTCTGGGTTCGAGCCCCGCATCAGGCTCTGTGCTGGCAGCTCAGATCCTGGAGCCTGTTTCGGATTCTGTGTTTCCCTTTCTCTCTGCCCCTCCCCAGCTCGCGCTCTGTCTCAAAAATAAATAAACATTAAAAAAAAAAAAAAAGCTAAAAGTTGGAATGGTAGAATTGCAGACATCATCCAGAAGAGAGAAGGGAGATTACAATAGGATCACACTAGCCACAATCTATTTTGCCTACTAATAAAACCACAGAAGGGGACGATGGCAAGTGCAGCCATCTCTTAACAAATCACAAATAATGTCTGAGTCTTCACTGCCTGACACTTTTAGAGCCACATGTGGTGTCTAGCCAGTGAAATACCCACAGGTCTGTCTCAAAACTCACTTTGGTATCTACTGTATTTTGGTATCTCAGCTGAAGCTTGGACATAGCATCCTGTGACATCCCATTCCCGGAGCTTCTGCGTGCCAAGCCCAGTGCCTAGAGTAATAGCATCTCCAGGTATCACCCCAGCCCTGCAAATTTCCCTCTGACATTCAGTCTTCATTCATTCAGTCGTGCATTTGCTCAACATATATTTGAGGGCTTATTAGGTGTTTTAGGTGCTGAAAATCAAGTGGTGAATGATCCCCCACATGTGAAAACCCTAATATCTACTAATAACAGATATGTTCAGTGGATTCCAGGAAATACATGTAATGGGATAACAGATGGCCGTTTAAGATCATACAAAAGTATTAAGATGTAAAAATTCATCTTTTAAAATCGTATGTATAATATTATCTCAATTTTTCAAAGAATGTAATGCTTCTGTACATACTCAAATATGTGCTATGACAAAATATTCAAATACTACTTTACAAAATAGATAAAGAAAAGACCCTAAAATGGGACTTATAACACGGTTGTCAACCTTGGTTCAGCCATAATTCCATCACTTGAATAATCTCACTATCTCCAGCTCCCTCTTCCTTGTTTGTAGACCAGACAATATTGTTCCCATTTATACCCATCAGACCTCTCTTGATGGCAGAATTAATAAAGAACCCCTTAAAAGAAAAAGAAAGTGTGGATAAGCAGCTTCCTAGAAAAGATAGCTGGATCTTCCCCCTGACAATCATTTGGAGATAATCTCGTCCAAATTATAGGCAATGAAAATCCTGAGACAGCAATCAAAATTGGTCTTAAATCCTTCCTCTTATAAAAGGTACTCAGGAAAGAAACCTATAACAATGCAGATATGAAGGACTTACAAAGCCTACATTTTAAAATAAACCCATGGGTAGAGACGTTTATTTCCTATTTCTGTTTCTTGGGAGGGTCTAAGACAATGACACCCCTCCAGCAATGAGGACACCTCGCACCCAGACCTTGGTGTCTGAATATCATTCTCCAGCTAAAGGAACCAGTTTCCTTCAAGAAGTGGGTGATTCCAGGACTGGGACCGAGAAATTGCAAGATGGGCCTGGAGTATCTTGTAGTGCTGGAAAGTACTGGGGTGCTTGAAAAAAGAAAAAGAAGAAAGAAAGAAAGAAAGAAAGAAAGAAAGAAAGAAAGAAAGAAAGAAAGAGAGAGAGAAAGGAAGGAAGGAAGGAAGGAAGGAAGGAAGGAAGGAAGGAAGGAAGGAAGGAAGGAAGGAAGGAAGAAGTAGTGAGGGTGGGAGAGAGGAAGGCTGGGACATGTCAAAAAGCTGCAGGAGTAAGTCTGAAAGAGTTCCTAATCACCAAAACCAGAACAATTTGAGCAACATATCTAATAATGCTAGCGTTAGGGGTGCCGGAATGGCTCAGTCAGTTGAGTGTCCCAACTCTGGTTGGCGCAGGTCATGATCCCAGAGTTGTGGGATCAAGCTCTGCACCAGGCTCTTCACTGAGCGTGGAGCCTGCTTCAGATTCTCTCTCTCTCTCTCTCTCTCTCTCTCTCTGCCCCTCTCCTCTGCTTGCACATACACTCTATCTCTAAAAAAAAAACGAAAAAGTTAGTATTAGATTATAAGGTATAAAATAAAGAACACATCCATGAGTCCCTACTAAATTATATATATATATATAATTATAGATTATATGTATTAAAATAATATGTGATCAAATAAATAATAAATATGTACTCAAATAAATAATTGAATTCATAGATAAATAGGGGATAAGGGACAATTCTTCCTTAAAGAAGAATTCTAATTAATAAATAAAGAAGGAATAAAGGAAATACAAAGTCAGCATTAGGCAAACACCACAGTAATCATTTTTGCAGGCAAGATCCACTGAAAGAAACTAAGATCAGGGGAGGAACTTGATAGGCACCCCCTTTAATCAAATGATCAAGGTTAACGTCACCATTAACACGATATATCAAGAACCACTTTGATAGGATGCACCAAGAAGGATATAATATCACTGATTTGGTATTCTTGTCAAAAATGCATAACTTCAACCTAATCATCAGAAAACCAGGAACTAACACGAGCAGAGACATTCTACAAAATAACTGATCAGCCTAATAACTGACACTTCATATCAGAAGTGCCTTGCTCTTGAAAGACAAACAGAAACGGTCACAGGTTAGAGGAGACTAAGGGGACACAACAGTTAGATGGATGAGAGATCCTTAACCATAAAAAAGACACTAGGGGAATATCTGTTGAAATGTGAATAAGCTTGATAGTTTCCTTAATAGCACTGTAGCATTGTTGTAGAAATGTCAGTTTCCTGGGTCAGTTTCCTGTCAGTTTCCTTGTGCTGTGGTTTTGCAAGTTAAAATTAGGAGAACCTGGGTCAAAGGTATAGGTGCATGCTCTGTTCTATTCCTACAGCTTTTGTATAAGTCTAAAAGTATTAATAGGTTAAAAACAAATACAAGTAAAATAAGCACCTGGAATGAGGAGTAGCAGACAAGGACCCCAAGATAGAGTCTGTCCCCTGGGTCTCCGTAGACACTATTTCAAATATCTCAAAGACGAGGCTGCCTTCCTGCACCCTATTGCCTGCATTTGGAGGAGGGGCCATGGAATACCATGCCTGGTCAGCGTGATCAGAACATCACAGACCCACTCAACAGTTACTGGGCTCCCAGCCCATGCAGAGACCTTAGCAATGAAAGAGCAAGCATGTCCTCACGAGTTCACGGTCTTGAGGAAACAGATCTATAAACTAATAAAAAGAACAATCTAATTATTTTAATAAATATTTAATGATCACTTATTCTGTATCCAGAAGCATTGAAAGATTAGAAAGAAAACATGACAGCATTTGTAACATCTATCAGGCCCCATCAAACAAGAATGACTTTGTAGAAAGAGGTCTTTTGGTTACAAATATAAAAAATCATCAAAAATAGGGGCACCTGGGTGGCTCAGTCAGTTAAGCATCCAACTCTTGGTTTCAGGTCAGGTCACGATCTCACGGTTTGTGAGTTCAAACCCTACATCGGCTCTGTACTGACAGTGTGGAGCCTGCTTGGGATTCTCTCTCCCTCTCTCTCTGCCCCTCCCCCACTCTTTCATGCTCTCTCTCAAAATAAAGAAATAAACTTTTTAAAAAATCATCAAAATAAATTAGCTTAAGCTGAGAGATTTCCTATAAAGATACAGTTAGTCTGATGGAACTTGTGTAAACTCTATTGAAACTAGAAGGTTGTTAGTCTCCTCTCTCTCTCTCCACCCCCCTTTTGTCCCCTCTGTTTCCTCACCCTCCTCCAGCATTGCTGAGATCAAGATGGCCACACTCCTCTGCAAGAATGACAGGTTCAAGTTGCTAGCAACAGAGGGGTGGGGAGGTGCAAGAGGAGGTTTTAGTTTATAGAGTAAGGGTTCTGAGACACTGCCTCTCTGCGGCTTCTTGAGTCCTTGTTACTGTTTCTGTCTTCTTCAACTGTTTTTCTCAGAGAGCCTGAGTGTATGTGAGTATACAGTATGTATGTGTGAGTATATGTGAGTGTGAGTGAGAGAGAGAGAGAGAGAGAGAGTGTGTGTGTGTGTGTGTGTGTGTGTGTGTGCAGGTATGCATGTATGTGCTCATGGGAACAGGTGTCTGTTTCTCCCCCCACCCCCACCTCCCTTCTCCTTCCTCTACTCCTTACTCTCCTCTCCTCTCTTTCTCCCTGCATTTTTCTCTTCTTCTCTACTTTCTGTGTATTCGCTCCCTTCTCCTCTTCACAGAACTTCTACTCTTCTGCACAAGTTTTTGATGTCTGTTTTCACTCAACCTCAGCTAAAACCTGGAAATGGCTTGCCTGTGGCACTGACTCTGGCCCCAACGCCACTTGACTTTTGAGTCCCAGGGTTCTATCACTCCTGATTACAGTTTCTGTGCCTCATCACCTAAACTTCTCCAGGAAGAAAAACAGAGTAGCCCAGCTTTAGTCAGACGTCCACCTTTGTTCCAAATTAGCAGTGGTCACAGAGACAGGTCACCCAGTACAAACACAGCCACCCAGGCCAACCATTCAAGGGAATTGTGGAGTAGGGAGAGGGTCTTCCAAACATGGAGTGTGGGCCGATCAGTACACAAACATGTTCACCCCAACCCCCATATAACCTCTCACTGAAGATAATGCTTAAGAAAAGGTAACCTATCCAAGAGCTTCTGAAGGCAAAGAGAATGTCCCACTGCCTCCTCTCAGAATATAGCCCCTCAGCCCTTCTCATCAGCTGAAGAGAGTCCTTTTAATCACTTTCAATCACAAGGGGGACAAGGAGCCCCAAACTGTCACATAAAAAGAGCCTGACCTCATGTTCTCACACTGTGCTTCCATATCCTCCAGGAGATGATGGACATTGTCAAAGCCATCTATGACATGATGGGGAAATACACATATCCCGTGCTCAGAGAAGACACTCCAAGGCAGCACGTGGATGTCTTCTTCCAGGTAAGTGCACACACGTCGTGCGCGAGCTTTAAGCCCAACTTAGACCAGCCAACCCACAAGCCTCTGAGCAAGTGGTGTGTGTCCAACTCTGTCCTATGCATTGTAGAAAACAGAAAAGAATTACAAAATGCGTCGTCCTCAAGTAATAGATGATCTCATTAAGCAAGCAAGTATATACTAGACAATGGAACAGGGAAGTGTATTATGAAATAGAAATGCTACAGTACAGCTTCTACATTCCATACAAATTCTTGGTGGAGCAGAGTAACCAGAGAAGGCGTCATTAAACACATTTGTGTTAAGTGTTAAGCATTTATGTCTGGGGAGTAGTGGGAGATAAGATTGGAAACGAGGAGGGGCTGGAGTGTGAGGTCTTGCATTGAAGAGTTCAGTCTTGCTTGGGTGACTATAGTTATTCCATGAGTGGAAGCGTAGCATGACCACAGTGGTGTTTTTGTAAGAAAGTAAGTGAGTGGTAGAGTATTGAAGAATGTCCCAGCTCATTCTAGTCTAATCCTCTCACTTCGCAGATGGGAAAAGCAGAGACTCAGAGAGGCTTAAAGACTCACTCGAGGTCACACAGTAAGTGACAGAGACAGAAGTCGAACCTCTCACATGCAGTGCTCTCTTTGCCAGGTGGACAGGCTGGGGGAGAGTCTGGGGAAGACATGTTAGGGTATCAGCAGAATAATCTGGTGATGAGGCAATGAGAGTCTGGAGCAAGTCTCTCAATTTTAAGGAAGCTTATGGGGCTCAAAATGCTGTAACCAGGGAGTTGGGTGGGATTGTCTGGCCAGTGAAAGACCATCCGAATTTTCGGGGCAAAGGTGGTTAACAAAGAGCAAGTTTTGGAATGCAGATTCCCAGGTTCGTTAAAGTGCTTCCTGTTGTGTCTTCCAGAAAATGGACAAAAATAAAGATGGCATCGTGACTTTAGACGAATTTCTTGAATCCTGTCAGGAGGTAAGGAGAGACCTCAGAGCACAAAACATACTAGATCCAGGAAAGAAAATCTGAGGCCTGGGGCCCTGCAGAAGGGAGAGCTGAGATACCCTCTCTGCCTCAGGTAGAATTCCATTCCATCCCCTCCTGGAGCTGGGCTGTGGTTGGTCTTGGCTAAACACAGGCTGAGCCAGACAGCCTGAGAAGGATTGTGGGGGGATGTGAAAGGCCGAGGGGGTCTCTGTGAAACCATAGGCTTCTCAAGTGGACAACACTCTGCTTTTTCAACAGGCTTCCAGCTCAGTGACCCACTCCTCAGACTACGAGGGGGTAGCTGGGAAAAAAATCTAAAGCTGTAATTCTCAAGCCATGATGTGCCCCAAAATTGCCCAGATGGTTCTGAAAATGAACACTAGATTGGGGGCGAGGCTCTAGAAATCTTTATTTTAACACAAATGTCCTGGGGATCAATGCTGCTAAAACTTTACTGTGCAAACCAACCTCCTTGAGGATCTCCTTAAAATGCAGATTCTAATTCAGTAGGTCTGGAGCAGGGCTTGAGGCACTGCTTTTCTAACACTCACTCAGATGATCCTGATCCTGCGGGTCCTTGGAAGACATTTTCATTCCGCAAAAGGATAGACTAGCCCGGAGCCTCTGCCAGCAATTGAACTAGAAATAGTTGCTTTTATCTACTTTAGAAAAATGCATTTCTATCCCCAATTTATTTCAGAAAGTACAGTTACTCTGAGCTCACCCAGTAGGAACTGCAGATACACAAAGCAGAGGAGAAGTTATCAATACATACTGAGCACCTACCAAGTTTCAGGTATTTTGCATAAACCTCACAACCATCCTGAGAGGTGGTGGCGCTGTACGAGCTTAGCCTTGGTCGTGATATTCAAAATGTCTTATAATGAGAGTGGACTGAGAACTAACCACTCTTAACTGATCTTGACCTCATGGTCAAGGAGCTGTGCCCTAGAGGGATCCTTCTAAGCTTGCCAACCCACTAGCTGATGGATCTTTGGGTGCTCCAGCAGTCCTATGCCAGTTACCAGATAGCCAGAGGCACAGATGCTGGAGGGAAGGCTCATTTACCAACAAGGATAGAAATATTTCAACATGTTAATCATCATGAACTGGGTGCACGGTAGTATTGATCATACACATTTTAAAGAAGAGAAAACTGAGACATTGCAAAGTGGAGAGATGTGGCTAATGCCCAGTAGGTGACAGAGATGGAACTTGAGCTCCATCATTCTGGGGTTTTTTTCGTTAATGTTTATTATTTTGAGAGGGAGAAAGAGACAGAGTGCGAGCAGGGGAGGGGCAGAGAGAGACAGGGAGACACAGAATCCAAAGCAGGCTCCAGGCTCTGAGCTGTTGGCGCAGGGCCCCCTGTGGGGCTCAAACCCATGAACTCTGAGGTCATGACCTGAGCCAAAGTCAGATGCTTAACTGACTGAGCCACCCAGGATCCCCCTGAACTTCATTCTAATTTTAAATCCTATGCCCTATTTAAGTGTGCTTTTTTGACTTTGCTTAACAGGTGAGTGAAATTTTCAAATTAGTTTCTCACATTAGCAACCTCTATTGCTCTCCATTAATTCACTCATTTCTTGCTCACAACCCACCCATAGATATATATGGTGATGGATGCTACTCTAACATAAAGAAACTGAGGCACAAAGGGAGTAAGGTCACCCAGCTAGTAAATGACAGATCCACGATTTGAATGTAGACAGCCTGACTCCATAGACTTCTTTTAAAAGTTCTAGAAACTTTTAGGGGCACCTGAGTGGTTCGGTGAGTTAAGCGTCCAGCTTTTGATTTTGGCTCAAGTCATGATCTCTCCATTTGTGAGTTTGAGTCTCACATTAGGCTCTGTACTGACAGTGCAGAGAAAGGGATTCTTTCTCTCTCCTTCTCTCTCTGCCCCTCCCCTGCTCATGCTCTCTCTCTCAAAATAAATAAATAAACTTAAAAAAAAAAAGGTATAGCAACTTTTAAAAGATTTCAGACACCCAGAATCAACTTTTCTCTTTGTTGATTTTTTTTCTATTATAGGTATGCTTTCTACTTTATCATTTGTGCTGTAAATTATTTTCTTCCTTCTGTTTCATTTTAATTTAATTTTTAGGTTTTCTTTCTAGCTTTTTGAGATGGAGATTTAGATCATTTATTTTCAACCATTCTTTTCTAATACGTGCATACAGAGGGATAAAATTTGTTTTAACTACTGCTTTAGATCCCATAGATTATAATATGTCATATTTTCATTATATTTTAATTCAAAATATTTTCTTCTCTGACCCACGGACTTAGAAGTATGTTGTTTAATAGCCAAACATGTTCTACATTCAATACTTATTTCCTAGGGAATATACAATAGAAAAATGTAAATGTAAAATAGAGAACATATAATAGAGACATGCAAAAAGAAAATCAATAAAACCAAAATTTGCCTCTTTGAAAAAATAAATAAAACTGATAAATGCTTAGCAAGATTGATTCAAACAAAAAAGAAAGAACACTCAAGCTATCGATATCAGGAATGGAAAGGGTAACAACACTACAGGTTTTACAGACATCGTAAAGATAAAAGCCAGTTATTCAATAAATTTGGCAACATATGAAGTCTACAAACTCCTTACAAATATAATTTATCAAAACTAACACCAAAAGAAATAGAAAATCTGAATAGTCCTATGTTTGTCAAAGAAATTGAATCCTTAATTTAAAACTTTCCCATAGGGGCTCCTGAGAGGCTTAGTCAGTTAAGCAACTGACTTAGGCTCAGGTCATGATCTCACAGTTTGTGAGTTCGAGTCCCATGTCAGGCTCTGTGCTGACAGCTCAGAGCCTAGAGACTGATTCAGATTCTGTGTCTCCCTCTCTCTCTGCTCTTCCTCCACTCTCTCTCTCTCTCTCTCTCTCCCTCTCTCTCTCTCTCTTTCTCTCAAAATTAAATAAACATTAAAAAATGCTTTAAAAAAATAAATAAAACTTTCCCATAAAGAAAATGGCAAACAGATGTCTTACCTGGTAAATTCTTTCAAACTCTTTCTAAGGAAGAAAGGATGTTAATGTCATACAGATTCAGAGAATAGAGAAAGAAGAAAAAATTCTCAACTTGATTTATGAGGCTATCATAACCCTAATAAGAAAACATGACAAAGCTGTTACAAAGTGAGAAAATTTTCAGGCTAATATATTCCCTCTGGACACAGTTACAAAAAATCAAATTCTGTAATATGTTAAAAAAAAAAAAAAGAATAAATAGGGTTTATTACAGGAATGCTAGATTGGTTTAACATTCAAGAATTCATCAATATAATTAATGACATAATAGAATTTTTAAAATGCAATCACCTCAGTAGATGGAGAAAAATCATTTGATAAAATGCAGTTGCCCAGAGCTTCTAAAAAGAAGCAATACTCACTGTTTCACTGGATAATTTATTTCTTACAAATTTCTTAAGGCCAGAGAAGGTGCTTCTTGCCTTGAGTTGCTTACTTTCTGGGCCCCCACCCCTGTTTCTCATTCCCTTGCGGAGTTCTTTCTGCACGAGAAACCCATGCTGGAGACTTGCTCACCATAACAGAACTTCTCAGGGAAAATCCTCGGAGAGTTCTAACTGTCCTCTCTTTTCCCCTTCCTCCCTTCCCAGGATGACAACATCATGAGGTCCCTCCAGCTATTCCAAAATGTCATGTAACTGTGAACCCAGCCATCTGGCTCTCAGAGACGTTGTACTGAACAACCACTTCTTAATACCTTGCTCTGCCCTCGTTCTGATTTTACACACCGACTCTTGGGACAGAAACACCTTTTGCATTTTGAAAGACTTCTCCACTGGAGACTTTCTATGGAACCCAGCATCATATGGCTCAGTCTCTGATTGCCAGCTCTTCCTTCTCCGTCTTCTTGAGAGAGACAAGATGAAATTGGGTTTGTTTTGGAAGCATGCTCATTTCTTCACACTGCTGCCCTATGGAAGGTCCCTCTGCTTGAGCTTACAGTAGTGCACACTTTTTTGCTTGCGTGCCCCAGCCCACTGCGTCCAGCAGACCTTGATGCGTCTGGAAGCAAGATGACCTGAGCCAAATGCACACCATCCTCTGATGGCCTCCCAAACCAACGTGCCTGTTTCCCTTCTTTTGGTGGGAAGAATGAGCATTACACAGAACAGTATGAATCCGTATATGACTAGATTGGGAGAGCCAGCACCGAACATATGTAGGCTAGAACTGAATTCTTAAGCATGGCATTGTCTGGTGACACAAATTGCCCACATCCTTTGTTTCCAGAGGAAAGAACCAATAATTCTCTCTCACATTGGCATCTGTGCTGGTAATGCAAGTCCCTTAATGTGCCCAGGAAGAGAGCCAATGCCCAGTGGTCCATGCCCTCACTCCATCTCCTGCTAGAGCCCAGCACTGCATGCCCCTCCCAGAAAGCCCAGAATGCCTGAAAACTGCTGTAATTTTATACCATGTTCTAATCAATAAACAGAACTATTTCTTACACTCTTAATCTTCATTTCTTTCATGACTCCATTGGACAGGAGAGGTAAGCTGTGAGAAGGGAAGGCTAGTCCATTCATTGGCGTCCAGTTATTAGTACTTGCTTTGTGCCAGACCCGGTGCCACTCAGGGTGCCATCCTCCCCTGACCCCAAGCAAATATCCCACTTAAAAGCAAATACTGTGACTAGAAGCAAATACCTCTTTGAGATGACATGCTTCACAACACCTTCCTTCCAACAAGATTGTCACTCTCAAGACCCTCTGGTGTAGAAAGTCTGGCGTCTCATGTGGCACGGTGGGGGATACAGAGGTGAAGAGGTGGCCGGAACTGCCTGCTGAGGGGCTTGGAGTCCAAGGGTTGATCAAGTGGCTTCAGCCTATCAGCAACAAATTATTACTTATGTTGGACACCATGTCTTAGATTCCCCATTTGACATCACTTTAAAAAGATTTAGAGCTAACCATGGCATTCTTGGAAGGAAAGTAATTTGCTGAACCCCTAGTATGTGCCAGGTGCTGACTAGGGGCTCACATACGTTACCTCATTTCATGCTCATGTAGAGAATTCTGGGAGATAGAGTCTTCATTTTACTGGTTTGGACACTGAAACTCAGAGGTAAAGGGACCTACCTAGGGTAGCACAGCTCCATAGAGATTAAACTCTTCCCACTCTGTAATAGAGCCTTCCTGCTAGGGAAACTGGCTCCCTGCAAAGAACTGAAGGTACCACACAAATGCCTCTTTCATCTGGAGTCCGTTCAAAGAGGCATGGGTATTCTTTGAATCCAAATAGCAGAGGAAGAAATGGATACGGTAAAGGGGAGAAAGCCTTTAGGTGCCCATGGGTCACCAGCGAGAGCAGGCCACCACATGTCATACGTGCATGACATACTCCCAATATGATTGCCACTGGCTCCTGCCACTCATGGCTGGAAATTGTAGAAGATGCAGCTCTGTTTCTCCAGGCTTCCTGGGTGCTGCTATGGGGTCATCGAGGGCTGCTAGACATGTGGCCAGCCCCTAGCCAGGCATACATACACTTAGACCCAAGCAGAGGACCTGTACTTGTTGGCCCTACCCATGAGGGGTCTGAACCTGCATCATGAGGCTATACAATGTCTAGGTCCTGGTTCTCCACTTTGGCTAAACATCACAATTACCTGGGGAACTTTGAAAAATGCCAGGGGCCAGGCACCACCTCAGACCAATTAAAGTAGAATCTCTACAGGTGAGGCCTAGGCATCGGGATTCTTTAGAATCTGCTCAGGTGATTGCAATGTGTATCCAGAGCTAAGATGGGGAACTGACCAAATTCAGTGCTAAGAATGGAGCACATGATCTGAGCCATCCCCCTAGCCATAATGATTGGTGCAGGGATTGGCTTGATACCTAAGCCAGTCCAAAACAGCATGAATCACAAGATTTGTGCTGGGAACAAGAGGCAAAGATGGTCTCTCTTCTACTGGGCATACATGAGATAGCATGCACTCTTAGGACATTTTGGTAGTGATTTAGAAGTTCTGAGGGATTATCCAATAACCAAAGAGCAGATAAACCAGAATCACAGAAAGCAAGGCAGAGATGTTTAAACAAAACAAAACACACCAGAAACTGAAACCTTGATTAGATCACTGAGCTGCTGGATCAAGCTGGACCTGAAGCTAGGAACACCTCTGATCTTTTCAGATGCCTGTGTTTGATGCCTATATAAGATCTAAGCCAGTTTATCTTTACTCTGGCTGCATATCAGAATCACTTGGGGAGCAGAGAAGGAGAAGTTTTTAAAGTGGTAAGGCAGGGGACCTTGTCCCAGATTAACTGAATAAGAACCTCTACAGGTAGAGCCCTGAGCATCACTCTGCTTTAAAAGCTCTCCAGGTGATTCCAGTGCATACCTAGGGCCAAAAGCCCATGCAATAGAAGAGTGCAAGGGCTGGTACTCTTCTCCCTGTGCTGGCCAGAGCACAAGAAACACAATTCAGTCCTGAGCACCAAACTCCAAGAGGGAAATCAGCATCTGGAGATATTCAGAAACAAAATGGGCTATTGGAGAAACAAAGTTCTCTGCTTGGAACACCCAGCTCCAACTTGTCCTTCTGGAGGGATCCTACTCCTCCTGAATCGTCTAACAAATTGCCACCATTTGCCAGCAATTGTGCCTATAGTAGGTACTGTGGCTGTCTTACCCAGACACCCTTGACACTCACCATTACCTCACAGTTGGATTCAAATGTGCCACCTGGAAATGCTTGTGACTTTTGTTTATAACTGTGACTGTCACAAATAGACCCTGACCAGGATGTCTGCACTCTGCCTATGAGCAGGGCAGGCCAGAAGAACCAGGTAGTTAACACCTCCCTGGAGCAGCCCTTAACCAATGGCTGACAAGAGTTGGTGTATAAATACCCCAGACCCATCTCCTTTCCATAGGAAGTACTCCAGGGTGACTTCTATACTGTCTCCCAGACTTCCCCAGTAGCATTGAGCCCTAATAGCCCACAGCAATAATGTGCTCAACAGTGGACCCCTTACTGAACCTCCTTCCGTCCCCTCTCTCATTCCTTATACTTCCCTACCATTGCTTCCTTGGATCCCCTCCCAGATCAACTACTGAACCCCTCATCCATGTGTCAGTGTTGGCTTCTAACCTAAAATGATGAATAAAGCTAACCTAAAGTGATGAACAGGACAGATAAGTGACCTGCTCTTATGAATCTTGTATCTCGCAGGAGTAAATAGACAATAGATCGTGTTTTCAGTAAAGTGACATGAAGAGAATACAAGTATGACATGGTAGAGAGTGACTGGGGTGGCAAGGGAGGCTATTCCAGACAGGGCGGGGAGGGAAGGCTCCTCTGAGTGGAGTTTGATGTGGTCTTGGGTGGACCAGGGGTGGGAAGGATCACCAAGCAGTTACAGAAAATCTGGGCCTAAGCTTGCAATCTTTTCTTGCTCAGGCAATCAAGAGGATATCCCTTGTTCCAATAAGGAAATCATGTCTGGAAATATAGAATCTCACCACAACCCACCCTATGGTTCTCTAACATCACATTTCTGAGCAAATCCTCTGAGCAGAGGCCAGCAAGGCCACTTGGAGAGGCTCCTAGGAGGAAGTGTAGATGAGACTGATGGCCACTGTTCGGTGCCAGGTTGTCTATGGATGATAATTACTTGAATCTCACAACAACTCTGTGAGATAGGTATTCTAGGCACCTGCTTTTCAGACAAAGAAATGGTGCCCAAGACACAGAGGGACCTCTCCACATGGCTGAAAATGGGCTTAAAGTATTCCATGCTCCAAAATGTATGCTCAGCTCCATTTCTCAGAAAGCATGAAGACCATTCCCCACCTATTCCTAAAACTAGCTCTAATGATATACAAACACCAGAAGGTGTTGGAAAGCAGCTGCCATGAATCTATTAGTAAAAAGCAATGAAAACAAGTCCATGAATTCAAGCCAAATTACTCTTCCTCTATAGGGAATAATGCCAAGGACATGTGCAAAGATGCCCATATGGTTTCTCAGAAGAGCTGAAATTAGCATGTCCCTCCACATCAAAATAAAGCCCAATCTAAGTCCCAGACCTCCACAAGCTCTGTATTCCAGTCCAGTGACTGCCTGGAGACCAAAAAAATCCAGATCTTGAAGATCAGGGAAAAACCTTAGGGCAGGCAGCCCCACTGAGTGGACTTCCAAGGACCCATGAAACCCTCGGAGCTGACTGCACTCTCAGTTCTAGAAATGGAACACTTGACCTATACTAAGCCAATCATTTTCTCCCATGCCCCTGGCCATAGCAACTTGTTCAGGGGTAGCTTAAGACCTCAGCCAATGCAAACTGCATGAATTTTAGAGTTATTGCTGAAAAGAATGAAACAAAGTCACTCTTCCCTGTTGGACATGAATAAATAAGCACATAGCCCTAGCACATACAGGCAATCATTTTGTAACCTACAGAGAAACCGATCTACAGATGAACATCATACCACAGAAATCAAGGCAGAGAGATGAAACAAATGATTTTTTGGAACTGCTGGATCAAACTTCACCTGAAGCTACACGTACCTCTAGCGGTTTGTGTTGCATACATTGATAAATTCATTTTTTATTATTTAAAGCAGTTTGGAATTTAAAGCAGTTCGGAAAGCAGTCACTTTCCGAAACTTGTGACTTGGCACATGCTAACTGAGCCCCCACTGCTTTATATAACAAATGGGGCAACCAAAGCCCACAGCTACACAGCTGGGTGGTAGCAGAGCTTGGACCAGAAATCTAGTCTAGTGTCATATCCACTATACTGTCCTGCCATCTACTTTGCAACCATAATATGACAAGAATATTAAATATCATTTACTGAGCACTTATTGCATGCTAAATAATTCACATGTATTCAAGTCTCACTACCCTGAGGCTGGTTCTGTTATTAATCTCATTTACTGATGAGGAAACTGGAGCTCAGAGAGGTTAACTTGGCCATGATCAATCAAATAGCTAATAAGTGACAGAGCAATTTGAACCCAAGACTTTCTGACTGTTGCACTTAACTGCAAGCCAGGAACTGCCAGGTTCAGTGAGATTATGGAGCCAAGAGAATTAAAGAATTTAGCGGCAACCCAAAGAATACATGCCCAGTGTAAAGGAGGCAATCTGTCATAGCTCCAGAGATTGCTGTCATATTGCTGGAATGGGGGCCCAGTTATTAGACCTGACAATTCTCCAAGTTGAAAATCTGGATTTGCATGTGGAATCCCCCAACTTTTGTATTAACTAGTTCAATATTTAAAAGACAGCAGACAGACCAAACCAAACAAGTGTAGGAGCTGCATTTGGCACAGGGGTCACCAATTTGCAACCTCCGCACTAAATCCTATTATCACATTTCCCCACTAGCAAGTGGTGGTAATATATCAGGCTAGTCAACTGTCCATCAACAAGTAAATGGATAAACAAACTGTGGTATATCCATACAATGCAATACAACTCAGCTGTAAAGAAGAATAAATTCTTGGTGCGCCTGGGTGGCTCAGTCAGTTAAGCGTCCAACTTTGGCTCAGGTCATGATCTCATGGTTTGTGAGTTCGAGCCCCACGTCAGGCTCTGTGCTGACAGCTCAGAGCCTGGATCCTGCTTGGGATTCTGTGTCTCCCTCTCTCTCTGCCTTCCTCCACTCGTGCACTCTCTCTCTCTCTCTCTCTCTCTCTCTCTCAAAAATAAGTAAACATTTGAAATTTGTTTAAAAAGAAGAATGAATTCTTGACACACATAGAACAACATGAATGAATCCCAATAATGATGCTGATGACAGAAGCTAGACAAAAAAAAAAAAGGTCCATACTGTATGTTTCCGTTAATATAAAGTTCTGGGAAATGCAAACAAATCTATAGGGACAGGAAGGAGATGAGTGGTTGCCTGGGGATGGGGAGGGTCAGTGCAGAGACAAGGGGTAAGAGAGATTACTAAAGAAGAGACTTTGGGTAGTGGTGGATGTGTTTACTTTCTTGATTGTGTGATGGTTTCATGAGTACATACATGTATCCAATATATTGAATTATAATCTTTAAATGTGTGTAGTTGATTCCATGTCAACTTAAAACTGTTAAAAATTTTTTGGTCTGGTATCCCAGGGCAACCAACACCTTACATGGGCTATCTACCACTCTGAGACCCCCGACCCCCACAAGAAGTACTTTGCATTAATAAGCCTCATCATCCTGCCTTCCCTGGTGTTTCTTCTGGCCAGTTCATTCCCAGCCAAGTTTCTTCAGCTACATCACATCACTCCCATCCATACCAGGAAGGCTGCTAAGTCCAGTCCCATCCCTTCTGCACTCCTCCAAAGCCCAGTCAAGGCCCCTTATCCAGACTAGAATGCCTGACAAGGGGCAAGGATTTTGTGGCAGGGGACTAGGAAATAAGAGTATCCAATCCTATCTCCTAACCCCCCACTCCTTTCCCTGGCTAAGAGGCCAAAGCCTCTCACTGGTAATGCCAACACAGAATAGGTATATGACTGAGGAGAGTTGGAGAAAGACGATTATCATGGACTCTACGAAGGAGAGAAGTCCTTACATGATAAATATTAGCTCACTGTGATGATTAATTTTATGTGTTAACTTGGCTAGACCATGGTACCATGGTAAAATTCCATTCTAGTTGTTGTTGTGAAGGTATTTGGTATATGTGATTAACATTTAATTCAGTAAACTTTGAGTAAAGCAGATAATTTTCCATTACGTGGTGGGCCTTATCCAATTAGTTGAAGGCCTTAAGGGAAAAGACTAAAGTGTCCTGGGAAGAAGGAATTTGGCCTCCAGAGCATATCAGAATTAAATCATTTTGGATAATTAAGAAGGAGCTATGAAAGGGGACTATCCAATGAGCATCCAGAGCATGCTGTGAAAGGAGAGGACCACCTCTCTCAATCACTTCCTACATGCGTAGCATCTTCTGGGCAGTGCCTCATTTAGTATTGTAACAATCCTCTGGGATAGTGTTCTGTGTAGAACTTGTCTGTGTGACTTGTCATGCATTTCTGCCCAGAGCTGCACGCACACAATCATGGGGCAGGGTGGTGCTTACTTGGCTTGTGCTTCACATCTGGCCTCGGGATCAGAATTGGCCCTTCTGTTCCTGATGCCAAGAGGGAATAATTTGCCTCACCTCCTTGAGCCAGACCAGGCTGGCCCCTGGAGTGGATCAGGGAGAGAAGAGAAATATGCAGACACCCAGGCTCCTAAGATTGTGCAATATAATAAGAGAAACAGAGAAACAACCAGCTTGCTCAAGACTGCACTGGGGCAAACTTAATGACTAACCATAGATCACACATGGGTAGTGTATATATTGCCCTGGCGGGTATAGTTAGTTGGAAGCCTCACCTGAGGGGAGGATGCTTCACCCAGGACCCTCAGTCGGGACTCCAACCAGGCTCTTCACCGCGGAGCTTCCCCAGCTAGGAGGCTGGATGTTGTGAGTACCCAATTTGATGTATTATGATAGAGGAAAGAAAAGTTAAAATAGGCAGAGAGGGAAAGGTTAGAACCCGAGGTCCCTGGGTGGGAACAATGCTGGGAGCTCTGATCACAGCAAACCACCCCTCAGACATAAGGTTCCTCTTAAGAATGTAACAGACACCACCTACTCCCTCTAGGTTCCCCTCAGGAATTTGACAATCAAAATACCTAACTAAAATAAGTAAACAATAAAAATTTATGTTATACAAGGCACAGTATGACCTTAGTCAGGATCCTCACGCAATGGAGTCCAGCCTATCAGGAATGGACAACCCAGCCCCTGGAGTGATCAAGCCAGTAAGAGTAGGACCTGAGAAGGAAGAGCAGGAAGGGAAGGGGGGCTGACCAGAACCTTCTAAAACAAAGACCCTTGCCTATTGTCTCAGGCATTCACCTTCAATGCCCCCTCTCTGCAAAGAGAGCTTTCATACTGTTCTTACTTTCTAAGCTTATACTCTACTAAACTTTGCCTGCTGCTCATTTTGTGCCCACCTCTTCATTCTTCAAAGCAGTGAGACAACGAGCCCTGGGTATTGAGGTAAAGAATCCTGCAACATTACTTTGGGGGCTCATCTGGGATATCAACGTCTTCTAACTGTAAGTAGAGAGCAGCCGCACCCCCTCTTTTCTTTCTATCCTAAATACAACTCTCAAACCAAACAATGGGCACCTGTCAGCCAGATAAAAGCAAATAGTATGGCTGCCATTCTCAAATCTCAGGTGACAGGCTCCTTGGGTCTCCTCCCAGCTGATCCCCCAGCATAGTTGGGAACGTATTTCTTTCAAGAATGACCCCTAGATGCACAGACTCAGGCGAGGCCAAACAGCAACTGAAGGGTCCTGACCAAGTCTACTCTCCGATGGACGCCTGAAGGCTGTCGGTAGAACCTGATCCCGGACCACCCATTTGGGTAATCGGAGGAATTCTCCTCTTTCTGGCTCTAATTTGTGTTTTAGCATCAATTGCGGGATGCTGGATTCACTGTGTGTTTGACAGAAATATAGAAGAGAATATACAGTACCCCTTCTTGTTCTTCATGGTCTTGGAAAAGAAAAATGGGAAGAACTGTGATTTTAACCAAAAGGGCAGGAGAGCACTCCCTTTTGAGTTGTTTTGCTCAAGCCCTGGTTGAAATTGCCCCTCCTTTGATCCAAAGCCTAGGAAAACAACAGTGATGTCCTCACTGCTGACCTCCAGATGCTCCACATTTGTGTTGTTTCTGCCAGGTGGAGGAACGGGTGTCTGTGCCATATGAAGGACAGAGGACTATGGCATCTGAAGGGCTTTTACTGGGTACACGGGAGCCATTGTGCTACACTTAGCCCAGTGTATGTGACTTGTACCAATCTAGATATTTTTTTTTAACTTTTTTATTTATTTAGTCAGAGAAAGAAAGTGTGTGGGGGAGGGGCAGAGAGAGAAAGGGGGAGAGAGAGAATCCCAAGCAGGCTCTGCACTGTCAACATGGAGCCCGATGTGGGGCTTGAAGTCACAAGCTGTGAGATCATGACCTGAGCTGAAATCAAGAGTCAGGTGCTTAACCGACTGAGCTACCCAGATGCCCTCAACCTGGATACTTTAAAATGGATACCCACATGGCTGGAACATATTTATGTGGGCATTGCTGAAAAAGGCAGGAGACTAGCCCCCAACTTTGGCTCTTCTAGCTCCCCTCAATGGCTGATTTTATCCTTACAAAAAATAGTTTTCACCAGCCTTTTGAAATATAAACAGGAACAGTTTTATTATGATCAAAACGTAAATTACCATTGGGCCAAAATAAAATTAGTGTTACCTTTTACAACCAGGGGGGTCTTACTTGGTCTCAGTCGATACCCCCAAAGTCCCACAGGCCAGAAACAGAGGGGTAGGAGAAAGTGGGGAAGACAAGGTCAGCTCTCGGAGGTAGGGTCAAACCTAAGTAAGAGCAACCAATCCCAGCACCTTGTGAGACTGACAGGGCTTTTGGCTGCCAGTCGCATAGCCAGCCAAAATGCAGGGACAGGAGATGAGGTTTCTCTTGGCCAATTGGGGTCAGGAGATGAGGTTTCTCCTGGCCAGCTGTAGGAAACTGACATAAGGGATGCCTTTTCCTCTTTTTCCTATAGATGGGTAATTCTCCAACCAAGGTCAATACTCCTTTGGGATGCATTCTGAAAAATTAGAATGATTTTGATCCACAAATCCTGAAGAAAAAGCAACTCATCTTCTTTTGCACTGGGGTTTGGCCCCAATACAAATTGGAGGTGGAAACCTGGCCGCCAGAGGGAAATATCAATATAATACTATCTTACAATTGGACTTGTTGTGCAAACGTGAGGGGAAATAGGGAGAATTCTCCTATGTTCAGTGTTTTTGGGCCTTAAGAAAAAAATAGAGATATGTGCAAGCAATGTAAGGTTAATCCTGACTTACTGGCAACCCTTTCCAAAGTCCAGCAATCAGGAGGGAAAATAATCAAGGGCACCTTGCCAGTACCCAAAGCAGACCTAGAGATGGAGGAAGGGAAGCCTTCCACCCCCACCTCCTCCTCCTCAGGTTCTCGATCTATATATCCAGACTTAAAAACATGCACTTCTGCTCCCTGCTGCCCACTTTACCCAGGCCGTCCCCATAATGTAACAGGCATGTTTCCTCTACAAGAAGCTGGAGTGCCAGAAGGAGGGACTCAGGGAGGCACCACTATGATAAGATACAAGTACCTTTTTCATTACAAAATTTAAGACAGATAAAAGGGGATACTACATAAGTTTTCTGATGATCCAGGTAAGTATATAGAGATACTTCAGAATATTTCAGAATATTATGTATGTTTCTGAATAAACCTGGAAAGATATAATGCTTCTGTGGAATCAGACTCATAATGAAAGAGAGAAACATGGGTTTCTGGCAGCAGCTGACAGATATGGGGATGAGCAACTCATTAATTATCATGGGACTGGAGGTCCTATACAGGGAACTTCCAGTCCCCTACTGGAGTTCAGGCAGTCCCATCCCAAGATCCTAATTGGGACTATGATAATCCCACTGGAGAATGGTGTCACTGCCATTTCTAAGCCTACATTTGGGAAGGATTAAAAAGAACAAAGGGTAAACCCTTAAATTACCCTAAATTAGCCACTATTTTACACAGGATTAAAACCTGGTGGCCTCCCTGGAAAGGTTAAGAAAAGCTCTCATTAAATAGATGGCTATCTCCCCTAATACCTCTGAGGCTGAGATGATTCTAAAGGACAAATTTGTCACTCAATCAGTCCCCAATATTTGAAGGAAGCTGCAAAAATTGGCTGTTGGCCCAGAAGGGACCCTGGAGGAGCTCTTAAGAACTGCCAATTGGATATATTGCAACCAAGATCAAGAGGAGAATATGGAACAGGAAGGAGGCTTAAGAAAAAATCTGAGGCCTTAGTTGCAGCCTTAGGTACTATGTCAGACCAGACTTCCCAAGGTCCTGGCACCAAGTGCCATTTATGTGGCCCTTCAGGGCTCTGGACAACCGAAGTTGAATCCCTGTCAGCTCTGCCCCTTGTATGGAGACAATCACTGGAGATCTGAATGCCCCCAGGGACCTCAATCTGTGAAGGCTCAGATAACCAATGTCCCTGAAAGGGACTGAGGGAGTAGGGGCTCTTTAGGGTGGCTCCCCCCCAAACCAGCTACCTATCAGAAACCCAGAGCCTTGGATAACTCTGGAAAAAGAAGGGAAACCAGTTGATTTCTTTCTTGACACTGGAGCCACATTTTCTGTCCTTCTTTCCAAAACCGGCCAACTATCCAAACACAGTGTAATGATTAGAGATGTCTCTGGAAACCTTATGACTAAATTTTTCTCCCAGCCACTGGGGTGCATACGGGGAGACTTGATTTTTTTTAATATAATTTGTTGTCAAATTGATTTACATCAACACCCAGTGCTCATCCCAACAAGTGCCCTCCTCAATGCCCATCTCCCACTTTCCCCTCTCCCCCACCCCCCATCCACCCTCAGTTCTCTGTATTTAAGAGTCTCCTGTGGTTTGCCTTCCTCCCTCTCTGTTTGTGACTATTTTTCCCCCTTCCCCTCCCCCATGGTCTTCTGTTAAGTTTCTCAAGATCCACATAGGAGTGAAAACATATGATATCTCTCCTTCTCTGACTGACTTATTTCACTTAGCATAACACTCTCCAGTTCCATCCACGTTGCTACAAATGGCATGATTTCATTCTTTCTCATTGCCAAGTAGTATTCCATTGTGTATATAAACCATATCTTTATCCATTCGTCAGTTGATGGACATTTAGGCTCTTTCCATAATTTGACTATTGTTGAAAGTGCTGCTATAAACATTGGGGTACAAGTGCCCCTATGCATCAGTACTCCCGTATCCCTCAGGCAAATTCCTAGTAGTGCTATTGCTGGGTCATAGGGTAGCTCTATTTTTAGTTTTTTGAGGAACCTCCACACTGTTTTCCAGAGCAGCTGCACCAGTTTGCATTCCCACCAACAGTGCAAGAGGGTTCCCGTTTCTCCACATCCTCGCCACCATCTGTAGTCTCCTGAGCTGTTCATTTTAGCCACTCTAGGGAGACTTCATTTTTTCACATTCTTTTTTGATAATGCCAGAGAGCCCCCTCCCTTGCTAGGAAGGGACATTATGACTGAATTAGGGACTATACTGATGCTGGATCCAGGTGAGATAAACAGCTGATGGAAGTTGATATTGATTCATGAGTATGGGCTATACAAGGAGAAGCAGGCCAAGCCTTAACCACAATACCTGTTCAAACACACCTTAAGGATCCCACTTCTTTTCCATGCCGGAAGGAGTATCCTCTCAAACAGATGCTGAAAGGGGGCTAATAAAAATTATAGAAACCCTAGACAAACAGAGACTTTTAAAGAAATGTAACAGCCCCTGTAATACTCCAATATTGGGAACAGCCTAATGGGGAATGGAGGCTCATGCAAGATCTACCCATCATTAATGAAGCAGTGGTCCCCATCAGCCCCCATCTGCATGGTTCCAAACCCCTATACCTTGTTGGCCCAGATTCCACCAGCTATGAAATGGTTTACAGTCTTAGATTTAAAAGATGCTTTCTTCTGTAGTCCAATACATCCTGATTCTCAATTCTTGTTTGCCTTCGAGGATCCTATCAATCCGGCTTCACAATTAACTTGGACAGTGTTGCCTCAGGGCTTTCTAAATAGTCCACGTCTATTTGGACAGGCCTTAACATGTGATCTTTTGGAATTTTCAGCTGATTATTGCACCTCGCTGCAATATGTGAATGATCTCTTGCTTTGTGCCCTTTCTGAACCAAGTATACAGGCCGGTACCAAGGCCCTCTTAAATTTTCTAGCAGAAAGAGGCTACGAAGTCTCCCAACAAAAGCCCCAACTGTATGAGACCTCTGCTAAATAAAAGCGCGAGAAGACTAGGTTAAGACAGAATTCAGTCTATTGTCTCATACTCCCTTCTGAAAACTCTTAGACAACTGAGAGGGTTTTAAGTATTACCGGTTATTGCCGCTTACGGATATCAGGATATGGAGAGATAGCTCACTCCTTACCAACTAATCAAGAACACACAGGCAGCAAATATTCACTTGCTGGTATAGGTGAGTCAAAACAAGCTTTTAGTTAGAAAACTTAGGCTGGCTTTGTTGGGCACCCCCAACCTTGAGCCTTCCCATTGGAAATTCTTATAATTTATATGTTACAGAGAGAAAGGGGGTAACCTTGGGCATTTTGACCCAGAAAGGAGGCCCAGTACAGCAACCAGTGGGGTGTCTTAGCAAAGAACTTGATCTGGTAGCTTGTGGCTGGTCTGTATGTCTCAGAGCCGCCGTGGCTGTTGTCCTCTTAATTCCTGAAACTACAAAACTAACCCTTGGGCAAGACCTTACCGTATATGCCCCACATAATATCCAGGGATGGATAATAGGTGGACAGCAGCCATCAGCTCATAGATAGCTGCCTTCTATGGTATCAGGCACTCCTGCTGGAGGGGCCTGCTGTGCATATAAAGACCTGCTCCTCTCTGAACCCAGCAGCCTTCCTGCCAGAGGAAGGTATGGAGCTAATACAACAAATCATACCCCAAACTTATGCTGCCCAAGAGAATTGAAGGGAAACTCCTATAGAAAACCCAGAATGGACCCTATACACAGATGAGAGTTCTTTTGTTGAGCAAGGCTCCAGAAAAGCTGGGTATGTAGTGGTGACTCTTCATAAAACTCTGGTAAGTGATGCCCTGCCATCAGAAACGAGTGCTCAGCTGGCCAAATTAGTTGCTCTTATTACAGCCCTAGAGTTGAGCAAAGATAAGAGAGTTAACATTTATACTGACTCTAAGTATGCCTCCTTAGTCTTACATGCCATTGGTATGTCAAGGAAGGAGAGACATTTTTTAACAGCTTCAGGGCCTCCCATCAAGTATCACCAGGAAATTACCAGACTTTTATATGCCGTTCACCAGCCGTTAGAGGTAGCAGTAATACATTGTAAAGGACACCAAAAAGGAATGGATGAGCTATCAGGGGAAACACGCTGGCTGATGACACAGCAAAATTGGCAGCCAGATCTCAAGTTAGCCCCACTGTTGTCTCCCTTGTCTGGGATGGTTCTACAACTCAAGAAAAGCCCCACTACTCGATGGAAGGAAAACAACAGGCATCAGAACAGGGTTACACTCCCCAGTCTACGGGGTGGTTACAGGCAGACGATGGCAGACTTCATTTACCGGCCACCAACCAGTGGAAGGTTTTAGAAACTCTACACTATACCTTCCATCTAGGTAGGGATGAAATCCTACAAATGGCTCAAAAATTTTTTACAGGAAGGAATTTAGATAAGACTATTGAATATATTATTAAACCTGCAAAATCTGCCAAAGAAATAACCCCCTTTCTCCCGCAGGCTCCAATAGGGTTTCTAAGAATTGGAAATGATCCCGGGGAGGATTGGCAAATAGATTTCACACATATGCCAAAAACACAAGGATATAAATATCTTTTGGTATGGGTAGATACCTTCACACATACACATTGGGTCAAAGCCTTTCCTTGCAGGACTGAAAAAGCCTCCGAGGTGGTTCAGGCACTAATAAATGAAATTATTCCTGTTTGGACTCCCTAGATCCCTTCAAAGCCATAATGGTCCCTCGTTAAATCCTTGGTAACTGAGGGGGTATCTAGGGCTCTGGGTATCAATTATCATCTGCACTGTGCCTGGAGGCCACAGTTCTTGGGGAAGGTAGAAAAGACCAATGAAAGCATCTTAGAAAACTGGCCCAAGAAACAATTAAGAACTGGATATTCTATTTCCTATTGCTATGCTTCAGATTAGAAATACCCCTACAAAAAAAGCCTAAGCCTTTTTGAAGTTCTTTATGGAAGACCTTTTCTTGTTAACGACTTGCTGGCCGATAAAGAAGTATTTGATTTGATGAACTAGATAATTCCTTTGGCTAAATTCCAACAGATTCTTCAGGAATTATCTGCATGTCAACTCCAGGATGACCAGTCTCCTCTATATAATCCAGGAAATCAAGTATTCATGAAAACCCTTCTTTCTTTGTCCCCATCTCTAGAACCAGTGTGGAAGGGGCCACATATGGTAATCTTGGCAACTCCTACTGCTATCCTGGATTCTTCACTCTGGAGTTAAGCTGTGGTTTCTTCCATCAGAACAGGACAACACAGAGCCCGAGTAGACTTGTGAAGCAGGAGAAAGCCTTATATTGATCTTCAAAAAAAAGGACACCACAGAATGAAGATAAGTAATGCAATATATTGGAAAATAATAATAATATGCCTATGGGGTTCAGAAACACATCCTGTTTGTATTCCACCAACCCCACCACTATTAGGGTTGAACGACGGGACCCCTTTGGTTGAGGCAGCTAACCTAACTTTTATAGAGGGAGACCGTGTTTTAAAATATGACTTGGAATATGGCAATTTTACAATTTGGCATTGGGATAATAGCCATACCCTTAATTTACCTAAGGGCCAACCTTTTTCAGGTTACTTATTTATAAAATTAAACCAAAGTCATAAATATTGGGCTGAAATTTTGCCCAATAATGAAACTGGAAGGGAATTATATAACTCAAATAAAAAGATACATTGTATTGCCATAGATATAGATGATAAAGAAATTAAAAAGGTCCCAGGTTATGAAGACCGAGATATTGCGGCTGGATGTGTGACATGCCATAGTACTGCTTGTCCCAATAGTCTCCTGCCCTGCCAATGCGGCTGGAAGGCTAATAACACATTATTCTTAAAGGTCCAATGGTGGACCCAAGTGCCCACGGAAAACATCACAGTTAGACCCGGAAGGCTTTGGGAACCTTTGTGGCAAACCCAAACCACCGCCTACCTGGGAGTCTCCTGGATTTTGTTAAGTCTAACTTGGGACACCCAGAGGTTTTGGGTTGATACTTACTATCCCAATTGTTCCCACTCCTTAGATTTACAACGGAAACAACACCTATGGTGGATACAACAATACTGGCCAGAAAACAAAAAGATAATGAAAAAAGACCTTATAGGAGGGCTAGGAACAGGATTACGTATATTGGGGCAGGCGGAATTTGCTGCCAGTGAAGAACAACACAATTTAGAAAAGGATTCCTTATCAAAAATAGGGCATGTTGAAGGAACTTTGTTTCAAGAAGAAGGTAAAGGATGGGAAGTTCTTTTAAAAGAAAATGAGGCCATAGTAAGGTGGATAAGTAAGACCAGAGAAACCCTACAAAGACATTTCCAAACTCAAACCTGGGAAAGGGCATGTGTTCTAACCCAGAAAGGATTGCTCACCATGTTAAAGCAGATGGAATCTGAGGTGGCTATGAGACGATGGCCTACTCTAATGAATGCTGAAGTGGAAACTCAAAAATTATGGCCTATGTATGGAAGCCCCAAGTTATGGAAGATTATTAATGGGAGTTGTAACTTGAGGCGTTGCTTTTTAAAGGCACATGTGCCCCGGATGGACCATGCTAATTCATATCCAACAGTTCAGCTTGCAGGCATAGGGACTATATTAAATCAGACAAGGATTTTGCCAGTGGGGAGTCAATGGGCTGTAATGCCAAATGAGTCAGCTTGGGCTGCCATATCGCTTTCAAACTGTGAAGAGAGAAATAAAATCTGGCTGTGCCCTCAACAAAAATGGAACCCTGATTTCACTCAGGTCTGGCCCCTCGTCTCTACCCCAATAACCAATAGCATTTGGTACATGGGTAGAGGGAAGTTTTGCTGGGAAGGTAAACAAGGGGAAATAGCTGACACAGAGAGCTTTACTTGTGAGCATATGTATCATGTACTAAATCATACTGGAGTATGGTGCAACACTGGAACCGTTGGTCGAATACATTTACAAAAGAGTAACAAGACTTACAGTAATCTGGATATCAAAGATCAATCTTTCCTTGAAATAGAATTAAATATGCCTCATGGAGTTGTTCCTATGGAAACTGGATGGCCAAAGGAGGAATTGAGGATTGAGGGCCATGAACTAATTCAGGTGCTTAATTATTCTAATCAACAATATCACAAGATCGAAACAAATATGGAAGAGGGAGGAAAAACTATTGTTAAATTCATAAAACAATATGACCAGACATGCCAGAGATATTTTGGGTGGCTACAATGCATCTTTCTTTCCTATGGTGTGGCTTCTTCCCTGGGAGGCATTGCATTTGGAATATTGATGCTTGTTGGTCTGATAGTCTTTTTATATGTCATTTGTAGATGCTGTCGCATATGCCAGAAAAATAAGACATCCAAGAAATTTTGCTAGCCCAGAGGTTCCAAACACCCTTCCATTATTTTAGACATCTGGATCGACCTCTGAACCTGTCCTGACTGCCCTTCCCCTGTCATCGCCCCCCTTCAGCAGGAAGCAGTTAAGATTGGTCGTCGTCCCAGTTCCTAATGGCAGTTAGGAGTCACGTGTTCAGAGGGGGAATATGATAGGGAAAAGATAGGTTAAAATAGGCAGAGAGGGAAAAGTTAGAACCTGAGGCCCCTGGGTGGGAAAAATACATATTTTGTAACAATGCTGGGAGCTCTGACCACAGCAAATCCTCTCAGGCATAGGGCTCCTCTTAAGAATGTAAAACACCACCTACTCCCCTCAGGTTCCTCTCAGGAATTTGACCATCAAAATACCTAACTAAAATAAGTAAACCATAAAACTTACATCATATGAGGGACAATGTGACCATAGTCTGACTCCTCACACAATGGAGTGGAGCCAATCAGGAACAGACAACCCAGCACCTAGAGTTATCCGGCCAGTAAGGCTACAACTTGAGAAGGAACAAAGCGGGTCGAGCAGAACTTTATCAAACAAAGACCCTTACCTATTGTCTCAGGCATTCACCTTCGAATGCCCCCTCTCAGCAAAGAGGGCTTTCATACTGATGAGGGAGCACAAGGCAAGCTGAGGGCCAGGCCCAAGCTGGCACACCCCCCACTCAAGGTGGGATGTGTGCTATTCCTCAGGCACTCCTGGCTGCCCAAGAACAAAGGAAAGGACAGAAAACAAGTGATTAAACTGATAGAGTCTCCATCAGTTTACAAATATCTTAGTACAATTACAAGAAAAAGACAATCTTATCAATAGCCTGATGTCCAGGAACTCCCTACTGTCTTAATGTTAATGCTTTGCCAGACGGGAATAACAACCTTAGCTTGACAATAGCTAGGCCTCCAGTAATCTGTGAGTCTTTAGCATATAGAAATTCCTTTAAGAAACTTCCTCTTGACTTTACCTCCCCCAACTCCATAGTATAAAACCAGTCACTCTTCACAACCCTAATGCAGCTCTTTCTGCCCACCGGTCCTGTCCCCATGCTTTAATAAAGTCACCTTTTGTGCACCAAAGATGTCTTCAAGAATTCTTTCTTGGCCATCAGCTCTGAACCCCCACCACTCCAAAACCCCATCAATACTATTCTTACTTTCTGATCTTCTACTCTAATAAACTTTTGTCTGCTGCTCATTCTTTTCTGTGTCCACCTCTTCATTCTTTGAAGTGCGGAGACATGAACCCCAGGTTTTGAGGTAAAGAATCCTGCGACAGTATTAACCCTTCTTTGTTCGTCTCTCTACTTCTCTCCCTGTGTTTACTAGAATCACTTAATTCCTTAAATTCCCTCTTTCTTATAATTAATAAAGCCTTCCTCTATGAAACAGAAAGTGCAGCGATCAGGAACTACATTTATTCAGAACAAAATTGGCAAAGTTGGCAGGATGCACGAGACACCATTTCTGTTTCCACAAGGAAACTCAAACCGGCACATGGAAATTCTCAGCTGGGAAGACCCACGGTTTTATTCTCTAGCAAAAGAATGGTTAGAGAGAGCAGGGTTATGTGAACAATGGGGGAACGAAACTAAAATCATTTAAACCTCCGCAGGTTACGTCGGCACTCCAGTCTGTTGCTGGTAAGGACCATGTGGCTTTCCTGGAGCGTGGGGGATGGTGCTTATTAACAGCCTATCGCTGTGCCACAGGGAGTAGGGCTGAGTGTCAGGAAGAAGTAAGACTAGAGAAGGAGATTGCAGATTTGCAGTCCAGAATGGCTATGCTGCAATGCCCAACATTCGTATTGGCGGACGAAGTCCACACATATCACCATGGGGCCAGAAAGGCTGCCATGCAGGTATTTAAATGTAAATATTTGAAAAGAAGGAGAAAAAGAAAGGTTAATACCAGAAAAGTTCACTTAGCCCTGGCAACTTTTGGACCGGGTTGGGACCCTGATGCCTGGTGATACCAGGGATGATGATAAAACAGGAATGGACTGGAGCAATGAGCATAAACATGAGAAACAGACTCACCCGCTCAAACCCATTCTCTCGGTGCTGCTGCCTAGAGCGGCAGGAAGACAATCAGGAAGGGAGTAGAGTCTAATCTCCTCTCCGGATGGAACCCAGGTTATAGGAGGAAACAGGCCATCCCTGATGAAGGGAATGCTGACCCTCTCTCTCACACTGTTCTTCCTCCTAATAGATGTGGGGGCCTCTCCCTCATTCATTCTCTGGGATAATGGTTACAATAATTGGAACTAACTGTGATTAGTCTACGGGACTTTAAGGAACATTCCCAAGTAGCTGCCGAAACTCCCTTTGTTTCAGGAAGCTCCCTGTCTTCTCTGGACTGACTTGGACTGTCTAATTCCACTTGTTGGGCTGGGCGGGGGGTGGGGGTGGGGACAAAAACCCAAAACACTGTGTCTGCTCATCTGTCTGAGATGACAGGCTTTAGGACCGGAAGACCTCTTTCTCTGCCCTCTGGATTTTTATCTGCCTCCAGCCTTCCTGGGGGCACCTGACCTCTCTGCCTTCCCCTTCTCCTCCTCCTGTTTCTGCAAGGGCGTTAGGGTGTGGCCTGCATAACTGGTTATAATACTATCCTCAGTGCCTTGAAGTTGGTTGACTTTTAAATGAACCCAGGTGGAACATAATTTGGTATTTAGACTAATTTAAGTTCATTGGTTTAATTAAGATGGACCTGTCTTTAGAGTTATGCATTAAATATATAACTTCTATTCTAGGTTTGCTGAAGTTCAAATAAGCTCGCGTTATCTCTGCAATTTGTTAACAAAAAGATGACTTAAAGTAATAATTAATTCTATCTCCAAGTTGTCATGGGTAATTGTTAAGATAGCTTTCAAAGTCATTGGTAACCTGAAACTTTAGTTTTGCTTGCATGATAAATGGGATTGAATTCATTGAACATCTAGGTCTTTTCCAGATAGGATAAAATACTAAAGCATTGATTGATGAACATAGGTTTGTGCTTTTGACTTCTTATTGCAAAGAAAAACTAAGGATTTTTAAATCTGTTGGAAAAAACATGCTTTGTGCTTTCATGCATTTGCTGTCTAAAGAATTCTGGTGTAACCGTTCACAATTGGTGACTAGCTAGTTTTCACTGGAGACTAAGGTTTCTAAGACTGACAGGAATAAGAAAAGTAACTCTGTACATAGAAAAGTGGGAGATAGGTAAGAAAGTTGTAAAGAATAAAAATACACTTTTGTTGAAGGTAAAAGAAAGTAATTTTGTCCTTAAATGGGACTGACTGGAGAGAAATGGCTTGGGACAAAATCTGAATGCAACGAAAAGCTGTAGAAGGCTTGTGAAGGGAACTTTTGGAAAGGAATTTTATGTATGTTCAGGACAGACAAAGGTTAAAATAAATAGATTTTAAAAGTACACTGGTATAAGATTAAAATTCTGCTTTGCTGTCTGTTAAAAAGGCAAGGTTTCTTGGATTGTTGGCTTGCTCTTGAGAAGGAAATTTTATCTGTCCCGGAAAACCAGTTTCTATGTTTGGTCTTTATCAAGTCTTTGGTTAGTTAAAGTTAAAACTTCTCAATGTTAAAGGAGCTAAATCTTGCTAATAACTATATTAACCCATGTCAGAAAAAGACCTTCAGACTCAGGGAGAAGGAATGAATAGTTGGCTGTTTATTAAGCCATAAAATATGAACAAGGAGGGCAATGTTATTTACTGACTCTTGGTCTGTTGCTAATGGGCTGAAAGTATGGATGGCCCATTTGAAAAAACACAGATGGACAGCTACCAGAAAGGAAATGTAGGAAAAGCCCTCTCTGGGAAGATAATTTGCAATGGGACAAAATGCCAAAATCACTGTTTTTCATGCAGATCCTCACAGTATGCTTACTTCTGCAGAACGAAACTTCAAGAAAGTAGCAGACTCTCTAGCACACATTGCAGTGACAATTCTGGAACCATCCTCTGACTATGGACTGGCATGATAGGCTCATGAAAAATGTGGACATTTGGGAGAGCAGGCTACTTACAGATGGGCCGAGGACCGTGGGATTCCTATCACTCAGGATGCAATTAAAGAAACTATATCAAAACGTCCCATATGGCAGCTTTGGCATTAAAGGGGAGGTCCCCCAGCACTATAAAGGACAAATCCGGTGAGGAGAATTCCTAGCACAAATTTGACAGATTGACTATATGGGCCTTTACCATGGTCCCAATCAGGTCAATATATTCGCATTGCTGTTGGTACCTATTCTGGGTATATGGTGGCACGTCCTTTTGCACATGCAACTCAACAAAATACTATCAAAACATTAGAAATAATTTTATTATATTACAGCACCCCAATACACATCCAGAGTGATAATGGCCTCCATGTTACAGGTAGGTTGGTAAAGGTTTTTGCTGCTTCTTGTAACATTGAATGGATTTATCACATTCCCTACTATCTACAAGCAGCTGGACTAGTAGAATAAATGAATGATATGTTAAAACAACAGCTAAAAAGTCTGGGTAATGGCTCTTTAACAAATTGGAAGCAACACTTCATAGAAGCATTAAAAAGTGTAAACAATCAACTCATTGGTGGAAATAAAACTCCAATTGGATGAATGAAAACCCCCTAAGTTACAAGTGACCAGTGTAAACAAGTGCCATGGCCCAGAATCCCTTTGCTGAAAATATCAAATGAAGCCAAACTCCCCTATAGGGGCCACACCTGAATCAGTCGGTGCAGGCTTGCATTCATTAATAGAAATAAGACTAAGGGCTGCCTGAGTGGCTGAGTCTGTTAAATCTCCCACTTTGCTGGTCATGATCTCACCGTTCATGAGTTCACCGGCCACTCAGTCTCTGCGCTGTCAGCGCGTAGCTTGCTTCGGATCCTCTGTTCCCTTTCTCTCAATCTTTCTCTCTCTCTAAAATAAATAAAATTTAAAAAATTACTTTGGGGCGCCTGGGTGGCTCAGTCGGTTGGGTGTCCGACTTCAGCCAGGTCACGATCTCACAGTTCGTGGGTTCGAGCCCTGCGTCGGGCTCTGTGCTGACAGCTTCTGATTCTGTGTCTCCCTCTCTCTCTGCCCCTTCCCTACTCACACTCTGTCTCTCAAAAATAAATAAACATTGGGGCACCTGGGTGGCTCAGTCGGTTAAGCAGCCGACTTCGGCTCAGGTCATGATCTCGCGGTCCGTGAGTTCGAGCCCTGTGTCGGACTCTGTGCTGACAGCTCGGAACCTGGAGCCTGTTTCAGATTCTGTGCCTCCCTCTTTCTGACCCTATCCCATTCATGCTCTGTCTCTCTCTGTCTCAAAAATAAATGTTAAAAAATAAATAAATAAATAAATATTGAAAAAAATTCTTAATAAAATAAAAAAAGTATTTTAAAAATAAAATAAATAAAACTAAACACTAAATCAACAAACCATACCCACAGGCTGCCCACCAGACACTTCATGTGAAGGTCAGGGTTAGCCTCAAAAGGAACACAAGTGTTAGGGGGAGTCATTGACCCTGATTGTCAGGGAGAAATAACAACTCAGGGAAACTACCCCTACTAATTCAGATTTATGGCCAGATTGGACAATTACTCCTATTGCCTATAATCACAGCTTGAGCTGAGATGGAACACCTCCCTCTCGGCTGACAGGGAGAGGAGACAAAGGACTTAAACCTACGGACTCCTAGAAAGTCAAAGTGGGTAACTAAACCCCCAGACAGAATCCATACCCCTGCAGAAATTGTGGCACAGGGAGGAGATACAACGGTAATAGTCATGTATCCTGGTGATGAAAAATTACACCATGTGCCCTAACTGTGTACTTCAAGTACAGCCCAAGACAATCTCTATTCCAGCGGGACAGTCATTAATTAACCTTGTCTTGCTGGGCCTACTGCTCCCTGGCCATAGGACCAGGACACTGGTACCACAATGGACTGGAAGCCTTCTCACAGAAACATGCTGGATGCTTTCAGAATGTGACAGACCAAATGCAACAACAATATAATAATTTCACCATTTGTCTCAGGGATTCAACTCTAGCTAATGATGATGAATACATATGTATTAAACTGCAGAAAAGGGACTCCACTGAATTTAAACAGGAATCTATTCTAGTAACCGTGCATAACAACCCCACAACCCCTCTAACAGAAAATAATTTGTGGTTACATTTAGCAACTAATGTATTGAACATGAGCTCCTTCTGCCTGCATAAGGGAAATAATCCACAAAAAAAAAACTTAACAAAATAGGGCAACCGTAGATTATTTGTTATTATTGCACCATTTCGGATGTCAGAGATTTCCTTGAATGTGTTGTTTTAATATTACTGATGATTCCAAAACTATTAATGATCCCATTGATGATATGCAGCATGAAATTGACAAAATCACCACTTCTCCTGGAATATTACTTGGTGTCCACATTGGGGAGGTTTCATCAAAGACATCCTACACGTTCATAGCGACTCTACATGTTCGCCTGGGATCATATAACGCTTGACAAGCCAAGGACCAAATGTTCTATGTAGAACTTGTGTCACTTGTCATGCGTTTCTGCCCAGAGCCGCACATACACAATCATGGCAGGGAGTGGGGGCTAAGTTGGCTTGTGCTCTACATCCGGCCTCAGGATCAGAATTGGCCCTTCTGGGGGCACCTGGGTGGCTCAGTCAGTTAAGCATCTGACTTCGGCTTGGGTCATGATCTCTTGGTTTGTGAGTTTGAGCCCCACATCGGGCTCTATGCTGACAGCTCAGAGCCTGGAGCTTGCTTCAGACTCTGTATCTCCCTCTCTTTGCCCCTCCCCTGCTCTCACTCTGTCTCTCTATCTCTCTCAAGAATAAACAAACATTTTTTTAAAAGTTTAAAAAAAAAAAAAAAAAAGAATTGGCCCTTCGGTTCCTGACACCAAGAGGGCTTAACTTGCCTCACCTCCTTGAGCCAGACCAGGCTGGCCCCTGGAGTGGATGAGGGAGAGAAGAGAAATATGCAGACACCTAGGCTCCTAAGATTGTTCTGGATGCTCCACCCAGGACCCTCAGTCGGGACTCCAACCAGGCTCTTCACCATGGGGCTTTCCCAGCTAGGAGGTTGGATGTTGTGAGTACCCGATTTTTTTTGTTGTTGTTGTTTCCTTGCCTTTTCCATTAGGTCTTTTGTTTATTTGTACCTTGTAAGTATGTACGGTAACTCATTTTTTTAAAGTTTATTTATTTTATTTGAGAGAGAGAGAGCACAAACAGGGAAGGGGCAGAGAGACAGGGAGAGAGAGAAAATCTCAAGCAGGCTTTGCGCTGTCAGCACAGAGCCTGACACAGGGCTAGAACTCATAAAGCCAAGATCATAACCTGAGCCAAAACCAAGAGTCAGACACTTAATGGACTGACCCACTCAGGCACCGTGTGAGTACCCGATTTGATGTATTAACCCTTCTTTGTTCTTCTCTATACTTCTTTCCCTCTTTATGTTTACTATAATCGTTTAATTCCATATATTCCCTTTCCCTTGTAATTAATAGTTCCCCCCCACCACGAAACAGAAAGTGCTGCTGTCGTGAATTACATTTATTCAGAAAAGATAGGAATATAAATAATAACCCCATTTTGCAGATGGGAAGAGCGCAATGAGGTGAAATCACGTGACCAAGGTCGTTAATAATTAAGGGATACAGAACTTATAATAATAATGATTGTAACATTTACTCACTGCTTATAATGAGCCAGACACTACCGTTCTGAATGTCTACTATAAGTCATTTCATTTAATCTTCATAAAAAAAAATCACTCTATGCACACCCCTGACCTGGCCGCCTCTCACGCTGACAACACGTTGCTGCTGTTGCACTGTCGTGGGCGTGGGTGCCATTAGGATTCAGCAGTCCTGGGAGGCTTTCATTCAGAGGTGGGACCTAGAAAGACAGGCAGGAGGAGGGGACAAGTCGGGCATGGGTGTCAGGAAGCCAGGTGCGTCTGAAGGACAAGGAGCAGGCCAGGCCAGGGAAACTGAAGAATCAGGCCCAGGCCCCAGGATGGACGACCTCGATGCCAGGCTAAGGAAATGGGCTTTCCCTGGAGGTGGCAGAGAGCCTCGGCGGGGCTCCGAGGAGATGCAGAGGGAAGACAGACCTGCAGGCTGGAATGGAGCGGGGGGGGGGGGGGGGGGGCGGGGGGGGGGCGGGGGGGGGCGGGGGGGGCGGGGGGGGAGGGGGGGCGCTCCAGAGAGGCCTGAGGGGATCAGCTCTGGGAGGGAGGGTTGAGGACCTCAGAGGACCTCAGGGAACCTCATGGAAAAAAACAAACACGGGGAGTGAGTGGGGCAATGTGAGAGACCCGGAGCACGACGTAAAGGACGCGGTGGAGGGTTAAAGCTGAAGGATGGAGACACGGGCCGCACGTGGGGCCCCGAAGCACCCGCACGTCTTCGCTAGGCAGGGCGACCGGGCCTCCGAGGCCAGCAGGCTGGGTGCGAGCGGCGGGTGTTGCTCGCCGTGGTGCCGCTAGATGGCGCAGGCGCCCCGCCGAACGTGCCGCGGGACCCTCCACTTGGCCAAGCGTCTTGCCCAGGTGGGCGGCAGGGGTGAGAGCCTGCCTGCGGGGAAGGACTCACCCTTCTTCTCCTAACCCCCAACCACGGCCGGCGTCGGGAAGTGCCACCTGCGCAGGCCCAGGGCCCCGCGCTTCCAAGGGTCCACCCAACGCCTGGTGTCATGTTCTGTTACCACCACCTTGAAATCCTTCATAATGTGTGAACAAGTGCAGCCACGTTTTCATTTTTGCCCCAGGCCCTGCAAACATATTATTCAGCAGGTCCTACCCAGAACTTTCTGCGTACAACACTTTCACATCCTGACTCATGTATCGGTCCCACGCCTCAGGGAGGTGAGGATATGGTTCCATTTTATAGACCTAGAAACTGAGGCTCAGAGAGGTGATGAGACCCGTCCAAGATCACACACTGGTTGTTGATGAGCCCGCTGGAAGCAGCTTGTGTGACCCCCAAGTGCAGCGTCCTTTCCTGCCCACATTGGAAGCTGCCCAGGGCAGTCAGGGCCCTGCTTGGGTCCAGACAAAGGCCTCTGCGCACTGCTCCCCAGGCAGCCTCCTTCAGGCCTACTCGGTGCTCAGAGGCTGAGACCGGCCTGGACTAAGGGTGGTTGTGCAGAACTGTCCCCAGAGTCTCCATTTCTTCTGGTGATTGAGAAATCCTGGGCAGCCTGGAGGAAGAGTCAGCCCTCCCGGGCCAAATGTTTAAGCCTGGTGTCTGCCTCCTGCAAAGACAGCCACAGACATGGTCCTTGGGCCATCAGAAGGACGTGACCATCAGCATGCTGTGTGCGCACAATGACAGGAAGGAAGGGGTCTGTCTTGCCAGTGAATGAGACAGCCCAGAGCTAGAATCCTGGCTCCCCCTCTCTCCAGCTGCATGGCCCTAAGCAGGTGGCCCCTCTGAGCCTTGCTTTCATCAAAAGTAAACAGGAGAAAATTCTCAGGGTTGCTGGAGGATTAAATACTTCAAGTTGCAGGTACTCAGTAAATATTCTTCTGTTTGCTTTTGGTTTTTGTCACAAAGGCAGCTGGGTTTTCCGCTCTGGAATCTCCCCCTTAGGGAATACTCTGCTGGGTGGGAGGCCCAGGTTTGGAGGGCTGGAGGGAAGAGGGCAGGAGAACTGTGAGAAATGCAGTCTGACGTGCCAGACCAGGCACCGGAAGGGAGTTGACCAACTGTGAGTCTAGAAAGAGGCCTGCACAGTGTCTTCCCTGCTGGTGGAGGCTTCAGGAGGGCAGAGGGCAGGAAGAAAACAACAAAATGATAATAATACTTACGCTGCCCAGGTGGTCATACAATCCTAGGCTTGTTTTAAAGTCTTTTCTGGCCCTTCACGTTGCTGGGTTCTCCTCCCAGCTCCCTGAGAAGCCAAGAGGGCACTCATCACCCCCACTTTATAATGAGTGACACTTGCCCACTGTCAGGAGAGTGGCGCAGAGCCTTGGCCCAGCCTTCTGGGTTTTGATTCAATGTTCACACTGGTACCGCAGCACCAGGGCCCCCAGGCCATGGGACAATGCAGCAGAAAAGGCAGAACGACCCTCTTGTTTCTCCATCTGCCAGACCCACAAAGCTAGGAGTGGGTGCTATGGTTGGAGATTGGGCGCTGGAGAACAGAAGATTCTCCTGAGTCCAGGGCCTGTGCCCTCCTCAAAGTCCCGGCTAAACCAGAATAAGAGGTTGTCCCGGAGCCTGTGGAGTCAGACAGGCTTGGGCTCCAACCCCACTGCTGCCATGTGCTTGCTGTGTAACCTCAGGTAAGTGACCCCACCTCTCTGAGCCTCTGTTTCCTCATTTTATAAAGCAAAGATGATAATAACTTACCTCACAAGATTAGCATGGTGTGGGGGAAAGTGAGTGGGTTTTATAGGAGGTCAGACTGGGTTCAGATTCCAGCTCTGCTATTTATTAGCTATGTGATCTTGGGCAAGAACCTTCACCTCCATCAACCTCAGTTTCCTCATCTGAAAGAGGAAGATGTTGAGACCTCCTACCTCAGGTCTTAGAACTTAAATGACACAAAGCTGTAGGCACCTTGCCTGGCCTATAGTCAAGTCAATAATGTTAATCTCCCCAGGACAGAAGGAGGGGAGGCTGGGGGTAGCTGCTGCTGTATTTCAGTAGGGAGGACACCCCAGGACCAGGCCTGGCGCCTGCCCCGGCACCCATCCACCCTGAGCCCCGGGCAAATCTGGTGCCCACAGCATAGTCAGCTCAGAAATATTCCCGCTGTCAGCAGGTAGTCTTTTGGGAATAATAGCTGACATTCAGAGAGAGTGGGACATTAACCAGGGGACATCAACAATGGACAAACCGTGAGTTATTTGTAAACCTAGATCTGAGAGACGAAACCTCATATCTCAAGATCTAAGAACCTTTGAAATGCTCACTTACTCCTTCTCACAACGGTCTGACACCAAACCCTGAGTAAAAACAAAATCTCAGAAACGAGGCGAGGATGGGAATTATGGATTGCCAAAACGAACAGGGCCTCTGTCACATTTCTGGGCTTCATGCAACTGCTTTTCTTCACTAGGCAAAAAGGGTAGCAAATTTGTACCCTGGAGTCACGTAGCCTGGGTTCAATCCAACCACTTCCTGTCTGCCTATGCCTGAGTTTCCTCACCTGTAAAGCGGGGCTGATGATGACACCTATCACGGTGTTAAATTTAAGAATGAACACATTAACTCGGGGAGAGCCCTTAGAAAAACATCTGGCACATAGTAAGGACTCAGTTATAAAAAATAGAATAATACTCATAATAATTATTATATCTGTGTAACAGTAATTATCCTTGTTGTTGATTCTATTCAGTTGTGCTCCATAAGAAGGCGGCCACACGGTGTATCTAATAAAATCCCACCTACTTAGCAAGGCCTGTAAGGCCATTCACGGCCTGCCTCCTCCTCCTGCCCACCCCCAACTGCAGACACTTCTTTCCCAGGAGTTTATATTCAGCCAGACCAAGCTATAGGCAGCTTCATTTGCAGCATTTCCTACGTCCACGCCATTGTGCACACTGCCCCTCTTCTCAAAATGCCCTTTCCGCCTAGCCCATGGGCAAACCTCACCTCATCCTGCAAGGCCCCATGTAACTGTCACCTCTTCCAAGAAGGCTTCCCAGCCCTGAGCGTGGCCGACCTCTCCTTCACTGCACATTCCACATCAGAGCACCTGCTCCATGTTGCCGTGTCCCCGTCCCCCAGGACTGCAAGCTCCTTGAGGATAAGGCCCACATCACACATATCCAGGGCCTCCTTCAGCGCCTACACATAGCAAGCACTCGGGAATTCTTTGCTAAGTGAACGCATCTCTCACCAGCACCACTGAGGTTTTAATAACTTGGAGAAGTGCACTACCTTGGACGTTACTACTGAGTTCACATGAATGGCCAGGAAATGACACCTTCTCTTCCTCCACTGGGTTTTCCTTAGAGCCAGGCTGCCCCCAGGCTTCAGTTCATGTACATGGGGGACAGCAGGAGGCACATCTTTTAAACCACCCAGGAGTGCTTCCACTTCCTGCTGGACATGGTCCCAGGTCCCAGGCTTGGTTCTTTATGGGACTCTTGGACTACTGGTAACAACCCAGAAAGCTGGATCTTGACACCCCTACCTCTTGCATGAAAATAAAGCCCTAGGCTGAGATCATGCAAATGGTAATCAGGGAGGAGGCAAGGAGGGGCTTGATTTACAACTAGCCCTTGTGCACGGAGCAGCCCTGGCCTGAAGGTGTTGGTCAAAATGATGGGGACAGCCTGGGGAGCTGTTTCTCAGATTCTCTGGGCAGTTCTAGAAAACAACTGAGAACACCACCACCCTGTTTTTGGATATCTTCTTTCTGTCCCTGTTTATGTTGTGTGACATCTGGTGGCCTCCCCTGTGGAATGAGGACAAGAACTGGTATTTACTGAATACCTACTATGTGCTAGCCACTGTACCAGGTACTTCACATACTCCAATCCCAATTTTCCCACAGCTAGTGCATGCCAGAGGGAGAAGGCTACATGCAGGTCTGCCTGGTTCCAAAGTTTACACAATGGTACCTTCCCCTAAACATCATCAAACAATCTAACAGCCCACAGCATGACCTGGTGGTTAAGAGGGTGCATTTAGAACCAAGCCAACTTTGGTGCCAGCTCTGCCACTTATTAGCCATGGGACCGTGGACAAGAAACTTAACCTCTCTGTGCCTCAGTTTCCTCACTTGTAAAATGGAGGTATGGTGGCCATGGAGATGTGCTGGTCAGACTTCCTTCAGGAGAACTTGCTTGACCACCTCATGCATAAGGGTTGAGAGTCAGGTAACAGTGTTAATGTGACCATCCCACTCCACCCCCAGAGAGAGAGACTCTGGGGATGGCTGCTGTTGGTCTAGGCTGTGCTCAGCCAGTGTCTGAGCATGGAGGGCATGTTAGTTCCAGCCCATTCCTGCGGGACACCTAATGCTTCTAAGGAGCAACTTTTGCACAGAGACTCCCATCAGCCTTGCTGTGCACTTCTCAGAGCTGCATTGCTGTCTAAGTCTCTTGCTGCCCAGCCTCTCCTGTGCTCTCTCCTTTTTGCAGCTCTCAGACCTATAGCAACCCGCCCCTTCTATGCTTCACAGGTATCCTGTCCTCTAAGTCTCTGGCTCAGCTAACCGCACCTTGGCTTATGCTTCTTGAAGGACTGGAACTAGCACAAACAGTAATAACAGTGCCTGTCTCACAGAGCTGTGAGGAGGCAACGCATTACCTCATGCAAACTGTTCAGGACGGTGAGCACACCTCAAGTGTTAGCTATTACTGTTGCTACAAATGACATGCACTCACAGATCTGTCCCATGCAGAGATTGCTGTGGTGTTCCCTTACAGACCTAAAGAAAATAATGGAATCTTAGTCCAAGATGGTGTTTCTCATTCCTCTTAAGCCAGTTTCAGCCAGGCTACCAAAATCACCTCCCTCAGACGCACATATATGCAGGAAGTCAGTAGGAATTTATTCAAGGACTAGCTCACACTTTTGACCAAAGAGACATTGGCCCTACTGCTGAATCGACAAGTTGGACAACCCAACCTAAGGCTGACTATTCTCCCTCTTGGAATTTGGGCAATGAGGATTGGTGTAGGTGATCTCTGTGGTCCCAACCAACCAAAGCGTTCTAGAGTGAGAACATCTGTCTGCCTATGCCACCACAGACACAGTCCCTGACGTCAGCCATGTCTTTTCTTGTCACCCACTCTGTTCTGAGAGAGGTGTCTCCTGGGAGTGTGTGAAGGCCCCCAGGCCAGTCAGCACTGGGCCCAGCTGCCCTTTTTGTCATATGGAGACAACAGTCAACGGACAGAGGAGTGAGGGCCAGAAAGAGCGGATAAGGCAAGCGACTTCCACTCACTGTGGCCTTGTAATTTATACAGTAGGTACTGGGAAAACTTGCCCATTTCCACAGAAGGTCATCCCACCTATTCCCCTTCTCTCCTCCGGAATAAGCCCCCCTGATCTGGGGGTGCTCAGGTGGGACCGAACCCAGAAGTTTTCTTTCCAGTGGCATTCCCTGACATCAGTGCTCCCCACAGGGGCTCCCCAGGAGAGGGGCCCCGGTCTCCTCCTTCCTCTGAATCCCCCTGCTCCCCAAACATGGATTCCTTACTCACAGGAACGGCTTCCTCCAGACAACTGTGCCGAGGGTCCACCGCTGACCCTCTTCAAGCTTGACGGATGCTTGACAAAGCAGGTAAGCAGAGAAGGTGGGATACTAAGAGATAGTAGGAGAGTGGAAGCTGGCTCTCCTCCCTTACAGAAGAGAAGTGCAGCTGGCTTTAGGGGAGAGTCACACAGCAGGAGGGCCTTACTTCCTACCAAAAGGACAGAAAGTCAATGCCTCAGGTCCCCTCCTGAGTCAGAGGCCCAAACCAGGGGCACTGATCACGTAAACATCCTAAAAAAGGCTGGGGCAGGTCAAAGGCTCTCCCAGAGACAGGGGGCCCTGAGCAAATTCATCTTTCTTTTAGAATGTATTAGTGGTAACAGAAAGGGGCAAAGTCAAATAACTAGACTTGAATAACCTTACATTTGTTGCCCATCCACTGGGAACTTCACATGCACTCTCTCATTAAGCCTCACAACAACTCAATAATGTAGGTATTATCCCCTTTCACAAATGAGGAAGCGAAGGTTCCCTGAGGCAGAGGGATTTATGCAAGTTCACAGGGCCACACGTGGTGGCACTGGGTGAACCCAGTCAGTTCTGCCTCCATGCCAGCTCTGCCAAGCGGGAATAGGGTACCCGCTCCAGGATCCATTTTTCCTGGCAGCCACATGTCTCCTGTGCCTACCTTGTCCCCCTCATTCCCACTCGCCCCAGCCAGGCACTGTACGGTCATCACCCTAACCAACCCCAAGGAGCAGCCTCACCCACGGACCCGGGCTGCCATTGGAAATTCCTCGTAGAGAGGCGCGGTGTGAGGCAGGCAGACAGACAGACATCTGTGGGGTCACATTCACAGACAGACAGATCATTGCCAGGAGGAAGCCACATGCCTTACCTCCCAGCTCATCTGACTGGCCTCAGACACAGCCAGATGCCGTCACGATGGTATCCCAAAGGCCCTCGGGGGCCCTAACGACAGCTGCTACAGCACAGCCCATCTGGAAGGGCTCTCTTTGCTGAACACTTAACCCTTCTGAGGACCCTCAGGGCCAAGGGATGCCATACCCCCGTGAGAGAGATATTTAAGAGAAGAGAGTCCCCTCCACCAAGGATGAGTCAGTGTACCCTAGAGGAACCCCCCTTTCCCCCATGCCCTTCTGCTTCCCAGGAAGACAGGGTGCGGTGGGCAGCACGGGGAAGATGAGAGGCCAACATTCCCCAAAGGGAGAGACCATGTTCCTATCAGGTTTTAGGAATTAAGGAAGGAACACCCAAACATCTACCATATACCCCCAAAGAAAAGGGCTGCTGAGTCCCAAAGGCTTGGGTGAAGGCCCAAAAAGTGACCCCATAGAGCTGAAGGAGGAGGAAAAAGCCGCAGGGGCCCGGCTGCCGTGGGTGTGCAGCACCCCCACCCAGCTTCTCATGGGTTCCCAGGAAATGAACAAAAGGCCCACACAGTGACCCAGGAGGCGTCAGTTGGCAGCTGTCTCTGACTAAAGGCCATTCATGAACTCTGCGCAGTTTCTCAGCCCCCCAGACAGCCTGGGGGTGTTGGCAGCTCACAGAGAGACTTTCACCCAAAGACAGGTCTGGGTTTCCCTGGAGAAAAAGAAACTTGAGTCAGCTGGCTTCCTGGGGTGTTCTCTTGGTGGCCTCACCCGGATGAACAAAGCGGTTAGGTCTGAAGTATGGGGGCCACAGCCTGCTATGCTGCAAGTTCCCTCAGAATCAGGGGGGCTGCCCCTGCTCCGGGCACCACCTTTGCAACACAGTGCCTCCCACTGCGGGGGCCTTGGGTCTACTGGCTGACCGGCTGCCCCACGTCAACACCTTGAACCTTCCTCAACCTGGAGCAGCTCTCCTTCCTGCCTCCCTCCAGATTCAGGCCTGGTGCGCTGGACTCTTGCTCACCCTCCTCTGCCCTGCTCCACACTCCGGACATGCTAAACAGGGGTGTGCTCCTGAGGGTCATGTGAGTGACTGACCTTTCTTCTCTACCTGGGGAGCTCAGTGGAGAACCCATCACATCCATCCCCTACCAGTTCTATGACCTTGGACAAGATGTGAACTTCTCTGAGCTATGGCTTCCTCATCTATTAAATGGGGAAAACAATACTTATAGCAAATGGTTGTTAGGAATATATAGAATAGGCAAATCCATAGAGGCAGAAAGCAGATTAGTGGCTGCAGGGGGCGGGAGGGAGGAAAGGGGAGTGACTGCTTTCATGGATCAGGGGTTTCCGTTGGGGTGATGAAAATGTTCTGGAACTAGGTAGTGGTGATGGTGGCAGAACCCTGTGAATGAACTTAATGCCACTGAATTGTATACTTTTACCTGGTTACAATGGTAAATTTTATGTAATGTGTACGTTACCACAAGAAAAAAGAAAAAAATAGCTTAGTACGAGATTAAATGAAATGAAATGTTGATCACAGAACCTGGTACGTAGTAGGTCCTGAGCAGATTTTAATTTCCTTCCTTCAGATCGTCACATGGAATTGTACACAACACGCTCCCTCATGCTGACCCAGGGAAGGTTGCCTTTCTTCTTAGATTCCTGCTCTGAGATGGTAATAGGATGACTCCCCATGTTTTCCACAAAGCAAAACCTTTATCATTGTCCAGTGGAGAGGGTGCCCAATTCCACCACCCCCTCCCCACTCCTGCTGGTAACCTCTTTGACCTGTTCCACCGTGGCCACACCCCACAACTGAGTCCTGCCAGAGGAGGGTGAAAGCCTGCTTTGGTACCAAAGCTGCGGACCTCCCTCAGTATCCCCTTCTCTGTTTCCACAAAAACTGTCATCCCAAAGACATAAAACTGATCATTGTTGGGATGCAGTTTTCCAAGAGTCTCTCATGTTTCTGCACATCTTGTGAGCAGGGACATCGTCTTAGTTATGGAGAATCTTTTCAAGCATGTTTGTAAAGCAAATGACCTCATGGGATAGATACGGTCCCCCTCCAAAGCTAAGGGCAGATAAGCTTACTGTCCTCTATAAAAGATTCAGGTTCCCCAAGCTCAGGTTTTCTCTCCTATAATGCAACCCATGGTGTGTGCAAGTGACACCTGGCCCTCTTTCTGTCACCCTGAGGAAAGTAGGGGTGGGCACGAAAATGTATTGCACATAGCAAGCCCCAGTTGGTACTTCTAATCATTATGACTGACTTGCTTTCTCCCCCCTGAGGTCCTAAGAATTTTGAGGGTATGTGGCATGTTTTATTTATCTTTGTGTTTCACATAACAGGTAACTGATAAAGGTGTGCTGAATGAATTAATGAGTGAATGAATGAATAAGTGGAGGGATGGAGAGATTTTTCTCTTCTATCATCTTGATGGTCTTACTAGACTCTGCCCTTCGCATTCCCATGGCTTTCCTAGATCCTGACACCATACCCAGCATTTCATCCACTTACCTTGCCAGCCTGGATAAAACCGTATAATGCGGATAATAAAATGCAAATACCCTGTCTTAGGGCCTGGGATCTGAATGTTGGGGGGAGCCTGGATCCTCGCCCAGGTCTAGATATCTCTCAGATCAGCACTCCCCTCCCCTGCCCTTCCCCCCGCATATTTGTCCTATGTTCAGCTCTATTCCCATTTCCATGACCTAGTGGTGACCTGTAGTTCTATGCACAACAAGACATAGGCCCAGGCCACCAAACCACACAATGCCTGTCACCACTGAACCAGCAAACAAGCTGCTTGTTTCTCAGGTTCATTCCTGTTAGGCTGAAAGGGGATTATAGCACTGGGCACATAGCAGGTGCTCTGCTAATATTTATGTAATGAACGCATGAACCTTCCTTCAAACTAAATTAATTGCCTCCTTCTTACATTGTTTAAGTCAGCCTCCTGAGCAACAAAACTCGAAAATATAACCAAAAGGAGAGGAACCTGAAATGTCACTCTGGACATTCCTTTTGGTTCAGTGTCAACATGGCAAACACATCTCCAGGAAGGAGGACAATGGCATTTAACGTGACACCCAGTCCCCACCTGCCATAAGAGCCCCAGCCTCTGCGTATAGCTTCATCACACACTATATACGATGTGGAAGAGATGATTATGAAAGTGACCTGCTCTATATGCACTTAAAATTGCAAACAGCTGCTCACCTTTTCTACAGCGAGGCAGAAGGGTTAGCCAGTTGGCATCTTGCCAGAGGAAGCAGCAGTGAATAGGTACTTAATATGAAGGTTTGGGGGCCCATTTTTCAAGGGGTCTTGGATTCTTTAGACACAGGAACATTGCATTTTATACTGATCAGTTTCCCCCACCTCAAGTCACCTGAAGAAGACTAGTCTTTTTTTTTAATCTTTTATTTATTTTTGAGAGAGAACGCACAATTGGGGGAAGGGCAGAATGGGGCTGGGGGTGAGGGACAGAAGATCAGAAGCAGGCCCCGCTCTGACAGCAGTGAGCCCAATACGGGGCTCGAACTCACCAACCGTGAGATCAATGACCTGAGCCAAAGTCGGAGGTTCGACTGACTGAGCTGCCCAGGTGACCCTAGCCTTTTTTTAAGAATGGTATTTAATTAAATATTTTCTGTTACATCCCTAGCAGTTAAACCATGCATTTCTTTATACTCCCTTCACTCCAAAAGAGACCTGTGTCTGTCTATAAGAATTCATACAATAAGGGGCACCTGGGTGGCTCAGTCAGACGTCCTACTTCGGCTTAGGTCATGATTTCACGGTTCCTGAGTTCTAGCCCCACATCAGGCTCTCTGCTCTCAGCACAGAGCCCGCTTCAGATGTTCTGAACCCCCTCTATCTGCCTCCCTCTCTCTCTGTCAAACATAAATAAACATTAAAAAAATTTTTTTAAGAATTCGTACAATAAGATAAAGGCCTCTGGAAAAAATACAGGCAGTATTTACAGAAATAAAATAGAATCAGGATTGGTGATAAGCCACAAAACCGACTGCATGTTTGCCCAAGGATGCTGCAGTTCAAAAAAGCTCAGAGACGTTGCCAGGTGAGCCGCTGAGCCGGGCCCAGGGGTGGAGACCATGGTGTGGTGGCCATGATGCGGTAGCTGTGGTGGGGCAGCCAGGTTCCAGGGCCTGGCCCTAGCATTACCAGTCCAGCAACTTGACTATGCCAACGCTCTGAGAGACCCTGAGGGAACCAGCTTATACCACCCACTCTCACTAGAGGCTCGGGGACAAACTAGAATTCACTTCACTTTATGAATTCATTTTGAGAAATAGAGTTACAAGAAAAGAAGAAGAAGAAGAAGAAGAAGAAGAAGAAGAAGAAGAAGAAGACAGGGAGTGGGGGAGGGAGGACAGGGAGAGGAAGGAGAAGAAGGAACAGAGAGAAGGAAAAGAAGGAAGGAAGAAAAGGAGGGAGGGTGGGGAGGAAGCCAGAATAGTTATGCTACAAGGTCAGTGCTGGTATCTCTGCAAACACATTCAAAAGGAAAGCCAAATTATAAACAGAACATCACTTCTTGGTGAAAAGCCACGAGAAATGAGGCGGTGGTGTGGGAGGCACCAGGGGCACCCAGCGCTGTGCTGAGGCCTCATGAACTATCCTTTATCCAGCAAGAGACAAATCTTTCCAGTGACCTGAAAACACTTCTGGCAGATTCCAGCCTCTTTCCCTTGGCAGGTCCTGGATGAACACTGCCAGGCTCTTTGTCTGTGAGCTCCCTTTTTCAAGGCTCCAGGCTGACCCTCCCCTCTGGGTAACTCTCATATTCTTCAGAGACTCGTGATCCTACTGCCGCCCTATCAGCTTCCTCAGTTACAACTCCACTGTGGGACCTGTTCCAGGAGACATTGCCCACGTCCCGTCTATTGGAGTGCGAGCTTTCAAAAAACACTCTGTCAACCTCTTGGATAAGTCTATAGATGATTTCCTTCATTCATTTTCTGTGAAATGTGCTCTGTAACTCTTAAGGGGCTACTTTATTTCTAAATTACTGGGGGAGGGGGGTAGGGACAGAGGAGCATCCCCTCTGTTAGGTACGGAGAGTTTATCTGCTCAATCAATAAAGATAGCGTTTACAGAGTGAGACCGGTTTTGGCCTCAAGTAGGTATTTTCCATGGCTTACTTACATATAACCACAATAGTTCCAAACACCAGAACCACCCATTGAAAAGCACAGATGCTACCTGGGCTCGGGTAGATGCGAGTGGCTGGCTTTTCCCCACTAATCTGATCTAGCAGTTCAGTCGAAAGAGGGAGCTGGCATTAGACACAAACGCCATTAATGATTAATCATCAGAAATAGCAATATTTGGATTCGATTTCCCACCCTCTTCTGGAAATGCAGACATCTGAACTCCCTAGGCACACATCCATTTTGACCAATTATTTTAACAAGTTCAAAACAGATCATCAGGGCAAAAACAAGTGTAAGCAATTGCTCTCTGGTCAGAGAAAATGACCATGGGGCCATTTTCCTTATGGTGGGAGTAGAGTTGCCACATAAAATACAGGACACCAGGTTAGATTTAAATTTTGAAAAAGCATCAACGGATGCAATATTTGGGGCATGCTTATGCCAGAAAAGTATTCGTTGCTTATCTGAAATTCACATTTAATGGATGTCCCATATTTTCATTTGCCAAAGCTGGGAATGCTATATAGGAGCGAAAGAGAAAAGTTTTCATTCATCCTTCTTAATGAATTACATATTAAACACAGCTGCAGAGATGCCCCCACAATAGTAGTGAATGTTCCGCACTGAAGCAACAGAGTAGGGAATCCCAGCTATGGGGGGCAAGAATGGTTGCCTCCCTGTTTTGCAAACTTCTCTGACATGAAAGGACAGCAGAGAGAGGGGCAGTGTTATTTGTTATGTTGCCCTCCACTGAAACCCCTGCTAAGATGCTTCATGAAGAAGCCTGCTTTTGGGGTCCTGCCTGGGAACCTTGGGTGGCGAGGGCAACAATACAAGAAGGAAGATACTTTCTTCCCTCCTTCCACCGTCCTGCTGTTCCTTCCTGGGTTCTTGAAGGCTGATCTTGAAGAAGCTGGGAAAACATGGATGACAAATAGTAGCCTCTGGCCCTGAGAATCAGGTAAGTCAAGTAGAAGATAGTGTTACTTGGGGCGGGAGGTGGGGGGGGGGGGTGGTTGTTTGTTTCAGAAAAGAAAATTCCCTAAGAAATTTCATCAGCGCATCCTCATCTATAGGAATCCCAGCCTCCTCCCCTACCCCTGTCCTCAAGAGTTCCCACACTCACTCTGCCATTGACCACAAATGGGATCTGGGGCAATTCACTTACATTTTCAGGGTCTCAGTTTTCCCACCTTTAAAACAAAGGATGATCTTTGATCATTAGAAAACTAGGAGGAAAGGAGGGGATCTTTAGTCTTGAAACCCACAAGAAAAATAAAATTTAATGAAAACGTGTATTAGGACCCTCCTGCTCCAAACTTCTATGGATATATGTCTGCATTTTTGTATTGGCTAGAAAATGTAGGCTCTATTCTTGTTAGTTATTACATGCTGTCCTTCGCAAGACAAGATGTACGTTCAGTGCTGCCTTATATTTCAGTTATAGGGATGGAAGCTGGTTGAGTCATTTATACTTTCTTACCAGATCTGCAGAGTTGATGAGTGTGGTGGGCAACCACGATTAGTCTGCAGCCCCAGCAATGAGAGTTTCCTCACCTAAACCTTACTGCTGCTTGGAACCAACCATGAGATCCCAGACCTGAAGCTCTTCTCCAATGCATGGGCCGCATTCCCATGCTATATACACCAAGTGGATGGCTCTCTGATGAATCCTTTCTTGGCTCCCAGTTGTCCATCTGATAAAGTCCAAACTTCTTAGCTTCTCTAAATAAGTACCAGGCCCACCATGTGACATTCCTCTTGTCCCCCACCTGGGTGTTTTCCTGGGACACACTCTCCCCTTCACAACCTCTGGCCTTTTGTACCCACTGTTCCCTCCATCCAGAAGGGCCTTTGCTAGCCATCCTTCAAGAACCAGTTCAGCTGTTACCTCCATGGTGAAGTCTTCCTAGAGTTCCCAGATAGTTCCACCCATTCTCTTCCCTTCTTCCAGCACATTGAGCATCTTTCTCTATGATGATACTTCCCGCCCTGCACAGAGGCTGCTTATAACTTTCTTTCCTCCAGCTGACTATGAATCCTTGAAGGGACAGACCATGTCATATACATCTTTATCTTCTCAGCACTTAGCATGGGGTTTGGCCCAGAGTAGGTGTTAATAATTATTGGCTGAATCAGAGAATGAAGAAACCAGATATAACTCAAATAGCATCTTTCCTAGCCTATCAGTTAACTGCTGGATAAGGCAATTCATAATCTATGAAGAGCCCTACACACACTATTATCTTAGTAGCTAGAAGAGACAAGAGAGTCATAGCAGAGTTCAAGTGTAGGATGATGTCAACACTACCTCGGTGGGGGCAGGGAACCTGCTTGGGCAGGGAACCTGCTTCAATTCTGGGCTCATTCCCAGAGCCCCAGCCTCAGAGTCTTGGTTACAGAATCCATGGTGTTGGAGTCAATCCTAGTGGAAGCACAGGAAAGGGGACTAGACCAGGAGGTTATCTGATTGCCTTAAGCTCTGCCTGAGCCTCAACCTGGCTTCTGAGCAGAGAAGGTAAGGGAGGGTGCCAGCATTGTGTGCGTTCAGGTTGCTGTCCCTACCACATGGCCTTTGGCCAGTCCTTAGTTCAGTCACTTTCCCAAAACCCAGAGGTGCCTCTCCAGGCAACATGACTTTTGAGTAAATGGAAAATGAAGTTAATTGCCTTTCCCAAGAGCTGGTCAAACAAGGGCCCCTGAGGGGTAGGCAGATGTGGCCCAAATGGTCACATGGAGCCAGCTGAGGTGGAGGAAGATTTACTGCAGCTGACACAGTCAGTGATGGCAGGAATGACAGCCCAGAGAACCACACTGAACAAGACTCAGACTATGCTCCTGAGAAAATACACACACACACACACACACACACACACACACACACACACACCAGCACAGCAGCCCTCTCCTTCACAGAAACTTTGGGGCTTTCACTTCAGGGTCCTTCCAGATGATTGCCACCAGCTCCCATCTGCCCCTCTGTGGTGGTCCCTTTAGGATAAGTGACCCTAACTGTCCCTACCTCCTGGCTACTTTCGTGAGCTCAGTAACTATTTACAGGTAAAATAATACCAGATAGACACTAAGCAGAGTTCACCTATGGAGACATCAGCCCTTTCCCAGGGTCAACATAACCTTCTCCAAACCTTTCCCATTCCCAACTGACATGTCTATTTTTTTTAATGTTTTATTTATTTTGAGAAAGCACTAGCAGATCTGGGGCAGGCTCTGCAATGTGGGGCTTGAACTCACAAACTGTGGGATCATGACCTGAGCCCAAATCGGACACTCAACCAGCTGAGCCACCCCGGTGCCGTGACTTGTCTATTTTCTATCCAGGACCCATCTGCCTGGTACCCGATGGAGCCTGGAGCCATTTACAGGGTTCTTGGCTATATTTACAACCTTCAGCTACCTCACTCCACCACCTGACAGGACCATTTCCCTCTGGATCTTTCTCCAAGTTCTCTCAGCATGGGGTAGGGAAAAGCACAGGCTTTGAGGAGGGCTGGGGCATTCTCATGTCAAATCTCACCTTGGCCTGGGAACTGCTGTGTCGGCTTGGGTACCGTTCCTTGAACACTGGAACTGTGAACTCACCTATGAAGTGGGGACAATATCACTTAGTAATGAGGAACCCTGGCACTTGGGAGACCTTCAGCGCAAATCCCCTTCCATCTTCTCTAAGCAAGCAGCCTAGCTGCTTTTTGTCTTTCTAATTTCCTGACCCAGGATCCGTGGGAGGAAAGAGTATAGGAGCAGATGGGGAAGGGCACACATGCCTTTAATGACTTGTCTGTCAATGAGAGGTGTCTTGTATTAAAACAATCTACCCCCGGGAAGCAGGGAGGTGCTCGGCCCAGGCCCAGTATCCCACTTCAGCCTTTAATAGCACTCTCCACCTCTGCTTCTTAACCCCTTCCTCACTCAACTACACCCAGAGGGTGTGAGATACCAACATTCCTCTGGGAGGGGAATGACTCAGAAATACTGCATCCACTCAACAAACTGTGCCAGACGTTGGACTTGACTCTGGAGATTTAGAGATGACAGGAGGGTCCCCTGACCTCCCAAATTTCCCAACGAGTGGCTTTGTGCATGGGTGGGGATGTATGTGGAGGGGATGGAGGTGCAGGAAAGACGTGTCCGAGTGTCCGACTGTACTTAAATTGTTACAATGCAACGTGGTGAATGTGGTCATGGGGATGCATGCAAAGTACCACAAAGAGGGGTGCTTGGGTGGCTCCCTCAATTAAGCTTCGGACTTCAGCTCGGATCATGATCTCACAGTTCACGAGTTCAAGCCCTGCGTCAGGCTCTGTGCTGACACTTGGAGCCTGGAGCCTGCTTCAGATTCTGTGTCTCACTCTTCTCTCTGCCTCTCCCCCACTTGCTCTCTCTCTCTGTCTCAAAGTAAATAAACATTAACAAAAAAACCCCACAAAGTACCATAAAGGTAGAGTAGGGGGAGCTTCCACAGAAGGGCAGCCGGGGTGTAGAGAGTAACAATTCATCAGGTGGGTTAGGGTGGAGCAGACAAACCCAAGGGGGATGCCTGGGTGGACACACTGTCTTAGAAGTGATTGTCAGTGAGGGCCTCAGTGCCAGGAATGGGGTAGGGCCAGGGGCCGACCCCAGGAGAGGGATGTGGGCCCAGGAGAGGGATGTGGGGAGACACAGGGCACACTGGACCCAACACAGGATGGCCTGGAATGCTGTCTCAGAGACTGTACTTAGAGCACTGACACCTCAGCCACACACACCAGTCCTGGGGCCACTTGCACAAAATGTGCTCCCTCAATGTTCATCGAATGAATGAGCAAACGAATGAGTGAACATGCCATCTATAAAATGGGATTGATAATATTTAGTCCAGCTATCCCAGAAGGTTATTGGGAGGGAGAACTGAGGTGACAGAGATGGAAAAGCTCCACAGACTGTAAAACGCTGTCCTGACTTAAGGGTTGCTATGCGGACTGATACAGTCGGCTGCCATTTGAGGAAGCAACTGGTGAAGTGTGGTGACTTCTCCCAACTGCAGAAGGCAGCTCTAATTGGAGCTCTTAAGAAAATCACTTCTCTCCATCATCATGTCACCAGGACTATTCTGACAACTATTAGAGAAATCTTCCACGTCGGTGGAACATGGGAGCAAGGCAGGCTCTAAGTGATAGAAACAGCAGCAGGATCGGGCATATAAATAGTCAGGGTTGCGGGGGAGACCTAAGACCTATCGCGTCTTAGCATTCCACCTGAGAGTTACTGATGACCAAGTCTCAGCCCCTATTATAGAAAAAGGGAATCTGGGGTGCAGAGAGGGTACAGGGTCACAGGGCTCACCTGCACCAAATAATAATAACAGCTCACATTGTTGAATGCAGCCCTATAATTGAGCACCTACGTATATTAGGTCATTTAATCCATACAACAATCCTATGACGTAGATACTATAATTATCTCCATTTTACGGATAACAGACTCAAAATGAGCCAAGCAACTTGTCCAGGTTCACACGGTCACTAAGCAAGGGTTATGACTCGTGTTTCCCTGTTGCCAGGACAACCCAAAGTCCACAGGTAAAGGTATCTTTGTGGGAAGAAATACACTGTTTAATTAATTTGCTGTTTGCTTGTTTGTTTGGGGGTGGGGAGATTTGACGGAAATGGAGAACATCGATTTTGGACACAAGAGCGTGGGCAAACCTATAATGATCTCTGTTACTTGGGAGTGAAAACATGTGCCACTTAGCCGTGGCTCAGCTCAAGCCAGGCCCTAGAGAAAGGAGTTCGGTTACAGGCGCCCTAATGCCTGAGCCCTCCTGCCCCCTCTCTCTCATTAGCTGACACCATCAATTCAAGGTTAATGCATGCCAGGATTAGGAGCTAATTATTCCACCATTACAGATACAAATTTCCCCTGGAGAACAGCCAGAGAGGGAAGCCAGACAGAAGAGGAAGAGGCTTAGGAAGGAAAGAGGCTGCCTAGTTCTCACAAAGGGGAAAATAAAATGGCCTCAGCTGGAGTGGGCTTCCCCAGCCATTGGAAGCTGCTCTCCAAAAACCTCAGTGTCGTCCCTGGGTCTTCTCCCTGCTGACCACTCTGCCATGCCCCAGGCATGTGGCTGCAGAGGATTTCCAGCCATCACAGAGCCCCTACCTTCGTCCGTCAGCATCAGTATTTCCTAAAAGAGCTTGTAGAAAACCCTTTCATTCCAGAGCCACAACAACTAATAACACACAGTTCCTGACTTCAAAGAGCTTTCAATAGATAAACATGCATCCAGTCAACTCTTGCACTTTGCTACCTTATAGGGGCCAAGTGCTAGGGGACAGAGAGATTCACTCCAACTTGGAGGTTCTTGGAAAGAAGAGGCATTTGAGGTCTTAAAGGATAAGTTAGCTTTCAAGAGGGGGAGACAGGCAAGGAAGGGTATCCCAGGTGAAGGTGGCAGCAAAAGCAGAACGTGGTATGCAGAAAAGGCAGAACATGTTTGGTGTGGCTGGGACACAGGGTACAGCATGTTGAAAGTGAGCTTGTAGTGGGAGTAAGGCTAGGGAAGTCATGTGGGAGAGACCATGGAGGGCCTGAAATGGATTAATATGGAATTTAGAAACTTACTAGAGGCAATAGGGAGCCATTGATAGTTTTTGAGGCAGAGAGTGACATGACCAGAATTGCATCTTAGAAAGAGGGCTGTGGCAGTGTGTAGTAGATGGGAGAAAATGGAGGCAAGAGAATTGGGGGAAGCTCTTGAAAGACTCCAACAGGAAGAGAAGTAGGGATTTGAATTAGTGAGCATGTTGGCAACCTTGTAAAGATGACCGTTCAGGATAAGAGATGTTTTCACCCATTGATCCAAATTCATTTAATGTTCCTTTTGCCTAAGGAAAGGCTGAGCCAGAATATTTCTGGTAAATCATTTTGCCTGAGCACTTCTGTTTTTGCCTTAAAGTATCTTCTGCAGTGACCTTCCCACTGGCCAGACAGGGCTCTTGGTTGAGAAGTGAGGAACAGGAAATGAACAGCCACAGCTCAGGACAGGCTCTGCTAACAGAGCCATGCCCAGCACGTTACAGAGCATGGAGAAGGAGTAGCTGGCTGCTGTGTGTGTCGGGATGGCACAGAGGGCACTGTGAGTGTGTGAATGTGTGTGGGGAAGGTGGGGTACGTTTGTGTACGTGAGTGGGGGTATTTGGAAGACAATATGGGTGTGTATGTACATAGGGGAAGGAGATTATGGATATCTATGTATCTATTAAGGGTATAGATGTGTGTGTCTATGTGTGAATAGGGTGTGTGGTGTGTATGCATGTGTATCTTTGTATGTGCATGTGTGTGTATACAGAAGGTGTGTATGTATGCATCTGTGTAAAGTGAGAGAGAGAGAGAGAGATTGAGAGAGAGAGAGAGAGAGAGAGTGTGTGTGTGTGTGTGTGTGTGTGTGTGTGTGTGTGTAGGGGGTCAGCGAGCAGGAAGACCTCCCGGAGAGGCCAGCACTGAGTCTGGAAGAATGAGGAGCAGTTCAGTGCGTGGGAGAGCAGGGCAGGTGATCCAGGAAGAGGGAATGGGGTGTGTGACGACAGGGAGGCGTGAATAAACGTGGTATGTTTGGGGCATGGTGACAGCAGAACAGAGAAGGGAAGAAGGGGAAAAGATGGAGTCAGTTTGGTACCACAGCAGAGGGTCCTTCCTGGACACCTTGGCACCTCGTTAGCATTCTAGGTTGGTGCCCAGTCTTTTGGTGGAATGGCAGTAGCAAAAGGGTAGTATTTCTTGGGTGGCCCAGGAAGAGGTCTGACAAGGCCACACCTGAACTGGCTGCATGAGTGTCTACAAAACAAACACATGTTGGAGGGATTAAAAAAACACATTGTGTTCTCAGGCTGAGCTTGGAGTGACACATATATAATATTCAAGGAAAGAGGGTGGGAGCAAGCCGGAGCCTGTGGCAAAAATGGGCTGGATTGATTTCTCTAACCTCAGAGGACTGGTCTCTGAGGCACCTCCAGAATTAACTGCTCCTTGCAAGCCTCTCTGCTAAATTGCACCCCCTGCCTTCCACCTGCCTCTACTCTCCCCACAACCCTAAGGCAAGTGTCTCTAACATCTATATCCTTGAGCATGAGAAAATTCAGCACAACCCACTACCACGGCCCCAAAGCGTCTACTTGTTCCAGGCTTTAACTAGAGTAGATCTCCTTAGCAAAAGGGTATCCTTCTTCAGTCAGGAGGAGGGGGATGTTGAACGGGACCCTGAGAGTTGTCCACGGGGCTGAGGAAGCCCAGTTGAGGAAGGGGCAGTGTGAGCCCGGAGGTGAGACCATCTCACACAGCCCACTTCAGTTTGAGGCTCAGCCAGGCCTGGTGGAGGGGACACAGACTTGGCAGTCAGCCACTCGCTGGCCATGTCCTTGAGCAAGGCATTCCAACTCTTTGGCTCTGAGTTTCCTAAGACAGGAATCCTAAAGGGACAACAGTATTGAGTTACTGGGGCTCATTCAGCAAATCTGTCTTTCTGTTATGTGCCAGGCACTGGACTCCATCAGGGAACAAAACAGATGAAGGCCCCTGCCTAGGGGAGCTTTCTTTCTGTAGTGAAGAGACTGATAGAAAATAAGCAATAAGCATAGTAAACGACTGGGTAATGGAGGGTGGTAGAAGGAGATAATATATGGAGAAGAGAGAGGAGCAGGGCAGGGGGAATGGAGAGGCTGGGGAGGTGAACACCATGATATGAAATACGGCTGCCAGGGGGAAGAAGTTAGGCAGAACTTGGCATGCACCAGGCAGGAGACGGTGTGGCTGAGAGTTGGAGTGGGGGTCTGATGACGCCAGGAGATGGCTGTGCCTGCCACTCAGAGGCTTCTCAATCCTTCAGAATGGTGATCAGGCTCCCAGCCTGGCTCAGTGTCTCAGCGATGGGAGGTGGGTCTCACGGGCCTCATTCTACCCTCTGGAAAGTGTTCAGTGTCTTCCAGCCACCCTGTAACCCTCCTGGAGACTGACTGTTGTCCCAGGCATTTTTATTTCTCTGTACTACCCACCAAAATCATGGTGCTCCTCTAACCTGGCTGGCCTGCACTTTTGTCGTCCCTAGTGTCTTGAGCCCCCCGTCCCCATCCCAGGAAAGAGGAATCCTCCCCGGGACCCTGAGCAAAGCAAACAAGCCTTAGAGATCATTTAATTTAACCCCCATCCTTTTACATCTGAAGGGAAGAGACAGGCCCAGGCCAAACTCTTTAGTTGAGGCCCGTATCAGTGCTCGCCTGCACCACTGCTCTGGTTCCTGAGCTGGGCCCGTTGCCTTTCGTTTCTCCAACGGCAACCTTTCCACCAAACAGCTGCCAGAGTGATTTTTCTACAATACAGATTTGCTCATGTCGCTTCACCGTTCCCATAAAATGAAGCCCAAACTCCGGAGTATGGCATGCCAGGATGGCCACAAGGTGCCCTGCCTACTTCCCCACCCCGCCCGTGCCACACTGAGCCCTTGTGTCAGCCCCCCTGCTTGCACTCACACTGTTCCCTCCACTCGGAATGTCCTTCCTGCCACTGATACCCACTCACCTTCAAGATTCAGCTGGGGTATCACCTCTTCTATAACCTTCGCTGAAGCCCACTCCTCATATCTCGGAATCTAGCAGCACTTTTCTCATGTCCCATTACCTTCATTTCTACCACTCAAACCTCCAATCTCCATTTTGGCTGGACTGGATACCATTTTAGTTTTTGTTCATCAAATATACTTTCCTAAGGTTTCAAGTTACTTTGTGGGGTTTTGGGGTCTTTTGTTTGTTTGTTTTTGAGAGACAGAGCAAGAGCAGGGGGAAGGGCAGAGAGAGGGAGGCACAGAATCCAAAGCAGCTGGGCTGTCAGCACAGAGCCCGACGTGGGGCTCGAACCCACAGACCGCGAGATCATGACCTGAGCCAAAGTCAGAAGCTTAACCGACTGAGCCACCCAGGCGCTCCTCGTGTTACTTTGTTTTGTTAAGGATTTAGGTACTTCTCAGTTCTCATGTGCTGGTGTTTGACAGGATCGCAGTTTTTAGACAGCACAGCAATGAAGCAGTGCTACAATGTAGAACAATCAAGCTGGCAAACCATGTCCTATGGGCCTAATCCGCCCGCTGCCTCCTTTTTATAAATAGTTTTACTGGAGCATGTGTTTATGTAATGTCCGAGACTTCTTTGAATTACAATAGCAGAGTTGAGTAGTTGTGAGAGACCATGAGGCCCGCACAGGTAGAAATGTTTACTACGTGTCCCTTTTCAGAAGGCATTCACTGGCCTGGAAACTTCTAAGGGCAAGGACCGAGTCTCCCTGGAACATGAGAGGCGCCTGGTAAATACTTTCGAATCGGTGGTGAGTGATGTGTGCTGACAGATGAACAGTGCACATGTCCCATAACACAAGTGGAGCAAGGCAGCCACAGGGTGTGGGTTTTCAGGAAGGAGGATTTGGAAGCACCCACTGTGGGAGGGGGGCCGTGGATTAACCCAGGGCTATCTCCTGCCTCTCTCTTGAGAGAAGAGTGGTTGCCTGGCCTCAGAAAGGCACTGGAATCTGATGCCTGTGAAGAATGGAAACCTCCTCCCACCCAAACAGGTTTGGGTTTGCAGTGGACCTTGGGCAGGCCAGCTTTGAGAGAACCCAGGGGTGAGCTCCAGCTGCCCCCGGTTAGGACCCCACTGCTACAGTAACTCCAGCAGGAAGTCCTGAGGGCCCCTGCAAGGAGTTGTCCGCGGAATAGGGCAATGACAACCTGACATTCTGCCTCCTCAAGGAGGCAGGCAGATGGTAAAGGAAAGAAATAAGGAAGGTTGATTGGAAGATCTCAGGGAACAGGTCTAATGGAAATTTGCATTTTTCATTAAAAAAAAAATTTTTTTAGGGTGCCTGGGTGGCTCAGTTGGTTAAGGGTCCGACTTCAGCTCAGGTCATGATCTCAGAGTTAATGAGTTTGAGGCCCACATCGGGCTCTGCACTGTCAGTGCAGAGCCTGCTTGGGATTCTCTCTCTCTCCCTCTTTCTCTGCCCCTCCCCCACTTATTCTCTCTCTCTCAAAAATAAATAAACTTAAAAAAAATTTTTTTTGAGAGAGAGACAGCAAGAGAGACAGAGTGCAAGTAGGGGAGGTGCAGAGAGAGAGGGAGACACGGAATCCGAAGAAGGCTCCAGGCTCTGAGCTGTCAGCACAGAGCGCGACCCAGGGCTCAAACTCAAGAACCACGAGACCATGACCTGAGATGAAGTCGGTCGCTTAACTGACTGAGCCACCCAGGAACCCTGGAAATTTATATTAAAGAAAAAGTTAGAATGAGGGAACAGGTGCTGATTTGGTGGGGGAAGTTACAGAAATGAGTTCAGTTTTCCAAACGTTTCATTTCAAAGGGGCCCAATCTCCACACAAGGGCAGTGCTCTTGACACATGCTCTAGTTCATGAGTCATCAACAGTATAAAGCAGAGGTCAGCAAACTCCAGGCCGTGGGCCAATCCTGACCAATGCCTGTCTTTGTAAATAAGGTTTCATTAAGACATCGCCTCATCCATTCAGGCACATATTCCCTATGGCTGCCTCTGCTCTACACCATCAGGACCGAGTAGTTGCAGTGTAGCCAGAGAGCCTTAAACACACACCATCTGGCCCTTTACCCAACACATTTGCCGACTCTGATCTAGAGCCTAGCAAAGGGCCCAACCCAATAAATATGTGTCAAATGGCTGAAAGTGTGCATGAGTACATGGTCTTTCATTGAGAGAATAACCAGGCAGTCTGATCACCATGTTCAAGGCAAAGTAGTGACTTAAGCAAACATCAGGTCAGAGTATTTAAGTTCCTAAAGTTCAAGCTAGCAGAAGGTAAAACAGGGCCATGTTTTTAAGATGGTGGCCAAGGAATCCCCAAAGCCACGTATGGTCTTTAGTCAGTGTGGTCAATGCAGATGACCTTTGGGGATCTGGGGTCATAGTGATATGGACAGTTCCACTGCCTGCCTCTGTCTGCAGGCCTGGGGTGGCCTCTAGGCCAGCTCCACCTGGTTCAGCAAATGCCTCCTAGTTTAAAATGGCCTCGGTTCTAGACAACCAGGATCCACAGCCCATCTCAAATTGGGGATCCCAGAGGAGATCTAGGTCATCAGGAAAAACGTCTGGGTCAGCTGGGAGGAGTTGGAGCATGGCTACAGATGTGCAGGTCTGGGCCCCAGACCCACAACTGGAGACACCGGCCTGCAGAGGTGAGTCAAGAAAGGAGATAGCATGAAACAGGAAAACACGGGGACAACAGTGGAAAGGACTCCTGACCAGATAGTGGGGAGAAAAAGGACATTTCCTGGGATAAAGACACTGGATGTAGTTTTCATGCTACATGAAACATGCCATGCTGGAAAGGGCTCACTGAAATGGTGGAGAATGAATAGAACGGATTCTTTTCCTTATTCATTAATTCATTCAGTGCCTACAAAGTGTCCAGTTCTATGCTGGGTATTAAAAATGGATGCAAGTGATTTATCTAGGAGCTCATCACCTGGCGTAGGGCAGGGAGGATACAAACCATGTCCTCTGTGGTCTCTGGTGGACTGGACGCTGGGACTGGAGGTGCTATGGTGTAGCAGTCAGCATAGAGGAAGGAGGGAAACCTGGTGGGGACAAGATGGACTCCAAGGGACCTGTTGAGATTGGCCCGATGGATACTAAGAAGAGGACAAAGGATGTTCCTGGCACGGAACAGCATGTGCAAAGCTGGGTGAGAGAGAAGGAAGAGGTGGAGAAGGGAGAAAGGGAGAGACAGAGAGAGACAGAGAGAGACTTGGAGAACTGTAAGTGGTTCTGTGTGGGTTGATAATTGCAGAGTGAAGCAGAGATGGAAGGTGAGTATCTTTGTGGCCAGACCCTGAAGGTTTTGAATGCCATGTCCAAAGGGCTTTACTTAGGAAAAAAGCCACTGAAGGATCTTTAACCAGGGAAGTCACCTGATGGGAGGAGAATTTCAGAAAGACTATTGACGGGGAATAGGGCTAGAGGAGAGAAGTCAGGATGGGACAGCATATCCCTTCCTTCGGGCCTCCCTCTAATGTCACCTCCTCAGACAGGCCTCCATGACCACCCCATCTGAAATAGAACCCCTACCATTCCCCATGCCTTTAGCTTTATAGTTCTTCATAATGCTTATCTCTACCTGACTCAGCACCTATGTGATATGCATTTATTTATTTTGTTTGTCTCTCCTCACTAGAATGTATATTTCTGGAGAGCAGAAACTCTGCCTGTTTTGTTCACAGCTATGTCCCCAACACCTAGAAAAGCATCTGACACATGGTAGGCTCTCAAATTCTATCCTAACTTTTTTTTTAAGTTTACTTATTTTTGAGAGACAGAGAGAGCAGGGGAGGGGCAGAGAGAGGGGGAGAGAGAGAGAATCCCAAGCAGGCCCTGCACCAGCCGTGCAGGGCTCGATGCAGGGTTTGAACCCCCAAACCGTGAAATCATGACCTGAGCCGAAACCAAGAGTCGGACGCTTAACCACCCAGGTGCCCCTATGCGAACTTGCTTTCTTTTTTTTTTTAATTTTTTTTTAACGTTTATTTTTGAGACAGAGAGAGACAGAGCATGAACAGGGGAGGGGCAGAGAGAGAGGGAGACGCACAATCTGAAACAGGCTCCAGGCTCTGAGCTGTCAGCACAGAGCCTGACGCGGGGATCGAACTCACAGTCCACGAGATCACGACCTGAGCCGAAGTCGGACGCTTAACCGACCAAGCCACCCAGGCACCCCTGCGAACTTTCTAAGAAATAGAAAACTTAGCTGTGACAGTAGGCAGCTCACACGTGGGTTCGCCCTGAAGTGACGATGAGCCCCTTTGAAGGTCAGTGAAGTGAACCCACACCTGTGCTAGTCTGTATTCCAGGGCTCTGGAGCTCCCCTGGCAGGCTAATGGCTCTGCAGACCCTGACAGCCAGGTACTGCAAAGATCCCTTTGTGTCAGCTGTCCCTGCAGCCTGGGGGCTGGCAGCTTCCTGGCGCCAGGGTGTCATGTCAGCAGCTTATAACACAAAACACTGCCAGGGAGTGTGCAACTAGCCACTGAAGGCCCTGGGTGTGAAATCACAGATAAAAAATATTTATTGAGCACCACTTGTGTGTCAGGCATAATGCAAGGTATACTCCCTATGCTGATGCCACAGAGTAGGTATTATTATCCCCATTATACAGATGAAAAGCTGAAGTTCAAGATGATTAGGTGATTTACCAAGATCGCAGAGTAGGAATTATCAGAGCCAAGGTATCAGATCCCACTTTTGACTCCAATGCTTCTGCTGTGTTCTGCTCAGGCATGTAAACTGAAATGGCTGATCCCAAACCAACCCCAGCACCCTGGGCTCCGATGGCCTCACCAGCGTCTTCTCGTGTCTCCCTGTGGTAAACAGACCCTCAGCCCCTCTCATCCAGAGAGACTCCTCTTGACTTCTGAGGAAGATGCCAGGAATCCTGGGTGGGCAGGGACAACCTGGTAAATGAAAAGGAGCTGCTGGGGAGAAAGAACTTTTCCTGTATCCTCTTCTGAAGGTGTTTGGGGCCAGGGAATTAAACAGACAAAAGACAGATTAGGAAGAGAAAAGACAGGTTTTTATTTACATATATATGGGGGTTCACAAAGAAATGTGACTTAAAGAGGCAGTTAGAATTGGGGCTTATATGCCATCTTAATAAGGGAAGGAGTGAGGAGAAGGACACTTACAGAAAAAAAAGTGGCCCCTTAGAAGTGGGGGGAGGGGAGAGAGAACATTTACCAGAAAAACAAATGACTTTCAGGAAACATAAATGAGGCCTGAGGAGAACAGATGGGAGATATGACAGTTTTGTGACCATGCTTGTTTAGGTATGAAGTGCTTATCTGGGGTGGTAAGAATCAACATTTCCTAGCTGTTCTGGGGGAAGGGCTTCGTGACAATTTTGAATTCTTTATGAAGCAATGCTTTCAGGCAGATAAGAGGTTTCAGGAGCTCAGGTGCCTTCCCTTCACAATAATTTTTATTCCGCTGGACCTCTTTGAAGCAGTGAGAGGTCACGCTGGGCTCAGAAGCATAGGCCACCTTCAAGGACCCCTGGAAACCAGTGAAACATTTTGGCAAATTAAGGTAATGTCCATAGCCTTACTCTGTGGCAGTGACATAAGGGTTTGTTTTAGGTTGGGTTCTGTGTTTTGAGTACAGGGAATATGGTAAGGCTGGATGTGCCCAGCACAATCTTTTATAGGAAAGTGATGGCAGAGGTTTGGTGAGACGCTTGCCCTCTCCTGGCTTTGCTGAAACTCCGTCGCTGGCATAGGACATGGCAACAAACCTTTTCTCCAGCCACCTTCCTGAGAACGGGTGCACAGGGTACACAGAGGGGGTGTGAATGGTCTACCCTCATAAAACATTGCTTCCCTGTAGTCCAGCCCACCTTTCTCCACCTGCCCGATGGCCAACAGTGCCAGTGATTGTGTTTATGGCTTGGGAGTGAGTTCTGAGGTCTTGAATGCTTCAATACAGCTCTGGCAGCCTTCTAAAGGTACCAGTGACAGCAGCTCAAAAGAAGAGGTTGAGAGAAAAAGAACAAAGCAGCCAGGGTTGGAGAGAATGAATGAAACCTCCCTGGCTTTTGGATCGCAGACTGTGGGAGTCTGGCTGAACCCAGGAGACGTGAAGGGTCAAAGTCTAAGCCAGGTTTTATGTTACTGTAGACATTACAGCTTCTCAGTGTTTGAGAGGGGAAAGCTCCTGGAGAGGCACAAGGCCAGCCCTCAGCCTCTCCTCCCCATCAGGACTCCTTTGCCTAAACCAGGTGGCTCACCCACAGGTGTCTCCCAGCCCCCTCCTACCTCCCTTCCCTTCCTGACACATGGCCAACTCCTTCTCATCCTCTGGGGATCGGCTTCAATTTCCCATTTCAAAGGGACATTCTACGGTCACTCTAAGTTGCCCAGCCCTCTCTATAATCCCTGTTGTGATAGTCTGCTCCTTTCCTTAAGAGCTCTTTTTTAAATGTTTATTTCTTTTTGAGGGGGGTGGGGGGGAGACAGAGAGAGGGACAGTTTTGAGGGGCAGAGAGAGGTGGAGACAGAGGATCTGAAGCAGGGTCCAAGCTGACAGCAGAGAGCCCCAGCTCAAACTCATGAACCATGCATGAGATCATGACCCGAACCGAAGTCAGACGCTTAACCGACTGAGCCACCCAGCTGCCCCAAGAGCTCTTATCACAAGTTGTAGTTACATATGTTTCTTATTTATTGTCTGTCTGCACTTCTAACCCAAGAGCTTCAAAAGAAAGGAAGGACCAGGTGTGAGCCAGCCGTGTTCCACCAGCACTTAGCACTGTGCCTGGCATGGAAGGGGTAGCTATTCAGTACTGCGGATTCACTGCGTCACTGAGTGAATGAAAGGTGAGCTCTGCCTTACAGCAGCAGTCCTCACATTTTAGAACCAGGAAGAATTACCTGGGGAATCTTATTAAAATTCAGATTCCCAGGCCATACTTCTTGAGATTCCAATTCAGTAGGTCAGGAGAGGGGCCCAGGAATGTGCATTTTTAAAAAATTTTCTTCTAGAGAGAGATAGAGAGCACAAATTGGGGGAGGAGCAGAGGGAGAGGGAGAGAGAGAGAATCCCAAGCAGGCTCCACATGCAGCACAAAGCCCAACACAGGGCTTGATCCCACAACCCTGGGATCATGACCTGAACCGAAATCAAGAGTTGGACACTCGAACAACTGAGCCACCCAGGCGCCCCAGGAATGTGCATCTTTAATAGGTACTCCTGGTGAAGCTGACACGGGCACATCTAGGCAGACCCGCTGCATGGTTTTGTCTCCACTCCAGAGACATGGCTGAGAAAGAAACTTTCACCACTTGCCATTTCTTTTACTTCCTGTCTGTTAAGCACATAAAGTCCAAAAGTGCATGCACTGGAGCTGAGGGAGCTGCAGAGAGAGGGCGGAGGGGGGAAAGGAGAAGGCATGTGCTTATTATTATTATTAGAAATTAGAAGCAAACACTAGAGTTAATAATGTACTGCTGTTACCCAGCATACAGGTAGCCATTGTTTACATGCTTTCATTAGCTCAGCAGACTCACCCACCAGTGATCTAGGCACTGACCTTGGTATTGGGGATGCACTGATTAATAAGACAAAGAACCTGACCTCAGGGAGCATCCAGCTTGGTAGTGGAGGCAGGCAGATCAGTGATGTGTTGAGAACAGTAAAACCCACTAAGAGTAAGAGTAACATGTGCGGGCAGCTCTGGGAAGGGGAAGTCAAGTTGCTCCACAGAGGAGGATGCATTAGAACCAGACTTGTTCAGCTGGGGCTTACTTGGCCAGGAAGAGGGACTAGTATAGGGCCAAGATCAGCACCAATTAGCAATGACCACAGTGTAGACTCCATTTGGGAGCAAGCAGCGAGAGATCTGTCTGAAGAGATGGAGAGCATTTTCCAAGGTCAGCCTTGACCTCCTCAGGGGTTTTCAGAAGCCAGCCCACAAATTCCATCTAGGCCAGGGCAGTGTTTTCTCATGTCTGTCCAAGGTTTAGAATTTTTAAGTTGGAATATTTTAAGGCAAAGAATGCTCCTGCTTGCTGCTGCTTTCACCATGCCTTACATTCAACCCTCTTCTTACATCAAGTCAGTGGCCCAGCCCCAGAAGGCACTTAGGGCTGCCACTCTTTCTAGGAGAGGGGGTTCAACAGAAAGCAGAAATCAGAGTAGGAATGTAGTCCCCTGTGCGGCTTTATGAAAATCAGTCTGGTGATATGTGGTAGAAAAAATATAATTGGAAGATGAAAGAATAGCCAGGAACTTCCTCAGTGGCCTGGCCCAACTTTCCCCATATTTTCTTGACTCTGTACCCTCAATATACATAGAAATCACATACGTATCTCATGTCCTAATACAGTATGGGTGCAAGTAATGATTCTGTACCCACCTCCAACGTGTGGGTTTTTTCCCCACACCAACAAGCAATTCTCCAACATCAGCTGGATGTCCTATAATCCAACTCAATTCTGAGACTATCTACACAGAGAAAGCATCAGATCCAACAGGTTAAGGGCTCAGTCCCACCAGACTGCTCCACCCTCAACTTCAGATGCCAATCACAAGTGCAGGTGGCCCATCACCTGTGCTTCTGTCCAACCAGCATGTAGATCAGAGGCTCTAATGACCTTGGTTCTAACGACCTTGGGTTCGATTAATTTGCTCACAAAACTCAGAAATATTTTACTTACTAGATTACCGGTTTATTATGAGGGATATAGCTCAGGAACAGCCGGATACAAGTGATGCACAAGGCAAGATACGGGGAAGGGCACAGAGCTCCCATGCCCTCTCCGTGCCCACCACTTTCCTGGTTACCTCCATGTGTTCACCAAGGCAGAAACTTTCTGAACCCTGTCTTGTTGAGATTTTATGGAGGCTTCATTACTTAAACATAATTGATTGAGTCATTAGCCTATGGTGGTTGTTTCAACCTCCAGCCCCCTCTGCCCTCCCTGGAAATAGCGGGTGGGACTGAAAGTTCCAATCCTCGAATCACCTGGTGGCCTCCTCTGGCAACCAGCCCCCACCCTTAGGTGACCCAGGGGCATTCCAAAAGTGACCACATTAACATAACAAAAGACATAGTTATTACTCTCATCACCGGGAAAAATCACAAGAATTTTACCTCCGGGCCAGTAAGAAGGACAAAGACCAAATATGTATTTCATATTATAAATCACAATACCATAGTTAACTCATAGAAAGAAGAATTTAAATGAATGAGCTAAGGATAAAATAACACTTCTTTTAAGGCTTTTATTTTGTTAATAATACAAAAAAACCTTTTCACTGAAAGGAATTATTACGAATGCTGATGTTTTTAGTGAGTGCTATGTGGTTGATATGTTTTATTATGTTTGTGCTACCTTCATATTAACATTTTGCAGTTCAGTATTTAGAAGATCGGGTTTTAAGTGCAAATTACTTTGATGCTTGATTCTTACAGCTTTCAGAATTGAAAAAAGATACCACAGTAAGGTACAGACATCCAAATGAAAAAAGTGCTTCATTGGCTGTGCTTACTAAAATATTAATGTTTCAGTCTTCCTCACCAATTATACAAAGGCTTTTGTTTAAATCCAGCTGGCAAATTTCCATTTTTTCTTGATGTCCATCAGTTGTTCTTGTGTATTTTATATTTTTAACCAGAAGGTTTGAAAACCACCTGAACTCTTCACATGGAAGATGTTTAATTAAGCTGGGCATTAGGTAGGCCAAACATCAACACTACCAATTTCTTGCTGTTTGCCTCTGTTTGCATTATTAATGCTATCTTCTTGAAGTAGTTTCCTCTGGCGGGACTCATTTTTAAGCATGTATCTATTTCTTCAGGGTTTATTTAGTGAAAACAAATCATAAATTCATTTAACTTGGCCCACCTGCCCTGCAGAAGGTCAAGTTACACAGAAAGCAAAGGAGTGGGTGCCAAGCCCTCCAAGTTTAGAGCCCCTGCTCTATCTCAGGCCAGTGTGGCCAGGCTGATTGGTATGTGACTTTGGTATGTGACCTTGGATGGCCTGACTGACAGAGCAGTGAGTGGCCAGTACCCATCACATAGTAAATACTAGAAAATGCAATGTCTTTCCCATTGTTTGAAGTTCTAGAAATTCTAATATTTTCTGCCCACACTTCAGAGGCTCATCTTACACAGGGCCTGGTGCCTGCAGGTCTCTTTTAGGAGACCTCAGTCTCCAAGGTGAGGAGATACAGATGAGATAAACAAGACAGTATCTGGAGTGGGGATCAGTTGATGGGGGGGGGCAGGGAATAAGGAAATCCAGGATGTCTAGAGTTTCCAGAGGGGTTGGCAGGGTTGTGGGGTGTTCATTCTGACAGACAGCATTTCCTGGGATCACAGGTGCTTGGTGGCCTTGTTCCAGCATGGCCTCCCAGGCCAGAGGAAGATCCAAAGGCTGGCTCTGTCCCCTGCTTCACTTGAACTCTATTCCTCTGTTCTCCCCAGCCCCGACCCCAAATCACTGAATGGACATGTGAGGCAAGCAGCGGACCCAAAATCCTAAGACCTGGGTTCCAGTCCATACTTAGTAGCTGTGTGACTCTGGGCACAGCTTTCTCATCCACAAAATGAAAATAAAGGAATGAACCCTGCTTGCTTCACAGGATTTTAATGTGGCTCAAATAAGACAAGGCACAGGCACGTGTGAAGGCTCTGAAAACTACAAAGCACCATATAAACGGATGGCATTATTATGATTTAATAGCATCTTGTGTGCATGGTGATTGATGCACCAGGCAAGGCATACTCCCTCGCTCTGGCCTTTGTTTTTCTGGGACACATTCTAGGAGGGTGTGCAGCTACGTCGTGTAGGAGGCAGCCACCGGCATGAGTAACCCATGGGCAGTGTGTCTGCATAGCTGAACATCCTAAAATACCACTGACCTCAGGCATCCTGAGACTAGAGGTCACACTTGGAAGCTAGGTGGTTTGGATGGTACAGAGGCTGCTGGGGGTTCTGGAGCCAAGGAGCAAGGCCAAGACCACTGGAAGCAGGACTTGGCTTCCATGGAAACTCCCTACTCTGGGCATTTATTCCTTCAGTTGTTCTGAAAGAAATCTAAGAAGCTGGCATGAGATTCAAGCATTGTTTGAAACTGGGAGATAAAACCCCTTATTGTACCTACTTTGGTAATTTGAGTTTTGGCTTGCCCTGACCCCAGGTATAGTCAGTCTATTAACATATTTACCGGATGCCCACACAGAAGGATAGTACAGACCCACACAATGAAAGCACTACAATCTGATTGGGAAGACTGAATACAGGATAAATGGATAATAGATAGATAATAGATGACAAATTAATGATAGTGATGAGAAATATGATAAATTCATGATAGACATAGACAGATACTGGATGGAGGATTGGACAGAGAAGTATAAACATGAAACGATACTAACATCAGAATAAAAGAACAATTTAGTGAGTACCTACAATGTGCCAGGTAGCTTCAGATATGCCCTTACAGCTGTCCTTGAATTCTTTTTTTTTTAATTTTTTTAACATTTATTTATTTTTGAGAGACAGAGTGTGAGTGCAGGAGGGGCAGAGAGAGAGAGAGGGAGACACAGAACCCAAAGCAGGCTCCAGGCTCTGAGCTGTCAGCACAGAGCCCAACGTGGGGCTTAAACCCGCAAACGGTGAGATCATGACCTGAGCCGAAGTCAGACACTCAACTGACTGAGCCACCCAGGAGCCCCTGTCATTGCTGAATTCTTCAGCAACACTGCAAGAAACCATCATCTCTGTTTGTCAGAAAAGGAAACCGAGGTCCAAAGAGGCTTAAGTAAACTGCCAAAAGCCACCCAGCCGGCCCGTGTTCTTTCATCTAAGTCTCACTGTTCCTGAGTCATAGGACACCCCACTCCCACCCCAGCCCCAGCTCTGAATTGTCTTTGTTACTTGTGAGCCTTTGTTTTATGTGAGAACACCTTGGAAACTCTGAGAAAAGCCACAAACCACTTTCCATTCAAGGAGAACCTGAAAACCAGCTCCTCAACCAGGCCTGTTTCAGCCGCCTTCAAGGTTCCCAGGTGAAAGCAAGGCCTCTCTGGAGAAACCAAAGAGCTTTCTCTTCGAGCGCACAGAAATGTTTGCAAGGCAGGCCAGGCTGGGGCGCACTAAGGAAACTGACTTGGAGCCAGAGGCTTCTATGGGGCACCACACGCCAATGCCCACCCGTTCAGTCCTACCTCCTTTTACTCCTAGCAGCTTCATTTGCTCCCTCTCCTACCTCTCTCCTGTCTCACCACCTTCTCACCTCCAAGACCAGCTGGGGCAGGGCAGGAGCTTGGCCACCATGTCAGGAGGGCAGGAGGGCCTCAGGGCTTCCTGCCACAGCCTATGCTCTCTCCATCAGACAGACTCCTGGCTCCTGGCTCTCTCAGGGTGCAAAGCCAAGCCTCTGGGAAATCCCTTGTGCCTTCCTATGGGGCTGGAGCCAGGAGTGAGTTTCGGGGCCACTGGTTATGGTGACAGGGAGAATTCAGGAGTGCATGCACACTGTTGAAGAAGTTCTGTTAGGAGGTTTGATGGAGTATGGAGGACGGATGCTCCTAGAGGGACTTCACAGCGAGTTGAAGAATCCTCTGTGTGAGGGACAGAGATGGTGAAAGAGAAGACAGGGACAAATCTAGCCAGTCCCTCCCACCTCTTTCTGCATTGGCTAGCTCAGCCTCTGTCCTCCATTCCCTTGGCCCCAATATCTCTTTTTGAAACTTTCCAGCCTGGAAAGCAGGATGTTCTCAGATCTGCAAGTGTCCTTTTACATAGACTAGGCTTTCTGATAGTTTCAAAGGTGCTCTTAAAATGCACAACAAGGAATCAGAATTTTAGAAATGATTAAGTTCTATCTTCAGAATGGGAGGCTGAGAATTAAGGAGGTAAAGTGGCTTGTCCAAGGTCATATGTGCTGCTAACTCCTGCTCCATGATACCAGGATAGAGGTGTCGTCAAAATTTAGAACCTCCCTCTGAAAGGGACTCCTCTTCCAGGCATGGTGGGTGCGGTCACCCACTGTATTTGACTTCCATGGGTCTTTGATCTTTGCTGGCTGTGGTCCAGGAGCTCAGCTGAGACACCAACTCAGAATCAAACTCCTGGCAGCCAATAGCCATAGCAGGAGCTGAGTGATTCCCACAGACACCCAGGACCAGGTCAGAGCTCCACCCAGGGGAGGAGCTGTGGGAAGCCCTGCCCACTTGCCTGCCTAGCCGGTCCTACAGCTCTGTCTACCCCATGGAGAGAGCCACTCCATCAGAGAGTGGCCTATGCCTGCATCCAAGGAGTCAGGGCTGAGGATGAGGAGACTCTTGGGACCCAGAAGATCATGTCCTGCCTGAATGCCCAGCCTGAAAGCCTGAAGGGCCTGCCCTAACAGGGCCTCAGCAGCTGCCTGGTAAGAGAATTGCTGGCCCCTCTGGTACTTGGAGGGAGGAGAGGGAAGGAGATTCAGATACAAGCTGTGCTGGGAGTGAGGGGGGGGCCCTCGCCTAGAATTTGCTAAGCATCTATCCACTGCTGTCTGAAGAACTATTGATTACTCTCCCATTTCATAGTGGAGGAAACTAAACCTCAGGGAGAAGTAATATAGTCTCCGAGTCAGTGGCAGAGCCGAGATGACAGTTCCTCTTGCCTGACCTTCCTTTCTGTGCTGCAGACCAGGCCCCCACCACACAACTTCACCTGCTGTGATTTTCTTAGGGAGGGCCCAAGGCAATAATCCCTTTCCTCACCTCAACCTAATTTGGGCTCCACTCCTGCTTCCCAACAAATGATTCTGTTTGTGCTGAAGTGACAGAAGTCAGGGAGCTGTGCCTGCGTGAGAAGGAGGCTGGGCATGACGCTTTTGGGGCTCACTGTCTATGTGATGGGGATTCTGGGAATGGGAGCAGAAACCTGCATGTACTGCAATTACCTCTGCTTCTCAGAGCCAATCCAGAGAAAGCTGCCATCTGCCACGTAGGTGACCCTGAAGTCCTGTGTGTGACCCCGTCCTTCTGGAGGTGATGCTGAAATGAGTGCCCTCAAGAGGATGCTGTAGTCAGCTCATACCGTGGGTGGCAGCATGGGGTATAGAAAGAGATTGAGCTTTGGTTCTCATGGTCATGGTGGGATCAATGAAGTCCCCACAGAGGCAGAAAGGAGAGGAGAATGAAAATTAATATTTATTGAGTGTTTTCTCCTCCCGTTTGTCAGATAGGAAAGCCAAGACTCTGAAAGGTTAAATGACTCAGGTGTATCAACCCAAAGCTCAAGCTCTCTTCTAGAAGTAGAGGAGAGATCCTGGCAGAAAGCTCCTCAGAGTAGGGGAAGAGTTCATAGGCCGCCCCTACTCAGGAGCCTCCAGGAACATCCTGAGTCCCATGTTCCCCGCAGGTGCGCAGGGTAGATGCAGCTGGACTCTCCAGGTCCCCTGTAGCTGTGGCGACAACCCTCAGGGCACTGCCCTCTGGTGGCTCAGTGGGTGACTCTGCTAAACGCCATTCCCATCATCTGTATCAGCAATGGTGGCTGGAGCCTTCATTCAGGCGGGTGGATACACAAATCGTCACTTGATGGTTGGCTCTATCGCCACATGAGAGGAAAACACACCAGTGCAGTTGCCATTTGGGACATACTGGAGATACAGCACTCTACCCCAGAGATGGATTTGGTGAAAGAAGGACCAGAGTCAAGTGTAATCTAGTTCACTTTGGGAGCTGGGGTCGTCTTCCCAAATGCAGCGCAAAGAACAGGGTTTTGGAAGAAGACCTGGATTCAAATAATGGCACTTAACTCCTACGTGGCCTTGGCCAAATCCCTTCACCAATCTGGGATCCAACTCCAGAAATTAACACCTACTAGGCCAGATGTTCATGAGAATTAAATGCGATTAAGCACCAAACACAGCACCTATAGCACCTGAGAGCATCTAGAGGGCTTTCTCTCCCTCTCTTTTCCTCCTTAATAAAATAAGACATGCTCAGCAACCTGACAAGATAAGCAGGGACAAATGGGATCACATTTCCAGGTCTGGTGTGGGCAAAGCTTTTTAGGACATGAGATTCCTTGGGGCAGATTCAGAGGCCCAAGGCCCAAACATTCTCACTTCCTAACATAGGGCTGGGCACGGGGAAAACACGATTCAATAGGGGTCTTAGAGCTGAAGCTAGATTGTTCCCCAACTTGCCTGATAAAGTTCAACTTCACACAGGAAGAGAAAGAATTTAGGAATATCCCAAAATGAGAAAGAAGCTAATTCAGACCAGACTAGGGAGAAGTTACAGATGGCCATGGGCTAGAGGGCAGAGACTGAGCATAAGTGGGTAGGAGAGTGTTGGTGGGCAAGCCTCCATATCTTTGCCCAGCATCTGGAGGGCTCCACCTTTCTTTGTTCACCTGGAAAAAATGCAAACACATTCTTCAAGAATCTAATGACCTTCTCTATGACTTCCATTCTGGCACTGTCCCACCCTCCACCAATGAAACTGATCACTCACTTCCTTTGCACACCATGGATCCTTTGCCTCAGCCCCTGTTACAGGACAGTCACAGGAACACTGTGTCACTTCACTGCTTACACTCCCTCTCTCTCACTAGATGGGAGCTCTGGTGGATACCTCATACATGTCTGATTCCCAGAAGGAGCTTGTAAAGCCTTTGGAAAATTGAATGAAGGAATGGAGGGAATGATGCTGGGGACGGGTGAATGGACAGAGACTGGGAAGATGAACTAAAGGAAGAAAGTTTGAATATGATCATTGGTGGACTGATAATGTTGATTTATCAAAAGATGAGTGAGAAGGAAAGGGCTGAGGTAGAGGAATATGAAGAAGTGCAGAGTTTTAGAACCTTACACACATGCAAAGACGTTCATTACTGATTTTGTAACAGTAAAACATGTGGAAATAACTTAGTACCATAAGCAGGACATGTGTTATATAAATGTTGGTATGCTGATCTTACGACATACTTTGAACCATTAGGAGGAATGAAGCAGATCTGTAGGAACTGACATGGAGAGGTCTCTGACATTGGAAAAGAGCATTGTGTCATGGTGTAGTGGTTAAAAGTGATTGGGTCAGCTTGCCTGGATTCAGTCTGCCCCTCACTTGCCATACAACCTTGGGACTGCTTCTTATTCTCTCTAAGCCTCAGCTGTTTCATTTGGGAAAATGAGGAGAGTGGTAGTCACGACTTTAATGAGTCACAAGGATTTCCAAGATTCTTAGCAGAGTGCAAACATGCATTAAATATATAATAAATGTTTGCTATCATTATTAAGCAAAACAAGTAAGTAGCAAAAAAATGCATGCTATAACACCAATTTTACTTTTTAACTGTTTTCTTCATATTTATATACATGTATATATGCGTAGATAAAACAACTGTTGACAGTTGATTGTCTCTTAGGTACAAGACTAGAGGGAAGTGAGGAAGAGCCTTTATTTTTTAGAGAAATTTTGGGTTCATAATAAAATTGTGCCCCCCACCCACCCCACACACAACCTTCCCCACTATCACATCCTCCACCAGAGTGGTACATTTGTTAAGCTGATGAACCTACAGGACACATCATTGGGACTTCTACTTTCAACTTTCTACATTTCTGTCTTCTTTTTCACTTCCACAATGAGCATGTATCCATTTTGTAGGTAAAATTATATTAATTAATTTTTGAATCATATCCTAAGCCCCAGAATGGTTAGCCTCTTGAAAGTAGCCTGGTTGACACAGGTTGCCACAGAGGAAGGGGACAAGCCACCCTGGGACTGCCTGCCTAGGTACAAGGCTGGAGCTGCACCCGAGAACCCCCACTCTGCTGTCACCATCATGACAGGTCACAGGCTCACCTGCCTGGCTGCTGGCTACTCTCTCAGAGGAACATCTGACAGTAGCTCCCAAGCCTGAGGAGGCCAGGCCCCGGGGCCATGCCTTCCCTGACGGTCCTCATGCTCACCTAACCAGCTGAACGGCTTTAGAGTGCCCAGGGAGCAGGTCTGGGAGGTTGGGAGAGCAGCCGATATCACTGGTGTGAGGCTGCCAGCCCTGGACTCAAAGTCTCCTCTGACATTCACTAGCACAGTGACCTTTCTGTGAGCCTCTGTTTGCTCATCCCAGTTCGGGATTAACCTACCCACTCACAACGGCACTGGGACATGGAGTGAGAAGATCCGTGGGAAAGTATCTAATGTATTCCTTGCACATAGATGGTTCTTGGAAAGTCTACTTGTGTGTTTGTTTATTATTGGGAAGTTTTCATTTCCTGTCTACATGACCTGCTTAATAGACTTAGACCCTTGGATAAATGGCATGGTCGGGGTGAGTGCCTAGTTGGGGATGTCCTTCCTGGCAAAGTCAAGATAAGGAGAGGGTAAGGACAGTCCTGGGGTTTCCAAAATACACAGTCCAGGATGGACTGGCTGCATTTCTGGGGCTGGTGAACTACTCTCTAAACAAGGTGTCAGCCTTTATTTGGGTTGGATATAACATGATGATCCTCCAAAATGGAGTCATTCCTGGATGGCATGCAGGGAATGGGAGGGATAACCAAATAGTATAGAAAGAGGCTGCTCTCCACACATGTTGAAAAACTGCTGCGGCTGATGACCCACAGGACGGAGCTGGGCTTGGCAGAGGTGAGCCCTTTGGGTCACCTCTCCTGCCTTGCCCATCTGTTTTCCCAGGTGATTGCTACTTTGGCCCCTCTCTGCGTGAGCGCCTTGTCAACATGAAATACAGTCTCCATTTGACCTTTGTGTGTCTGAGTCTCTTGACTCCAAGGTGAGTTTGCTGCCCTATAATGACCTTGGTCTGAATTGCTTTGAGCATGTGGTTGAAGTAGGAAGGGTGACAGGTCATTAGTAAGAAACTAATGGCAAGACAAAGCCTAGTCTGTCCACCTCCTTGAAACACCCAGACAACACAACTCCCTGCCATTTATTCAAGCTTCCAAAATGGTCATACATGGGTGAACCATTGTGGGTTTTTTTAAATGTTTATTTACTTTGAGAGAGAGAGAGAGAGAGAGCAAGCATGTGCTCATGAGAGATGGAGGAGGAAGAGAGAGAGAGAATCCAAAGCAGGTGCTGCGATGTTAGTGCAGAGCCCACTGTGGGGGCTTGATCCCACGAACTGTGAGATCATGACCTAAGCCAACATCAAGAGTTGGGCACTTAACCAACTAACCCACCCAGGCGCCCCCACTTGTGTTTTTTCTAAAGACACTTGGAGGGGTTCCCAAATCACCTCAGCATTCTGAGGTATGGCAAATGGGTAATAAAATGGAATGGGATAAGGACATATTAATTCAGCAGCTTAAAATTAGAGATTTCTCTCTGGGAAAGTCACCACTGGTACATGGGCACAACACACAGACATACATGCAAACACAAGCTCAAGTTTGTGTGTGTACATGCTTATTCCCAGATAAGCAACACTCATCTTCTTTTCCAGGATGTGCATCCAGGGGAATCAGTTCAACATTGAGGTCAGCAGAAGTGACAAGCTCTCCCTGCCTGGCTTTGAGAATCTCACAGCAGGATATAATAAATTTCTCAGGCCCAATTTTGGTGGTAGGTCATCCTTTCTGTCCAGTACGACAATTCAAAAGAAGGAGAACAGAGACAATATGCAGAGGAGGGTTTCATGAGATTTTAGTTGACTCCTTTTTCTGATCTACAACCTGTTAAGGATTAGCAATAATGGATGAGGACAGCAAGTGATTTTCACACTATTTTGAAGAACGTGCTTTGCTTCTCAACCTGCAGGATGAAGAAATCCTCTTCCCAGCTGAGGAGGTGACTAGAGCCTCTAACAACCTCCTACACACTGTCTTCCTTCTACCCCCACTTCCAGTGTCATTATTTAAGGACCATGCCACCTAGTCTTCCTGCCTCCAGCCTGGTCACTCAAGGCTAACCCCCAACGGTGCCACCTAGATGACCTGCCTGGGTCCTTTTCCTGCTCAAAATACCTGCCTATGTCCCAGCATCCTCAGCATAGAGTCCAGAGCCCTTTGCATGGCACACCAGGGCCTTCCTAGGCCAGCCTCTATCTCTGCCAGTCTCGTCTGCCCCAACTCCTCCCGCTATGCCCTGCCAGGAATGTGCCCCAAACACTCCCTGACCTCCTCGGCTTCCCTGGTCTCCTGCCTTTGCTGAGACTGTTTATCTGCTGAGAACAGCTTCTTTCAAATTCCCTCCCTGGCAAAATGGCAATTTTTCTTCACGGCTCTAATCGAAGGCTTCCTCCTGTGAGAAGCCAGCCCTGATTCCTCTAGGCCCTATCCCCATTCTTCACACTTTACTTTGAACATACTTCCAAATCCTAGCCACTACCTGGCAATACCATCGTTGCCACTGGTTTTACATCTGTCTCAGCTTTAGGCTACAGTCTCTTGGGGGAGTCTTGCTTTATTTACCTCAGTAAAGTTACCTCACTAACCCTAGCAGCAGCTCAGTGCTTGGCATATAGCAAGTGGTCGATTGGTATTTATTGATGGCATGAGGGAAAGAGGGAGGGATGAAACCAATAATATACCTCCTCACAGAGTCTCAGTCTCTCTGTGTCTCTAATGTCTCCTTACGCAGAGCATAAAGTGGTAGAAAGAGGTTTGGAGTTGAACAAACCTCCATTTGGCTCCTGGCTCTACTGCTTGCCCAACACCTTAGCTTTCTAAGTCACCTCTCTATAAAGTGGGGATATATCTTCTGCCTCACAGAGAGGACTGATTGAAATGAAGTGTGTGAATAAGAACCATGGCACCTGCCATATCATCAGGATGCAGTCTATTCTAATCCCCTTTCCTTCCTGCTCCTCCCCTCACATGACAAAATTCTCTGGTCAAATCTAGGATTAGTGGGTTAGTCCACTGGAGAGCCAACACAAAAGGGAATTATCCATGCAAGATATTCACTGGGGCAATATCTATGACAGAATGTGGGGTGGGAAGAGAGGGAAGCTGACCCCTGGGGAAGGAGAGAGGGAGGGAAGGAAGGTTGGACAGAGGTGTCATAGACTACACTACGGTTCTATGTGTGTGTGGAAGGGCCCCAGAGAATCCTGGAGCCAAATTTGCCATCAGAGGAATCTCCTATCTCTGCCTCCCAGGAACAGTGTGCCTTCATATCCCCGCCACACTCAGTCACGGTGGGGTGCAGCCTTCAGGAAGCATGGCCTCAGAGCAAGTGCACAAATAGATTTCAGAGCACAGCAGCTGGGCCAATTACACCCACCTCAGTTGGAGATCCGAGAGACCATTTTCATGGCCACACAATTAAGATTTGAGGTCCTTACTTTAACAAACCTAGGAAGGCTTCAACCTCCCCTAGTCTTCCCAGGCCCAGCAGGACACTAATGACAAGCATGTGAGTCTGTACGCCCTGGTTAGATCCAATTCCTCTGCCTCCCAAACCCCAAACAATAGGCCAGGATACTGCCCTTCTTGTTGCCTGTTCATAAGTTGACACCAGGCAAGATTCTTGGGCAATGAACCTGGGGTGGACCCAAGGAGGGTGAGGCCCAGATCCACCTGGGGTGAGAAGGGGGTAAGCGGTCCTTAGTCAAAAAGAAGGTGAGCCCCAACACCTTGGCAATCGGTCTCCTAAAGGAACTACATTTACGTGGCGGCCGGGAGTTCCGTGGAGCAGCCATGTTTTCTGCCTGTCCACCCAGGTTTTAGGTCCCTGGGGTCCTTAAGAGAAAAGACCTCCATAGGGTTTTTCAGCGAACAAGGTACACAGAGCACAGATTTATAAACAAGCCCTAAGAACACTGTCCAGGAACTGGCTTTGACCTCTTTCCTAGGAGGAAGCTGCCCTCTGGTGGCACAGCTTACTTTGATAACTCAAGGGGAAGAAAGCAAGTTCTGGTCCCTAAAGAAGCCAAATGAAGCAAGGCCCAGACTGGACTAATTAGATACAAAGTAAACAGAAAGCACAGTGGGATGGAACTTTTGTGTGTTTTCTGTTCTCCATGTTCCTCAGGGAGAGCAAATAACACTCAGCCACTGCCCACTGTGCTCCAGGCACTTAAAATAGATCTTGTAACTTTCCCAACCCAACCCATAATACCAGGCACTAGTAGCTCTATTTTATAGGTGAGAAATTGTAGCTTAGCAATTTGCTCAAGGTCACACAGCTATGAAGTGGTGGGCATAGGATTCAAACACTCTGGCTCCAAGCTCCTTTTCTCAATTTCTGCCTTGAGGGGCAGAAAGCCACCTAGCACCATACTCCTTCAGCACCTTCCACAGTCTGTCCTCAAAGATCTCCTACTTTTCCACCAAGTATTAACACCAAGCATTTACTTCGTTACTTTTAATTGCATTGGTTCTAAAACTCCACTTCCAAATTCCCACCTATATTCTGTGGCTTAGTTTCCTTCTGTGAATAAGTAGGTCGCTTTGTCTGATTCCTACCAATTAGATGGTTTTAAGCTTCCTTTGAATTTCACCTCCCCTCTTCCTGGTTAACGCAGTGTCACAGTCCCCTGACACACCCCTAGTTCTTTATTACAAGAGAATGTTGTTGCAGCTATTAACCTGGTGAGTAAAGTTGTTCTTTTTCCAGAATGAGCTAGGATTAAGGAGGAGAAGAGGGGTAGGCAAATGCCACTTACTGAGCCTCTGTTATTATGTGACAGACACAATCCTGGGAGCTTTGTACAGATAACTATTCGTGAGCACCTCCTACACATCTGGCTGGGCAGGCACTTCACACGTATCCCTCTTGCCACCATCCTGCAGAGAAGCTGCCACATGCCGAATCTCCTTTAGCCCTCTCCATGACCCTATGGTGTCATTAGCATTATCCCCACTTGTGGGTGAGAAGTCTGCAGTTCCGAAAGACTTGGTAACTCTTCCCAGTTGTAAGCCAACATCTTTCTCACTCCTGGGCTTTTCTTCTGCATCTCCAGTCTGAGGAAGAATACACTGCCCTGGCCTGGCTTCTGAGAATGGTGGCCCCAAGGCCTCTGTCTCCAGAGCTGAGGTGGGCGCTCTCAGAAGTTCAGCTTGAGGCCCAGTATCTATGTACCAGATCTCATGGGGAAGGTTCTGGAATTCTAAATAGTTTAGGCTTTTGGGAGAGTAAAGGAAGAGTAGCAAAGCATGAGGAGGTGAGCAGGAGCTCAACCATGAGCAGTCTTGAATGCCATCTTGTGGTAAATTTACTTAGTTGAGGGGAAAAAAAAATGAAGATCTCTGTGCAAAATCCCAAATCCCCTACTACGTTTCTAAATAATCTGTCCCTTGCAGAGCACCACAGGAAAAATCCTCCAAGTAAGAAATAGCAAATACAACTACATCCTTTAAAATCTGCACTAATGAACGTAGTGTGGTCTCTCTTACACATTAAGCTATTTACATATTTGTGCATTTTTTATACAAACATTTTTCATACATTTTTTCCCATTCTACACAATGGTTCCTCCTGACACGGGTGGGTAGAAATCCACCTTTTGCTTTATATACTTCTAGAGTGGTTAAAATTTCCCAATTGGTGAATGTTGCTTTCATAATTTTATAATTTTTAAAACATTGTGCTAATGTAGTGTGTTTGTGTCTCTGTGTAAGTCCTTCTGGTTTTTTCTTCATTCTTAGGAGAACCAGTTCAGATAGCACTGACTCTGGACATTGCAAGTATTTCTAGTATTTCAGAGAGTAACATGGTAAGTGTGGCCCCTTCATCTTCCACCTGAGGAGACCTTCTCCTCGTGTTTTATGGGGATACACCTTCTAGCTACTCAAAAAACAGAACAGAGACTCACAGCCCCCATGCTCTTGGAATGGCAGAGGCTGGAAACCTATCCCAAAACTCAAGAGAGTGGAAGATTCTTATAAAACAGATCTTCTGAAAAGGAGGGAAAGTGGATTCAAAGGCCAGGAGGGAAGAAATGAGGGAGGGGAGCAGGTGCATTTGGTAAGGGATGAAAACCAGGGAGAGAATCAAAGGGCAGTGGGGAAGCCTGAATATCACATGGACCCTCCCAGGGCGGAAGCTAAGCTAAGCTAATGAAAACCAACACTCGCATGACTTCTTTCCACCATCCTCTCACTTAAGAACACCCAGTACAGATAAGCTGACACAAAAAGCAGGTTGCCAAGGGGCCCACTGTGCAGTCCGGGTACAATCCTGGACAACCTAAGCACTTAGCTCACCAAAACCTTCAACGGTTTGGAGGGGTTTTGTGATAGAAGGTAAGTAAGTTAAGGCGCTAAACATGCTCCTATAGGGCTCCCTTTTGGCAGTGACAGTTACTCTCTAGAACAGATAAGGTGCTTTCTTCTCTTCTTGCTAACAGGCTGCTCCCCCAAGAATAAGACTTTGTTCACCAATGTCTATTATAGTACGTACTCTGACCTAAGTGGAGGTGGGGAAGGGAATAAGACTTGACCCCTTCCCTTCCGTTTTCAAAGTCTTTCTCCCCCCAATCCATTTCCACTACCTGGCTTCCCCCTCAGGACTATACAGCCACCATATACCTCAGACAGCGCTGGACGGACCAGCGGCTGGTATTTGAAGGCAACAAGAGCTTCACTCTGGATGCGCGCCTTGTGGAGTTCCTCTGGGTGCCAGACACTTACATTGTGGAGTCCAAGAAGTCCTTCCTCCATGAAGTCACTGTGGGCAACAGGCTCATCCGCCTCTTCTCCAATGGCACAGTCCTGTATGCTCTCAGGTGACTGGGTGGCTGCAACCGCAGGGTTGGAGGGGAGATGGCTGGAGAAAAGGCATAAATATATCCTGGATAGTTCTGACCAGCTGTCAGATAAGCACCCCAACATCCCATCCTTGTCATGCCCCTGCCTTCCTAGATTCTTGTCCCTACAATTGAAGGGCCCTCCCTCAGTTCAGTTTGGCTCAATAAGCAGCTACTGAATGCCTGCTCTGGGCCAGGCCCCACTCTGGACACCGAGAATACAGAGCTGAATGAGACATTGTCCTGACACAGATGAATAACAAAAGGAAGTTCAGAATCCTAGGGAGTTGGGGAGTACGTTAGAGACAGAACTCTCAGCTGAGTCTTAAAGAGTAAAAGGAAGTTAGCAAGAGAAGACGCGGAACAGCAGGAGGAAATGTAAAAATTTTTCCTTTCATGGGACTTAGTGGAGTTAGAGTTGCTGCAGAATGCAACTCTACTCGTCTGAGTCATTTTTGTACAGAGAATCAAAGCACAGTGCCCCAAGGCCTCTGTCATCTGCAACCACGGCCTCCCTTTGTCTCTTCTCCAAATCCCTGAGGCCAAAAGTTCCTTCCACCCAGTAGAAGTTTATCAAGGGGCTGGTTGGCTAGAATAGGGAAGGTGTTCCCTAGGTGCTGCAAGAGGCAACCCGCAGGCAGAGGCTCAGGGCTGTTTGCACAAGGGATGTGCAAGGACCGGGCAAACCATATGCTCTCACAGTCCTTGGGTAGAAGGCTGAGAACCTAATAGTCTTAAATCCCAAGAGGCTGCTGTTAGGAAACAAAGACTGAGCTAACCAATAAACTGAATTTTTGGATTGCTCATCTGACATTCCTAAACCACACTGAATTATGCAAAAACCAGCCCAACCCCCAACCCTTCTTTCAAGAAGCTAAACTAGACCTCTCCCATGACACCCAGCTCCAATCAACACTAACTCTTCCCATGTGTGTACGTGTGTGTGCATGGATGTGTCTGTCTGCATTTTGCACATAACATAATCTGTTTTGTACAAGGATTACAAATTATAGATGACATTTAACAGCCTCGCTCTAGAATTAGACATATTTGGGGGTGAGTCCCTGTTCTGTCCCTACTCTGTGACCTTAGGCAAGTTGCTAGACTCTCTGAACCTCGGTTTCCTCAGCAGCAAAAGCAGAATGATTTTTCCTACCTCATAAAGCTGTTGTATAAATTCAAAGGGATAATGCATGTGAAGCACTTTCCCTGGGGATTGGCTCAGGGTAAGCGCTCAGTAAATAGTAGCTGTTGTTACTCTGTCTCCCTTAAGGGAGCTTCCTCAAGGTGGGCACCATGAACACAACATTTCACTTTCCCCAAGAACCGAGCACAGTGCTTAATGACGGTGCTTAATAAAAATGTATGACACTGAAGGAAAAGGGAGATAAAGGTGGGCCAGTTGAAATCTCCACTGTGAGGGCTTTATTGAGGTTTAATTGAATGTCCCTGAATGTTGGTCCCTAAGAGCCACAGTGCCTGGGACCCTCCAACATCCTCCACTTCCTCTGCGAATGCTGATCCCCTCCAGGAGGCAGGGTCCTCGAGAACTGCACAGCCAGCAGACCTGGGATCCAGCCCCAGCTCTGCCACTAAGAGCTGTGTGAGCCAAGGCAAGCCGGAATCTGTTGTCAAATGGTGACAGCAGTGTTGGGATCTCTGTTCTAGCTCCTCGTGCGTTTGTCATGAAGATTAAATTTTAAAACTGGATGCAAACGCATCTCAAGCCAATGAGTGATTCTGTTCTGCAATATGTTGCACATTTGCCTCTTCATTGCCAACATTCTTGCTTCCTCCATCCTGGGCCCCAGCTTTTACCACATCTCAAAGATGTCACTTAGCACAGAAAAGCTCAGGAATGTTTTGCGTGTAGGCTCTAAGTCACACGTTCACTGTAAGGGCCAAGGTGAAAGTCTTCTTGGAGTTGCCCTTAACAGGGAATGTGTACTTTCCCCCACAACACTCCTTTTGAACCCATTTTTCCTTTCTTAGAATCACAACGACTGTTGCATGTAACATGGACCTGTCTAAATACCCCATGGACACACAGACATGCAAGTTGCAACTGGAAAGCTGTGAGTATATATCCTGCAGCCCCTGAGATGATTTTCCCGGGTGACTTAGATCAGTGTATTCATGGAGAGAGACCTATACACAATGGCCTTTCTTTTCTCGGTGTTGATTCCAATTGATTAAGCCCTTCTGAGTGTTTAGCCAGAGAGATTTAGAGACCTCTCAGCAACAAACCTTCCAATATGACATCTTTTGGGGAATGCCACTGTGCACCAACACTAAATATTTCCACCTAAGAGTAGACAGGACAGTGAAGGAAATGGGGGTCAATTGGATGAGGAGTGGGACTCAGAATCTGAGAAGGCACCAGAAGCCAGAAAGAACACAGCAGGGGTTAAAAATGGTAACGTGCAAAGCAATCATTGGCATTCATTGCATCTGCTTCTAACTTTGAAGAGAAGTTGTTTGGAGTGTGTGTGTGTGTGTGTGTGTGTGTGTGTGTGTGTGTGTACTTTAATACAGTGATGCCACTAATGGGAATTCAAACTGCAGTCTGGGGATTTATGATGAAAAATGAGCATTTACTCTAAGTTGATGTGTGTCAAATGGCATTGTTGAGTAATATCCATTGTTCTGAAATGCCCACCAAACTTGGGAAAGTGTACCTGTGACCGGTGTCCTAGGAAAATAATGGCTCAGAGAGGAGTTATCAAGGCATCAAGGGATGGCTTGTGTCAGGAGGAAAAACCATAGTCAAGCACTGGACATCAGTAAGCACGTCTTACATGAGGACACACGTGGTCAACATCCAAGAAGCACAACCATTATGAGGCAGTAGTTATTTTTCAGAAGTAGACATTTAATTAAAGACTCAGACAGGCAGATTAATTACCTTATTGATTAAATACATGAAAAACCTACTTAAAGCAATACAGCTATTTGGGGGCAGAATAAAACTTGAGGATATCAAAAAGAGAACTCATTTGCAACCCGACATGGAAAAAGTAATTGCCCTCCATGTATGGCTGTGCTCATCTCAAATCCCAGGAGTGAGATTCTCCTGGAAACTCCAGCACTCTGCTTGCACAAATACCATCCCCAGTGAACAGGGGAAGCATTCACTGAGTGTTTCTTAGCAGTTATTTGGGTACAGAAACCTCACTGAGGGCTTTTTTTCCTGAACACCATCCCTAGAAAAGAATTGCTACCAGCCCACCAGAGCAGTGATAATGCCATGATTGCGAGCATTTTAATACTTGTAAAAGTACGGTGTCTAGGTAGAAGCATGTATGACTCACATTTTTTAGCTATTTTTGTATTTCTCTGGGCTTCTAGGCATATTTGCACAGCTAACATCAGTACATTTGGGGGTGGTTCTGAGAGAAAACCCACAGACAATTTTTACCTGGAAATCCTCTAAGAACCCATGACCACTTCTCTGCCCTATGGAGGGAAGATAACCACTGTTAAACAGTGGATACTACAAGCTAAGACTTAACAAAATGTTAGTCCCAACACTGGCATCCCTCTTCCCAGTAGCCTGGGAAAATGAAGGCAATACACTTCCATGGTTAAGATCACAGGTACCAAAATCACTGGGTTTTTCCTGTCACTAGCTGTGACTCTGGGTGAGTAGAACTAACCTCTCCTGACCCCAGTTTCCTCACTTGTGAAGAAGGAAAAATAATACTGTCTGACTTAGAGAGTTATTTGTTAACAGCTTTATTGAGGTAAAATGTACATACCACAAAATTCAGCCCTTTTAAGTGTGAAGTTCAAAGATTTTGGGCAAATCTGCCCAGTTATGCAACCACTGCCACATTTCATTGTTAGAACATTTCCATCAACCAAAAAGATCCTTGTGCACATTTGCAGTCTCTCCCATTGCCACCACCCCACCCTCACGCCCAGTTAATCACTAATCTACTTTCTGTCTCTATGGATTTGCTTTTTCTGGATATTTCATATAAATGGAATCAATGCACCGTGTGGTCTTTTGCATCTGGCTTCCTTCACTTAGCATGTTTTTGAGGCTCATACATGTTGGAGTGTGGATCAGTACTTCGTTCCTTTCTATTGCTTTATTCCTCGTTATTCCGTATGAAAGAGTACAAGTAATACAAGTCCTTTTGGCTTGGTTCCACCCTGCAGTTATTAAGAATAATGCCACTGTGAACATTTGTGTACAAGCTTTTTGTGGACATGATTTGATTTCTCTTGGGCAGATGCTTAGGAGTGGAATGCTGGATCAAATAGTAAATTTATGTTCAACCTTTCAAGAAGCTGCCAAACTGTTTTCCAAAATGGTTGCACCATTTTACGGTCCCACCAGGGATGTTCCAGTTTCTCCGCGTTCTCATCATTGGTTATTGTCTGTCTTTTTCATGACATCCATTCTTACGGGTGTGAAGTGGTATCTTACTGTGATTTTGATTTGCTTTCCCCTAATGGTTAATGATGTCGAGCATCTTTTCATGTGCTTATTAACCACTCATCTGTCTTCTCAAAGAGCTATTCTGAGGATTAAATGAGATGATAATATTGTAAAGCACTTAGAAATGCCATTGCTTACTAAATGATAGATATTATCATCACCATCATTGTCCATGGGTTTTGGGTTTAGACTTTCCTGAGGTACAATCCTGGCTTTGTTATTAACTTGCCCTGCTATCCTGAGAAAGTTGAGCAGTCTCTCTGAATCTGAGAATTTTCATGTATAAAATGGGCAAGACATTACAATTCCTCGATTCTGAGGTACAGCGTTTATTGAATAACATTTTAGGAAAAAATGTAAGCTCTACTTTATATATATGTATGTATGTATCAACTCTAAGATCCATCCCAATTTCAAAAAATGTAAAAAAATTTTTTTACTGAAGAAATATATAAATGTCTACCTTGCAAGTCTGTGAGCATATTAGAGATATAAAGTGTAAAAGACTCACCATAAATGTTTCATAAAAGGTAGCTATTATTACTATTATGGACTATATTAGTAAAACTGCTTTGAGATTTACCAAATGCCTATGTTAACAGACATCAATAAAGTGGCTAGTGGTAGGTTTCTTGTCTTCTGTTTTTGCATTTTAGCCAATATGGAAATAAGAACAGACCGATTGTGAAGTCTCTGAGAACATTTTCAGAGCTGCTAGATTGTCCTGAAGGGCACCATGTAACATAGAGCTGTGTGTGTGCACAGACAGGAGCTCAATAAATATCATTTCAATAATGAGGATGGCCATTTCCAGAGGCCTATCATCCACCAAGTCTAAATAATGCTTAGCATAGAACTGGTTTTCAATTGATGGCAAAGAGCCTAGCAGCTCATCCTATTCTAAGCAGATGCAGCAACTGCATGTGAGAAATCATGCCAAGTTTTGCATGGGATCATCCTTGGACTTATTTAGCACCATCGAGGCAGATCTCCTGTTGCCCCCATATTGTAGCATTTTCCAGACGAGTTCAATCTGCTGCCTCCCTGCATTGACTTGCACTGTTTGACTTACCAGGGGGTTACGATGGGAACGATGTGGAGTTCAGCTGGCTGAGAGGGAACGACTCGGTGCGTGGGCTGGAAAACCTGCGTCTTGCTCAGTACACCATACAACGGTATTTCACCTTAGTCACCAGATCACAGCAGGAAACAGGTAACTTGGGAGACACTTTGTACAAAAGCAAAATAACTGCGTTGCATTTTGAGTCAAAAATACGATTTATTTTCTAGTTTATCTTTTTTTTTAACGTTTATTTATTATTTTTGAGACAGAGAGAGACAGAGCATGAACGGGGGAGGGGCAGAGAGAGAGGGAGACACAGAATCGGAAGCAGGCTCCAGGCTCTGAGCCATCAGCCCAGAGCCCGACGCGGGGCTCGAACTCACGGACCGTGAGATCGTGACCTGAGCTGAAGTCGGACGCTTAACCGACTGAGCCACCCAGGTGCCCCTAGTTTATCCCTAGTTTACCACATGCCTCCGCAGTGTGGTAGGGCCATAGGGTTTGGGCTGGGCACTAATACCTGCTTCATGCCCAGTATTGACATGGCCCTCAAAGGGCTCCCAGTCTAGTGAGGTAGATGTCAAGGAAGCCAGCAGGTATAATCCTACAGGAATACTATGATGGAGAAAGGCACAAGAAAAGGATCATGGGTGGGAGTACCAGTACCCCTATAAATCCCATTCTATACAATAGCAATTTCTTTCATTGAAACTGTAATGACAGTTCATGCTTAATTAGCTTTTGGCGTATAACAGATAGCTTAATGTGAATATAGCTAAGTTAAACATCCCGAAGGGAAACCACTCTGCTATGTGAACAGACATTGTTTCCTATCTCTTATTTACCCTATCAGGAAATTATACACGACTGGTCTTGCAATTTGAGCTTCGGAGGAATGTCCTGTATTTTATTTTGGAAACCTATGTTCCTTCCACTTTCCTGGTGGTGTTATCCTGGGTTTCATTTTGGATTTCCCTTGATTCAGTTCCTGCAAGAACCTGTATCGGTAAGCAGCTCCAACAGGAGATTTCTAAGAACTGGCCTAACAGGTCCTTTTTGGTTTGTTTTTACCTTCTACCAGGTTTGGTTTTTTTTTTTTTTTCACTGATATTCACAGGGCAGTTCCAGGAGTTGGTTTCTTGAAAGATTCTTTCACAGAGAGAAAGAGACAGAGAGACAGAGACAGAAACAGAGACAGAGACAGAGAGTGAGGTACTACATTTTTAAACATGTTTTACAGTGCTAAGGGAGAATTGTGATTGGATGTCTATTGCCAGTTATATTACATACTGAACACCCCCCTCTAATGGGAAGACAGAAGATGCAACACTTAGAAAACCATGTCACTCATATCCATTCAAAATGGACAAATCAACCCTGCTTTAGAAGACTGCAGATTTTTCAAAATGAGCTGTTCCATTTCTGAGTCCTGTCCCCCTTGCCAAGTTCTGAATGGTGATGGTCTGCCAGGTAAAGGTGAAAGGTTCACTGGCCACTGACGTGGGAACATTCCTACCTGTTTTCCCAGGAGTGACCACCGTACTGTCAATGACAACACTGATGATCGGGTCCCGCACTTCTCTTCCTAACACCAACTGTTTCATAAAGGCCATCGATGTGTACCTGGGAATCTGCTTTAGCTTCGTGTTTGGGGCCCTATTGGAATACGCAGTTGCCCACTACAGCTCTTTACAGCAGATGGCAGCCAAAGACAGGGTAAGAATTTTGAGGGCCCTGTATATATGATTCATCACTTGCCATGTGCTGGTCTGTAGAGAGGACCCCGACTGGTTCCTATCCCCAGTGATTCTCATCCCTGTTCAGGTGGAGGCATCTGGAAGTCATGACACCTTTTGAAAAAGACTGCTCTTTTTGTCAAGTACAATGGTATATTAACATGTTTAATTTTCTAGCAGCAAATCACTGTTATCTGCATGCAACATGAAATCACAAGCATCCATGAAAAACCCAATATCAAACCAAATGTGATCAGCTGCTTACAAGTTTCATATTAATATGCAATTACTATTTAATTATTTTGTTACATTTTTGTTTTCTTAAATTATACAAGTAATGGTTTACTGAAAATGTATGAAAAAAATTAAATTGTGGCAAATTTCTCGATTAGCCTATATTTCTGCTAACAGAGAAAGACTGCCATTATCTGAATTAGCAGTGAAACACTGTGGTCCAGCTCTCAGAATAATAACAATCATTATTATCAATTGAACATTTACATGTGCCAGACAGTCATAAGCCCTTTGCAAATATTAGATCATTTAAAATACTCCTAACAACCCAGGAAGGGTATCAGAAAGGAATCCGAACAGCCCAAAGACCCAGTTGCCTGCTCCCTTATGTTTGACTCGTGAGCAACGTTTCACACAGTCGTATTACCCAAGTACCAAAGGCAAATGACTCTATGTGCCAGCCAAAGAAGAATATGGATTTCACTCATTTTGCTCTCTATAGGCTTCCTTAAGGGGACAATGGTTAATAACAACAACAACAACAAAAATCTGAATTTGGTAGATTGGCAAAAAGGGATATGGAGAATTACTAAGATCCTTCATGGAAGACACCAGAAAGCCCTTATTTGGCTGTGTGTACAAGAATAGCTTCACTACAAAGTGGTGGCTATGTGCTGAATATCTCATTTAGTCCACCCAACAGCCTATCAGATGGCCACCACTGTTATTCCAAATTTACTGTTAAGGAATCTGCTGCTCAGTAAGACCTCACAGCTAGTCAGTAGCCTGGCCAAGGATCCAAACTCCACTCTCTCTGACTTCACTACACTCCCCACATGCTATGCCATTCCAGGCATGTTGGAGAATGACAATTCCCTGGAATTGTAGGCAGCATCACTATTTCTGTTTGTGTGGCAGAGACTTTTAGACACTGCTGATTTCTGTCATCTCTCATAATTAATCCCTCCTCACTGAGACAGAATGGGACTCATCAAATACCTACTAAATGCTTTACATAATTTATACCATCTTCCCATCCGTCTCATGAGGTAAATATTAATATTAATATCATCATCATTTTGTAGGCAAGGAAACTGAGTTTTAAAGGGATTAAGGTGACTGAAATTTCATAGTAGCAAGAGGCAGAATGGAATTTGAACCCAGATCAGCTAACTTCAAAGGCTGAACATTCAGCACACAGCTCTGCATATCAATAGAAGGCAATGGTTATTCTTCCCCTTATACAAGCTGAGGACCTAGGGATAGGTGCCTATAAGCAGGATAACAGGACTGCCAAGGCCGGCTCACTAGCCAATTACTGAGGCACTCAATGCCACTTTCTATTAAACCTAATTATTCAATACTTAGGCTTCTAATTATATAAATACCTGCTTATTTATTTTGCTAAGTCGAATCTTTCAAGCTGACCGCGTTGTCTATGATCTAGGGGACGGCGAAGGAAGTGGAAGAAGTCAATATTACTAACATTATCAACAGCTCCATCTCCAGCTTTAAACGGAAGATCAGCTTTGCCAGCATTGAAATTTCCGGTGATAATGTTGACTATAGTGACTTGACCATGAAAACCAGTGACAAGTTCAAGTTTGTCTTCCGAGATAAGATGGGCAGGATTGTTGATTATTTCACAATTCAAAACCCCAGTAATGTTGATCGCTATTCCAAATTACTATTTCCTTTGATTTTTATGCTAGCCAATGTATTTTACTGGGCATACTACATGTATTTTTGAGAGTATGCTGAATTGTTTGCATGCCATGGTTCTTCAAAAGAACAAAGTAATGATGCAAGCAGTTTTCGAAGCCAAGTGTGCATGCTAAACAAGTGAGTGGATAGCATCTGAGCATTTCTCCTCAAAGAATATTCCCCTACCCGTTATTTAAGCTGTGTAGAAGTCCTAGCATTACAGAGACTTATAATAGAAATAACAAGTCATTCCTTTTTTATCTTTACCAAAGACATCCCCATGGAGCCTAAGATTACAAACCTACTCAGGGTTGACTATTTGCTCAGTGACTCCCTGGTCTGCATTTACCTCATGTAAAAAAATGAGAAGGAAACTATTATATGTATTGAGTAACCCTCAAGTGCCAGGGGTTGTTTCTAAATTAATCATACGTGCTATTTACTAAATCTCTGCAGTGCTTATAAAATGTATTGTTACCTATTTAGGGAGTAACACTTTCTAGTTTTTGTTTTTGATTAAAATGAAATCTGAGCCTAAGTCAATTCACTGAAAGTCACTGTACTAACTCAATACCAAGATGAGTCTTTAATACAGTATTTCATACTACAGCAGAACGGTCCCCAAACTCCAATAAGTTCTATGACTAAAAAATCACATGTAAATGAAGAAAACATTAATAGATCAACAATATCAAATGCAAATTTGTTTCTAAGATATAATGGATTCCCCTGAATCCAAACTGAAAGGGCTCTGGGGCTTTACTCTCCCATTTGATATGTCTTATCATTTTACTATTATACGTACACCAGTCCTCAACAATGCTAAAGCCCTTTCTCCACATCAGGGATAGAAATGGAAGATTGTTTAAAAAACTTATTCTAAGGAGTCTTACTAAGAGCTGCGGCCAACAATACATGCAGAATTGAGTCCATTTCTATCTGCTACTCTGAGCACCACGTTCCAAGCAGCAGATCTCCTGCATCCTTCCAAGAGGAGCTCTTAACCCTATACTCTAATGACTAGGAGGGATGCTTATCAGATAATGAGCTGCATTACCAAGAAACAAGTGGCTTACAACAAGCTTGGTCTTGCTCAGAACCCCGATCCTTCTAGCTGGACTACTCTGAGTAGCTTTTCCTGCATGAGTAGGAGAATGTTGGCCTAGAGTCCTGAACTTTCTGAGTAACAATGGGACTTGTTCCAGAATATACGTGCAGGCTGCAGATGAGCTATCTTTTCCCAGTTCAGCCACTCTCACTCTGACACAAGAAGCACATTATGTGCATCCTTACTCCTTGGTCAAGCTCAGCCAACAGCATTATAAGTGGAGACTTGTCAGTGTGCCATGAGGGAGGCGCCAGGATGGTGGAACAGCACGGAAAGTTTTTTTTTGCATTGCTCACCCCTGAGATGTCAGTTCAGCCTCAACCTGCATAAAAAGAATCCTGCCATCTTTAATTCTCTAACTTCTTTTGTTATGCCTTTACCTTTTCTTTCAGAAAATGTATGCCTTTACCTTTTCTTTCAGAAAGAAACCATGGCTTCTCTCTTCTATAACCTCCTGTACCATAGGCTCTCATTCTTTTTCTCTTTTTGATAATTCTCACAATTCAGTGTCTAGTGAGCTTTTAACATAATGTTCTAATGCAAAGGAATTAAATGAGGTGGAACGTGGTTGTATGGTTCAATCATATTTGTGATTTAAAAAAAAAGTTTAAAAGGAAATATCTGCTCTGAAACCCTGTTCAGGCATTATATATATTTTTAAAAAGCTGTAAAGTGTGCAACCGTGAAATAAACATACCATATTAGCTACCCACCAAATCAAGTGGTCATCTGTAGAATGAGTATTGTAAAATCCCCTTTGGAAAAGGTATACATCATAGCGCAAATTCAGTGGGCTCGCACTCTTAACATCTTCATGTTCCTCCCACTGCAGACAGCACACAGATACATTCACACGTGCGTATACACACACACATACACATACCCCTACTACTTCCTACCAAGGAAGATAAACAGTGGGGGCACAGTGGATATTTCTTTGAGATCACTCCACCACAACACTTGCCTTATAGTTAAATAGCTGAGCCTGGTGATACTGAAAGATTCAATTCTCAGAAAATGCCAGATTCCCTTCCAAGCCTTCTTCATGGCTTTGGAATTCACTTTTCGTTTTCTGTTGAATAGTATCTTTAAAGTTTGAGAATATATTTGGGGGAAAATTCTTGAATTGTGTACCACTCTGAAACTTATGTAGGCTACAGCATCAGAGTTCTCATAAAAAAAACTCCTAAAATTTTAGATCTGCTCCATGTATCCTACCTACCCGGATCACTCCCAAGACCCACTTTATTCAAAATATTTCTTGGGTGAAAATACCAAGACTAACCATATCAAATTTTCAAATACATGAAACTATGTAAGGATGAGAAAATTCTAAGTCATGGAAATATGGTTTTAATTACCTTGATGTGGGGAATATCAATATTCTTAATATACAAAATATATATATGTTAGTATATGGTATTCAATAGCAAATGACAGAAGGTTAATTTCCAATGAAAGACAAGGAGAGATGGAGAAATGAGCACAGCACAAAAGAGCTGGAGATTACAACAGAGTACAAGCTGACAACGATTAGACAATACAGGGGGGTACCATTAGGAGAAAAAGTATAGTAGGGCTTTTGGTGCCAGGAATGTTTAGGGACAACCTATAGTTAGGGACAGTTAGACAACCAGGATTGAGATGTGGTCCTTCCTCCATGCTTTACATTATATTAATGCTCTTACAGAGCATTCTTCTCAGCTGCTGGCCCACAACTAATTTTGATCAGTCCATAATTCATTACTGCCAACGATCCTTGCTTCTTAGTATACATTTTTTAAGTTGAGTCATACAGGGAATTATATGCCATTATATGGTCACTGTACTTTATGTGTTGTACCAATGACTTTAAAGAAGGAGAGAACATTTGAACACGTTTCATGTTTTTTTGAATAATTTAGAAATATATAATATACATAATTTCCAATAACTTTGGTAGAAAATCTATGTGTATGTGTATATATATGTACATGTACATATATGTACATGTACATGTATATGTATATGATGGCCAAATTTTGGCCATTATACCTTTACAAACGTTGTAGAGAAATGGAAAAAGTCAAAGAAAAATGGCAGAAGTGATTAAAATCACAAAAAACAGGTCCAAGAAGAAAGAGCTTTTGTATCTTGAAAAGCAATGCTGGGGGCACCTGGATGGCTCACTTGGTTAAGCGTCCGACTTTGGCTCAGGTCATGATCTCACAGCTCATGGGTTCAAGCTTTGGGCTCTGTGCTGACAACTTGCTCAGAGCCCGAAGTCTGCTTTGGATTCTGTGTCTCCTTCTCTCTCTGCCCCTCCCCCCACTCACTATCTCTCTCTGTCTCTCAAAAATAAATAAATTTTTAAAAAAACTTTTTTTTAAAAGAAAAGCAATGCTGAATAATGATTGTCATTATTAGGTTCAAAGGGGGCTTTGTACAAGGTACATGCTGTTCTACTATTCACCTTAATAAGAGAACTGAATAAAAAGTAAATAGAAATGAACTTAAAAGAAAGTCTAATTGTGTAGAAGGAAGAAAGTGTGCAAGTTAAATAATGAAATGCTCAGGTAAACTTCTAGTCTCCATCTGGAAGTTTCCCATGAGAATAAACAATCATCTCCTTTCTTTGAATTTTGCCATCAATGGGTCTGAAAGCAGACGGCTCTATTCTGCCAGGTAATCTTAGGAGGTTGTAGATGCAGGGAGATGCCTCTGGCCACAGAAAATTAAAATGTCATATCACGTATTACTAACAAAGAACGTATGCCTAAGAATATTCCTGGGTGACCCACAAATATTCCTGGTGGCCCACAGGGCTGAGTTTCAAAATTACAGTTTCTTTTTGGAGATCTGCAGGGGGCAGGGGGGGAGCATATGACTCACAGCTTTCAGTGACTTGGATGTGAAAACGGCTTTCTGATTATCCAGTCTCATTACTTATATTGTATCTTTCCAAAAATTAAAGAAACAGTCCCATTTGGAAAAGTGGAAAGGGGGGTGGAACAGAAAAGGTGAGTGAGCGCCTAGGTGCATGTTGACCCATTGTCTCTGTGTTCTATCTCTTCTTCTCTAAGCCAGACTAGAGCCAAGAGCCAAGTGGACTTGGAGAGTCCAGTGGTTCATATCCTGCATGTATGGCCTGCTTCCCATGGCATGAATTTTATTAAAATCCTTAAGGAATAGGATTTCATACTTCATCACCTGGATCTCCATTTTCATCTGGAAGTTACTCCTCCTACTCAATACAGAAACTTGGCTAACAGGGGCACCTGGGTGGCACAGTTTGTTAAGCATCTGACTCTTGATCTCAGCTCAGGTCACGGTCTCACAGTTTGTGAGTTCGAGCCCCACATCTAGCATCTGCACTGATGGCACTGAGCTTGCTTGGGATTCTGTCTCTCCTTCTCTCTGCCCCTCCCCCGACTTGTGCTCTCTCTCAAAATAAATAAACGAACTGAAAGAAAGAAAGAAAGAAACAAACAAACAAACAAACAAACTTGGCTAACATATTGTATAGGAAAGGTTAACATACCAGAGCTGAGACTATTATCTTTAAAAAGGTCTTTTTGCAAGGTTGCTCCTTAGCTGGCATATGGGAATTTGGATTTGGGGAGAGTTCCCATTATTCTCTGATTGGTAATGGTGGCTCACTTTGCCTAAACTGTACAAACCATGTGGTTTATGCTGAACCCCTGCTTCCCTTCTGGAAGTTTGGAATTTTGTATCATGCTAAGCAGAGGTTGCCAATGTCCCCAATAAAAATCTTGGACACTGAGTCTCTAATGAGCTTTTTGGTAGAGAACATTCCATACATTTGCCACAATCCCATGCCAGAGGAATTGGGTACATCCTGGGTGACTACATAGGGAGAAGTCTCTTAGAAGCTCATGCCTGATTTTTCTCAGATTTTGCCCCATGCACATTTTCCCTTTGCTGATTATAATAAATCCCAGCTATGAGTAGTCCCATAAGTCCTAGAGAATCAGTGAATCTGTGTTTGGTCTTGGGGGGACTCCTGACACACATGCTTTGGAACCTGGCTGAGTATAAGATTCACCAGTGGAACTTTATAGACGACAGATTTCAGAATCGCCCCAGACCTATTGACTCAAGATCTGTATTTTTCAAAGCTCTCCAGATGTTTTTGATATGAAATCAGAAGGGAAGACAGATGCCAAATGCCTTGGTGGAAAAGACAACAGCTGCATGAAAGCTATATTTTCTAGGAAAAAAAGAAGTGATACAGTGTGCCTGCCACATGGAAGGAAAGAGTCCAACTCGCTATGATGACTATAAATGAATATTCTACACAGCAGATAGAGAGCAAAATTTTTCCATGACACTTCTATGTTAGAGTCAAGAAGGAACAGGACAGCTTCCATTTTTGACATGGCCACAACACGGCAAAGAGGCACCCAATGATAAGTATGTG